>NW_018742616.1:1200000-1683057 GCF_001683475.1 Chenopodium quinoa | reverse complement strand
AAATAAATTACATAAACAAAATGTCTATTAATACCAAAGTGCAAAAAACACAACCCCTCTTTTCTCTGAGTTATTTTTCTTCTCTCAGATTTTCTCTTGAAATTATTACATACAAATGAAGGAAATGCTCAATTTATAGTTTTCCTAAAACAACCTAAGCCATTTAAAATTTAGCCTGTAATATTTATTACCATTAGTTATTTTTCCCTATATTTGGAAACACCTTTAATTTTCAATGGTAATGCATGGTTATTTAATAACCATTTTTTTTTTTTTTATGTTTCTTAATTATCTGCCAACAATCTCCCACTTGAAGACTGATTTCAATCTGTCTTCACACCAAGGAGTAGAACCTCAACTAGTCTTCTGTCATTTTAAGACCAATTGATGTTGAGCACAATTTCAACTTGTCAATCGTCACTGTGTTCGTTAACATGTCTGCTGGATTCTTACTGCCAAGAATCTTTTTAAGAGTTAACACTTCATCTTCTAGAAGAGACCTGATAAAGTGATAACGAATACCGATGTGCTTTGTTCTTGAGTGAAACGCCGAATTCTTTGCTAAATGTATAGCACTCTGACTATCGCTATACAAAATATTATTCACTTTTTTGAACCCCAGCTCATCTAACAAACCTTGAAGCCATATCATCTCTTTACTAGCTTCGGTCACTGCCACATACTCAGCTTCTGTAGTGGATAAAGCAACAATCTTTTGTAGTTGGGACATCCAACTTACGGCTGTATTTCCAACTGTAAATACATAACCCGTTGTGCTCTTTCTATTATCGACTTCACCGCCAAAGTCTGCATCAACGTAACCTTGTATTTTCAATTCACCTTTACCAAAGTACAAACACTTATTAATTGTACCTCGTAAATACCTCAAAATCCATTTAACAGCTTCCCAATGGACTTTTCCTGGATTGGACATAAACCTGCTTACAACTCCCACTGCATGTCCAATATCTGGTCTTGTACAAACCATTGCATACATCAAACTTCCAATAGCCGAGGCATAAGGAACCTTGGCCATATATTCTTTATCTTCATCTGTCTGAGGGGACTGATCCTTTGATAGACGAAAATGACTCGCCAACGGTGTACTAACAGGCTTAGCATCACCCATATAAAATCTCTGAAGAACACGTTTGATGTACTCTGATTGTGATAACTGCAAAGTGCCTCTCTGCTTATTTCTTGTGATTTGCATTCCTAAAATCTTCTTTGCTGGACCCAAGTCCTTCATGTCAAATTCCTTTGACAATTGATGCTTCAACTTTATAATATCATTCATATCAGAACCTGCTATTAACATATCATCAACATAAAGTAATAGGATGATATAACTGGATTGATATCTCTTGAAGTAGCAACAGTGGTCAACGTTGCACTTCTGGAAATCTTCCTTGTGCATGAAGTTATCAAACTTTTTGTACCATTGTCTTGGGGCTTGTTTTAGCCCGTATAAACTTTTCTTAAGTTTGCATACCATCTGCTCTTTCCCACTTTTTATAAAACCTTCTGGCTGGTGCATGTATATTTCTTCATCAAGATCTCCATGAAGAAATGCAGTCTTCACATCTAACTGCTCGAGATAAAGATCTTCAATTGCAACAATACTCAACACTGTTCTAATGGTATTGAGTTTCACAACAGGAGCGAATATCTCATTATAATCAACTCCTTCTTTCTGTTGAAAACCTTTGACAACTAGTCGAGCCTTATACCTCTTGGAATCATCGTGCTCCTTTTTTGCTCGATATATCCATTTGTTATGAAGGGCCTTCTTACCTATGGGTAACTCAGTTAGTTCCCATGTCTGGTTTGAAATCAGGGATTGCATTTCATCTTTCATTGCAAGCCCCCACTTGCTAGCATCTCTGGTTTGGGATGCTTCATAATAATCTTCTGGTTCCCCATCATCAGTTAATAACAAATAATTCATATATTTTCTATTAGGCACATGTGGTCGAGTACTCCTTCTTAGGGTAGGAGTTGGACAAGAAGGTTGTTGTATGTCATTTGATTGCGATGTACTGCCCTGTACAGTCTGTTCTTCTTGTTGCGGAGTACTTATGATAGTGTACTCTTGCATCGTACTGTCTGGGACATAATCTTCATCAATGAATGTAGATTCTTTTTGATTTGTTTCATAACTCTCAATTTTATGCCTATCTTTGTACATGACTCTCTCATTGAAAATTACATCTCTTGAACGAATAATCTTTTTGCTTTCATCATCCCAAATGCGGTATCCGAACTCATCTTCGCCATAACCGATAAAAGTGCAAACTTTTGATTAGGATCAAGCTTATTTCTGCCTTGATCACTAATGTGCACATAAGCTACACAACCAAATACCTTTAAGTGCGACAATTTGATCTCTTTGCCACTCCATACCTCCTCTGGTAATTTGTACTCCAATGGGGTTGATGGTCCTCGATTGATCAAGTAAGCTGCTGTATTGACTGCTTCTGCCCAGAATTGTTTTGGTAGACCTGACTGTATACGAATGCTTCTGGGCTCTTTCTGTCAATGTTCGGTTCATCCGCTCAGCTATACCATTATGCTGAGGCGTACCTGGCACAGTTCTTTCCATCTTAATACCATGCTCGTAGCAAAACTTCTTGGAATTTGGTGTCCTCATATTCTCCTCCATTGTCGGACTTGAATCTTTTGATCTTCAGACCTGTTTCATTTTCAACCCTAACTTTCCATATCCTGAAAACTTCAAACACTTCGGACTTGTATTTTAGAAAGTAAACCCATACTTTCCTAGAGTGATCATCAATAAAAGTCACAAAGTACTGTTTTTCCACCTATAGACTGGGTGGTTGTTGGTCCACACACATCAGAATGAACAAGCTCCAATTTTTCTTTCATTGGAGTTCTTCTATATGTCTGAAAGCTTACCCTCTTCTGCTTTCCAAGTATGCATTCTTCACACATGTCTAAATTCACAGATTTTAGACTAGGGAGTTTTCCAATTGAATGCATGATCTTCATTCCTTTCTCACTCATGTGACCAAGTCTTTGGTGCCATAACTTGGAATTTTCATTCTCTGTTGCAACTGCAATCGAATAACACGCTCCAGCTGTCAAAATAGAGAGTACCATTCTTTTTACCATGAGCAACTATCATTGCTCCCTTTGAAATCTTCCAATTATCACCTTGAAAGATTATAGTGTAAACCTTCACGAGCCAACTGCCTAACTGAGATCAAGTTCTTTCTTAGGTCGGGAACATGTTTGACATCCTTCAGCTCCCAAGCTGACCCATTTAACTTAATTTTGACATTACCTTGACCAACAATATCACAAGGTTGGTCATCACCAAGGTATACCTGTCCAAGTTTCTATGGACATACTTCTCAAAAAAGTTTTTATTAGAAGTAGCATGGAACGATGCTCCAGAGTCTAATACCCAAGACTCTTCTTTGCTCTCCAATGAGCATATCAACGCATCATCACCTTCTCCGGTAGAAGTGACATTTGCCTCTGCCTTCACTTCTTTGCCTTTTGGTGTTCCCTTGCACTGATTTTTATAGTGCCCAATCTTTCCACAATTCCAACACTCCACAGTCTTTGAGTTTTGGAAATTATTTGGATTCCTGGATTTTGACCTCCTATCTCTGGATTGTCCTCGATAGTTTGATCTTCCGCGTTCATTCCTTCTGATTAAATTTCTTCCTCTTGACTCTGTATGCAATACTGAAGAGGATGAAGATTCACCTGATTCTCTTCGTCGAATCTCCTCACTAAGAACCAGATCACGAACGTCATCAAACTTCAACTTGTTATTTCCCGATGAGCTACTCACAGCTGTGACTGTAGCATTCCAACTATCTGGCAGGGAAGATAAAAGTATTAACGCTAATACTTCATCATCAAATTTGATTTCAACAGAACTCAATTGGGTTGTGACAGAATTGAGTTCATTAAGGTGTTGAGCTACCGATCCACCTTCCGACATCCTCAAACTAAACAACCGCCTCATCAAATGAACTTTATTGGAGGCTGATGGCTTCTCATACATATTAGAGAGAGCTTTCATGAGACCTGTCGTTGTGGTTTCCTTTGCAATGTTAAACGCCACATTGCGTGATAACGTCAATCGAATAACTCCGAGTGCTTGTCTATCTAAAAGCTTCCATTCTTCTTCTTGCATGCCATCTGGCTTTTTCTCTTCCAGAGGTTGATAGAGTTTTTTCTGGTATAAATAATCTTCAATCTGCATTTTCCAAAATCCGAAATCTTTACCATCGAATTTTTCAAGTTTAACTTCTCATTTGTCTGCAGCCATTTCTCCCACTCAAATTTGACTTTTTCTTTTAGGATCGTTTTTATTTTTATCGTAATGTGGACTAATTGTCAACCAAGCTCTGATACCAATTGTTAAGAAAATAATGCAAATTTTTTATTTAATAAAATTTGAGGGAGAAATAAATTACATAAACAAAATGTCTATTTATACCAAAGTGCAAAAAACACAACCCCTCTTTTCTCTGAGTTATTTTCTTCTCTCAGATTTTCTCTTGAAATTATTACATACAAATGAAGGAAATGCTCAATTTATAGTTTTCCTAAAACAACCTAAGCCATAAAAAAATTTAGCCTGCAATATTTATTACCATTAGTTATTTTTCCCTATATTTGGAAACACCTTTAATTTTCAATGGTAATGCATGGTTATTTAATAACCATTTTTTTTTTATGTTTCTTAATTATCTGCCAACAGCGTGGTGGTTGGGATGCTTGGGGTTCTTTTTCTTTTTTTTTTTTTTATTTTATATTTTTTTAGTTTTTTTTTCTTATATTTTTGACCAATCACTAAGTGGCATGTGTCACTTAATCTTTTTTTTTTTAAAAAAAATTAACCCAATGTACAGGTTACCGATCACAAAATACCAGTAGAAGCGAATGCCCTATAAAGATGGGATTATTAGATAATAATCTAAAGGTGTGATTATTAATAGTTAACTGACCAAATGTAAAATTATTGAAATCAATCTAATATATATAAATAAAGTAGGCATTTTTGGAGAGCATTCGACGCGCCACATAAGCAAAGGTATATTTTCGACCAATAAGAATAAAGATTTGTATTTTATTTTTGAATTAAAAATATACTTATTTCGACCAATAAGAAAATAAGAAGAAAGATTTGATATATAATTATTTCGACCAGTAAGAATAAAGATTTGTATTTATTTTTGAATTAAAAATATACTTATTTCGACCAATAAGAAAATAAGAAGAAAGATTTGATATATAATTATTTTGATCAATAAGAATAAAGATTTGTATTTATTTTTGAATTAAAAATATACTTATTTCGACCAATAAGAAAATAAGAAGAAAGATTTAATATATCTAATTTTTATTTTTTATCTTTTTTAAATTATTGTTATCCGTGAGAGTATTAGTAGAATTGATAGCTTTTTTTTTAATTAAGTTTAGTGCTTACAAAAGGTTGCACCACGGAGTAGATCAGATGCAAAAGCCCATAATGCCAATCACGTGTATATCCACAAGATTAAACTTTAAAACGTATCATTTTAAAATCAAAAGTCTATCCTTTTCCATAACTCTAGCTTTACCAATCTGGAAAATATATAGTAACAAAAATAAATATGATAAGAATGCACTAACAGCCATACGTATATACTTTTTTTTTTTTTTTTTTTTTTTTTTTTTTAACGGATACGTATATACTTCGTATTTCAATAGTTAATAAAATGATAAAATTTAAGTTGGAAAAAAGATATAAATTGATTTAATTAACTTATGATTTGTTATTAAATAGGCATTAATTTAATTCACGCACCATCAAAAAATCACACAATACCTCATACAAAACAAATTGCATATTGAGGTTTAAGAAAATGTCGGTGTAATTCCTTAAACTCAATTTTTTTTTCAAATTAAAATTACTGGTAATATTATTTTTAACTATTTTTTTCATTGTATTGTTTTCTTAGGTCTACTTCATCTACCAAGGCTTTTTGATGTTTTGAACTTTCGAAAACATAATAGTTTGATTAGTTTGGACATGGTTTTAATTGACGAAGAGGTATGCCTTTAATTTTATTTTTTAATTTGATAATACTTATCGTTCTAAATTCATTGAATAATATATAATACCTTTTGAAATTCATTGTGAAACTTACAATATTATTTTAACATACAATATTATTTTGCATATGTAGGGTGATTATGTCCATGGTTCAATCAAAGGGAAATTTGTCCAACATTTTCGTTCAAAACTAATTGAAGGCAAAGTTTACACAATTCGATATTTTTCTGTTGTCCCTAACAAGAATGAATATCGTGTTGTGAGCGATAACAAGATAATGAAACAATTTTTTCAAAATACATCTGTTAAGGGCGTTGCAGATAATAATAAAATTCCGTTGCATAAATTTGATTTTGTTCAATTGCAACATTTAGATCAGTTCCGCAGTAATGCAACACTCCCTGGTATATATTTTACATATTTTCAATTTTTATTTTTTAAAAAATTCTATAGTGTTATCATTCGTTTTACTAACTTTTTTTTTTTTTTTTTTTTTTTTTTTGTATATCACTTTGTCCTACAAGATGTGGTTGGTATGGTCGTAAAAAAATTGGAGATTCAATTGAAATAGAAGACAAATGGTAATTATTATTTTAATATATTTGTATATATTATTATTATTATGATTTTTTTTTTTTTTTTTTTTTATAATTGTTGTTAATTAGGGGCAGTTGGCAATTCAAATATGGTGTAATTCTTCGTCAAAATAATCCTCTTTATCAATCAAGTATAAAAGCCACCAAAGATGATTGATATTTTGATCATTATCTCTAATCATCTTTCTTTAGGGGCGCTTGTAAAATACGACTACAAAAATATATAATGGAGGTAGTAGAAGTGTCAGGTGTGGTTACTTCTTTTATTTTATTTTTTTATTTTTTTGGTTGGGTGGAAAATTGATGAAACCAAACGTAATTCACTTGAAAGATATTCTATGAATTGTAGCACTCGACAAGTCGACTGTATGAAAACATCTATCTTTCATAAAATAACTTATAATTGTAAGATAATTTATATTTGATTTATTCTAGATTTATTAGTATATTATTTGTATTTTGATATCATGGTTAGGGGACAACGAATCCAATTAAAGATTTGGGATAAAGTATTTCCTGATTATTTAAGACAAAAAGACCTACTTGCTGATTCCAGTAAGCCTTTTGGTATAGTTGTTACTTCAACAATGGTCAAATATTTTAATGGTAAGTATCATATATTAGTCATTATAATAACTTTTTTTTTTTTTTAAAATATTTACAACGAATAACCTAATTTGCCATTGTCATTTTGTTTACAGGGAAAATTAATCTAAATACTTCTGCATCAACCAAAATTTATATTGATCTTCAAATTTCTGAGGTTGATGAATTGAAACCTTTATGGAGGTATGTTATTTCGGTAATTTTAATTTTTATGCTATTCTTTCTACATAAATATATCTCTTATATATGATCATTATAATGCAGTGAGAAGTTAGATAATGCTACCATTGGAAAACTTGAAATTCAACATATCAACATAGGACCGGATGAAATCAACTCTACAAAAGTTGATATTTTAACACTTATGAATCATGTACAAAAAACTTTAGAAAAGGTATTTTAATACATCACTTTATTATACTTAATACGAAGTATATGATAAATCTTAAATTCAAACCTAATTTTATTTTTAAAATCATATAGGATTTGATCTTCTATTGCATGGCTAAAGTGGATACAATTATGAGTGAAAATAGTTGGTATTATATCTCATGCCCATCATGTAAAAGACGTATCATTCCAAGAAGAACAGATTTTTGGGGCATTCCTTGTGAGAAACAAATTGAAAGGTCAATCCCAAGGTTTGTTTCAAATTTTTTCTTTATCCATATTACAATAATAGATTAAACGAATAATAAACTATATAATGCCTAATTTCTTCATGCATTATTTTTTTTTTCTCAATCAGATATCGATTGGAGTTTAGTGTTATCGATCATGGTGGGAAAACAATATTTGTAGTTTTTGATGAAGAAGCTAAGAAACTAATATGACAAGATGCAAGTACTCTTTTTGAAGCTCATACTTATGAAAAGGTTTTAAAAATTGCTTTTTAACAATAGTTGAAATATTAAATTGTTCTACAAATGCTTTTATCACTTATTTCAATTAAAATTGACAGATCAATGATCATAATGATGATGATAATGATAATGAAGATGATGATACACAAATTCCAAAGATGATTGCAAATATCATTGGAAGAGAGTTAGTGTTCAAAGTTAAAATCACCGCTTATAACCGTACAACAATTCGACAAACTTTTACGGTGATGAGAATTTTTGACAAAAGAGTCATTGAGGTACTAAATAATTGTTACAAGTATTTAATGTTTATTTACAAGTCATGAATTTAAAATTTTAATTTCTTACAGCTTTACATAAATAATTTTGATGTAGAATAAAGATGTCATAAAAGATAATAAAGATACTTCAAAAGATGAAGTTACAGTCGTTGAAGAAACCGCAAAACGCCCTTTTGATAATATTGATTCAACGAAAAAGAATCATGATTCATCCGACCAAATCACATCAAAGAAGATAAATGTATATATTTTTTAGAATATATATAATTCATTAAATATTTCTTACTATTTCTAATTTTATCTTATAGATTATTTAATAGTATACTAATATTAACACTTCAATTTGTGTACTTTGTGTATGATGCGGGTTTAGTTTTATGAATCAAGGATTCTCTCAAAACATAATAAAACTCCATGTTCAAGAAATAGATATTTAGATGATAGGAACAAATAATACTTATGTTAGCTTTTTAATTTTTTAATTATGTAACAACTTTCGAGATTCTAGATGATTGTTTTTCTTTTATATATGTTTTTTTATTAACAGCAAATCATATACTTAATACTTTTGTATACCTTTATTTTTGAATTGTTACAGCAATACTATTTTTCGAAACTTATACTTCGTATAAAATTAAGGCAGTGCATGAGGATGATTTAATAGCCAGAATTGAAATTAAAAATACAGTTTCCATGGCTTAAAGTAATTAGTTAAAATAAAAATTCAAGTTTACAACAATATCAAGATGTAAAAAATCAGTTATTGTGCACGGTAAACTTCCCCAGACCCTTTTATTTTTTTGAGCGGGTTGAATGAAATATCATATGTCCCCCATCATAGTGTTCAACCCAAAACCACCACATGAGGCTTACATATTCACAAAGCTGCATGAACTCACGAAGCCACTATAAAACTCCTTTGTAGGAGCCAATCCACCAGCAGAAACTCTTTGAACTCCAGATCACCACATTTACAGTGTGTTTGGTTAGCAATTATGGAGAGTATGGTGGTATGCTTGAATTTTCTACTAATCTTTCTAATGGAGGATGGATTTGATTCATTAAAAAAGGGAAGTAAAATGCATTCCTCCAATATCCTTAATGATAGCTTTTATATTATTTAAAAGATTATATTGTTTGAATAAATAATAACTATATTAGAGTTATAATTAAGTTATAACTGAATTTTAAGTATAATTAAGATATTTTAAAAACATAAAGATCTTTATTATTGATTCCAAAATAATAAAGACAATTAATATGTTTAATTAATTGTAACAGTTTTCCCTTTCTTAAAAAACAATTGCAATAACTTATTCATTACAGTAATAATTAATGTCTTCATATTTATGAATTTATCTGTTCTTATTTTATTATAATAATAAAAAAAATATTATCAAATCCGTGCATCGTAAGGGCTTTACACCTAGCTTTTCCTAAAACAAATCGCTCCAAATTTTCACAATTTTTGTTTTAAAAATAAAAATAAAAAAATCGCATAAGGGATATTCCAATTTTAAACTAGGGTTAGGGTTCTGTATTTGCTTCCCACTCTCTCTCATATATATACTCTTCTTTCCGTCATTTTCTACTCTCCACCATTATTCCATCTTTAATCTCTACATCTTTCAAAGAATCTTAAACGCCAATTCAAAAATGGAGCAAACTTTCATCATGATCAAGCCTGATGGCGTCCAAAGAGGACTGGTTAGTTTCAATTTTCACCCTTTTAATTCAATTTTTCCAAATTTTTTTGCTGCTTATTTGGGTTGTTAAAGTTTCAATTTGATTTTTTTGCTGCTTGATTGGGTTGTTAAACTTGATTAATCATTGATTTAATGGCAAATTTAACTGGGTTGATTGATTTTTGAACTGGGTTTTTGAGATAATAAGCTTTTCTTGTTTAATTTGGTTGTAAAATACAGAGTTGGAAGATTTTAGTGTCAGATTGTGAGTTGTGATTCTGAAATCGTTTTTTAAATGTGTAGGTTGGTGAGATCATCAGCAGATTTGAGAAGAAGGGTTTCTCTTTGAAAGGTATGATCTGAATTTTACAAACTTGGACCTTCAAACAAATATCTCCTCTGCTTCAGTATTATGTAAATAATTGCAAGGTTAATTCAAGGTTAATATGTTGCTTAAACTAATGATATTAGCTCAAAAGTGTGTTTATTTGATGCCTATAATTGTGTCCAAGAATACAATTATGTTTTTTAATTGCTGCCCCATGTCTGATTTCAATATTAATAATGAGTTGACCAAGACTCGAATCCGGAACCAATCTGATGAAGGAGAAGCTATCTCATGAATCATTGCATGCTTGTTAGTCGAATTAAGCTATGTAAATGGGATTGGGAATGATCTAGTTTTGGTTGATGTTAAAAGCTTAAGTTTTGGTTGATGTGGCTGTCTATTGAATGATGTTTGGTCTGTGTAGCTTTGAAATTTGTGAATGTGGACCGTCCTTTTGCCGAGAAGCACTACGCTGACTTGTCTGCCAAGCCCTTCTTCAACGGTTTGGTTGAGTACATTGTTTCCGGGCCAGTGGTTGCTATGGTCTGGGAGGGTAAGGGTGTTGTTGCCACCGGAAGGAAGCTCATTGGAGCCACCAACCCACTTGCTTCCGAGCCAGGAACCATCCGTGGTGATTTTGCCATCGACATTGGCAGGTACTTAAATTGCCTATGCATTAATATTTGCTTAGTAACTCGATTTTGAAGTATTTCCTGTGTGTTTGTGCTGGATATTTTATGAGTATTATGCTGTCTTTAATGTGTTTTACCTGATGTACTAGGTATAGTAGTGACTTCTGTGATGATTGATAGTCCTCTCTGCTTAAAGAAACAGCTCCAAACAATTTAGCCACAATCATATTTGACTGACTATCAGAAAGTAGTCTATACGTACGGATAGAAAATGTTATTCTATATTTAAATGCTTATCAATGAAATGTTGTGTGTTTTGATTTTCCTTTCATCGTGTCACTTGTAGCGCTAACTGCTTACAAATCAATGCAATATAATTTTGCACTTTTACATGAATAAATATGCTGTTAGGCACAGTAAGAGTTGTACACTAAAGTAGATTTGGATTAATGATCATTTCTTAATTTTGACCGACACAGGGGTCTTGATGCATGAACGGCAATTATATTGTGTGAAAACTAAAATTCCCCTTTATTCGAGGTGTAATCATTGAACAAAACTGTCGAAAGGACTCTTTTGTCTGATTGTCATTTTTACCAAGAAGACTCTTGATTGTCCTGTATCTCCTTGACCTTTAATTGTACATTCCTTTTAAAGTTGGAGCTTTGTATCAATGTAGTTCAAGATTAATCACTTATGTGTTTTTTCCTCTTTTTTACGGGGGAGGTAGCTAATTTTTTTATTTTCAACCCTATGATTTACTTTATTGTTCCCGTGCTATTGTTAATCGATGAATCTATGATTTCTGCAGAAATGTCATCCATGGCAGTGATGCTGTTGACAGCGCAACAAAGGAGATTGCTCTTTGGTTCCCCGAGGGAGTTGTTCACTGGCAAAGCAGCCTACACTCATGGATCTATGAATAGATCTATACCTGCTTAATATGGTTTACTTGCCAACCCTCCATGTGGAACTTGACTATCTAAGAGTTGCTATTATCTTGAGAAAACATATTTGCCAAATTAGACATTTTGGTGTTGGTTAATCTTATTAGACAGCTTCTTTTGATTGCGGTGTTCTGTTTATTGTGTTACTATGTGTTTTGCAGGAGCATTTGATGACATACTAATTTATTTTTGCTCTATAAATGGTTGATGCAAGGTGTTTGCGAGCTGACATCTTAATATTTAATTTTAATGTCTTGGTGTTTCTTCATCCAGAGCTGTAAAAAGACTAAAAACCCGGATAAAAAGTTTAAAAATAACCTTTATTCGTTCTATCACCTCTCTTTCAAAATACGTAGTATAGACTTAGAAAAGCTTCTATTTATTGGCCAGATTGTTGGATGAACAACTTCTCTCTCTTCTTCCTTTTTTTTTTATTTTTTTTATTTTTTATTTTTTTTATTTTTTTAATTTGACATGCTTAATCAACAGAACTATTACAAACTAAGTAAAAGGTTTGCTAACAAACTCAAACAAGCTTGTACGGGGACGAACAGTAGGATTTTGTTTGGGCAAAGAATACTCGAATGACTAATTAACAATTGAAATTTTTTTAATGCAAAAGTAACAAAAAATAAAATATAAAGGCACACGAGTAAATATATTTAAGAGTTGTAGTGGTTTTTAGTACGAATAGTACAAACTGGAGGAGAGCTTTCGAAGGGAAGTTAGCGAGGTATATAGAAATGCATAAGGAGAGGTATGAGAGTCTTTTCACATGAAATTTGAAAAATCCTAATCAGCACTCACGTGGTATCATTGGATGATTAAATAGTAATCTTAGTTGTATTACATATGCTTGTACTGGCACTAAATATACTCTCAGGGGTATTTTATAAACTTTCAATAGTACAAATAGAGTGTGGTCCTCATTTAATTAGTCAAATAATACCATTGTATATTTAGTGACACTATAAATGCTTTACGTGTTACTAAATATACTCTCAGTAGTACTTGAATAAAAATTCCAATAGTATTTTATAAGCTTTCAATGGTACAGTCAAAGTGTGGTCCCATCACTATTTTATCTCTTTTTATGTGAAATGGGGTCCACAACACTTTTTTTTTTCTTTAATCTTTCTTCTATGTACTTTTATTATATTTTAATATTGTTATGTTTTTGTTCGTACAAAACTAACCTCCATCATTACTTCCTCCAAACTAGAGTAGTTGAGTTTTCAGAAGCATAAATTCAGTTTAGTATTGTAGGAGGGGGGGGGGGGGGGGGGCGGGGTACGAAGTAGTATAGTTTCCTAAATTAGATTTTATTCCTATTGTACTTTCTCCGTCCCAGTATATAGTTTCCGTTTGTGTTTTTTCACGGTATTTAAGAAATGGGGGTAGAAAGTGGATGAAGTACACTAAAAAAAAGTGAAAATTAAGCGGAAAAAAGTAGACATGTGCAAAATTCAAGGATAAATTAGGAAGTACAATGAATAGAGATAAAAAAATGAGGGTATAATGGTCTTTACATATTATCCAAAAATAGAAATGGGAACAACATTTTGGGTTTCTAAAATAGGAAAAACAGGAAATATATTGTGGGACGGGGAGAGAGTACCAACATAATCTAAGAGATTAAGAGAACATCAGATTAACTAATTAAGGACTTGAGTTCTGCGGTCCTTGTAAGCTTTCTAAGCACAGTTTTTTAGTGTTTCCTTGTGTCAGTTATTCATCTCAACAGCACGGTGGGCTAGGCACCTATAATCTTTGCCAATTTATTCCCTTGACTCCCTGCGTCGAGCATCATTACCTGGACGACAGTTGTGAGTTCATTGGATATGATCAGTTCACGCGGTTCCCATCTTTCACTTACGAGTTGTTGAGCCCTCAAAGACCATTATTCCTGTATTCAAAATGTGCTGTATAACGCTACAAGAAAAATTGTTATCCATCCATTTTTTGCCGATATATTTGAGTGGTTCGAAGTTGAAAGGTTGGTTTGCACCTTCCTGTCGAAGCCTGGAAAAAATATAGCCAGCTCTTGAGCTAAAGTGTGCAATCACTTTGCCTCTATCATTATTCATTTTCAAAATGCAGCATATATACGGATATACCAATATACCAGAATGATGCTTGTTGGTTGTCGCCTTACTGGTTGATATATACCACTTTCTGGGGATGTGCCGACATCAGGTTTATCTTTAGTTTTTAGAGTAGTCCTGAATGCAAGTATCCGATCTGCTAGATTTTCCAGCAATGATTTGGGTAATTTCTCGGAAGTGTAGAAAGGCGATAAAAGTTCACGATTTGTGAAATTTGTGATGATTGAAGGAAGAAATTTTGGCACAATGTTATGATTTATGAAGTCGGACGGGAGAAAAATTAAGTGATATACGGATTACATGTTTGCAAGAATCAATGTGATAGTGGCAGGTTGATTTAGTTTCTGTTTTTGTCAAGTTTCTGTTTTTGTCAAGGTTCTGTTACAAACTACAGTAGGTATCTGATGGTAACAGATCTGTATCATCGCAGTCTCGTATTCTCATTGCATACCGAAACACAGGACTCCAGCACCGAATTGGCTTTCTTTGTTATCAAGCTCTGCAGTTTTGAACAGGTCAACAAATCACCCCTCACCCCTCACCCCTCACGCAACACCAATCTCAGCATGCCCTTCCTCTATTACCTCTTCACAGTGGTGTTTCTGAGAAGCGTGTCTGTGTTTCGAAGCCTGAGGCCCTAAACTTGGGTCAAGCTAGATGCGAGCCCTAACAATGAAGAAACACGCATTCAATCCCCCCATCCTACAGACCCACAATTCTTGCATTGCAAAATAACCAACAATAAATAAAAATACTCGTAGTATAGTTAGGCCTATTATTAATATTCTTAGCTAAATGATTAACATTCACACAGTCTTCACACTTCAACATGCAAGGACAACATAGAATTTAATATTTCTGAATGAGCAAAGAATTCTGATTAAGAATCAAGAGATGCTCCTATAGTCCTATGGTTAGAAAGTTAAGAGCTTGACAGTTCGATCTACCTTTCACACCTTCCCATCAAAGCATGATAGAAAAGATAAACTCAATCCCTGAGCTAGTGTCTCCAAATCACCATTACCACTCGCCAATCTGACCAGAGAGTGAAGCTCTGCTAGCTGCTTCTGCTTCTTCCAGGAGATTGAACATTAACATTCTTGCCTCTTGAAAATACTAAGAAAAACGCACTAACTAGCGACGACGAGAACATCTGATTAAGAAAACCCAAGCCCTAAAAATGGCATATTTTCATTGACAAGATAAAACTGGCCACACCTATAGCAATTCAGTTAGGTACTAGAACTGCTGATTTATGACTGTGTGGTGCTTACAAAAGCCACTCCTAAAATCAAATTGACAATGAATCCGGGTTTCAAGATGGCACACCAAATCTTCTAGGACCAGCACCATCCAGTTAGGTATCAAAGACAGGATTTCCCGTGGAAGGAATGGACTATTTCAATAAGAGAATAAAGGTTTCCAACATCTTGCATCTAACGTTCATCTTAGTTCTCTTGAAAGCTACCTATTTAGAGAGAAGACTATATGATGGCAGGTCTTCAAGCCGAATAATATCCTCAAGCATCATTTCTTTCTCAAGCTGACGGCGTGTAGCCTTCATCACCGCCTACAAAGATACAAAAAAAATATGATAAGCAAACATCACAGAATTCAAGCGAACTAGAACCAACTTAAACAAAGTTCAGTCAGTACAGTAAAAGATAGACCAAAACCAAGCATCCCAAGACCTTAAAACATAATCAATGATATTTATTCCTCATAGGAAATACAATAACGGAAAACTCTCTGATAGTAATAGCAAGCTTGCAAGTTGGCTGGGTTCAAAGACGGAGAAGTACAAAAAAGAGCAAAATAGAGCTTTAGGCCAAGGCAATTGAAAAATAAATGAGTTTAGAGATGAAAAATACAAATGCAAAAGACCACCTTTTCAACTACTGCAAGATTTTTGCTGAAGAGAACTTACATTAAAGTCCATGTACGAAGCATGCATCTCAAGCCAAAGATGGTCAAGCAGCTTGAAGGTGATGCAATAGAGCAGATCAAATGCTGAGTCATTTTCTGGAAAAGGAATAGGCAATGTCATCTAAGTAACACCGATCACACAAGATATCAATATCCCATAAAAATTAGGTGGTTTGTAAAGGGAGGTGAAATTACCAGATAGGCATTTTAGGAAAATTGCTCCCACCAGTGTTCGTGGCTTGACTGGATCAATGAAGCACGGTTTATCAGCACAATTAGAAAGTTTGCAGTGAGAACCTACTTTGATTAACCATCACAGATAAACTATGGATTCTACATTTATTCAGGAGCTATAGTGCAGATGCAGTGTCCAAACAGATGAATATATACAAAATTTCAGACACCAACTTATCGAAGGAGAAAGGCCAAAGTCCTCTATATTGAACATAATTGTTTATATACCCAAAGCATTGACACGTATCTAGGATAAATTTTAAGTATCCATTTATATAACTCTACTAAGAGTGGCACCACCAAATCCTATGGTACATGAAATATATATGTCCAATACCATGTCACATTGCTCTACAACAACATTGCGAAGAAGAAACCTTTTTAAATGCCAATATAGAGCAATCATATAACTCATTCTAGATAAAACATCTGAAATTGCAAGGCCAAAAACTATAAACGTCAAATGAAAAGTACAGAGTGATTTCTCTTCAAGTAGCAGAATAATGAATACAAGAATCAGAACCTGTAAATCCAGACCGCTAATAACAAAATTCAAATTTATAGAGAAAATGCACCTGCTTCAAGATCTAACATCTGGATCAGCATGAAGGTAATATTCACACCTGCTACAGCAAATGGGTATTCCCACATAGCCCGATCTCCCTCCTGCTTACGCAGAAGGTCCTGAAAGGATTTCTAGATAACACAAGCAGATAATGCATGTCAGCATACATATTACAAACAGTAAAAAGCAGAAAGGGAAGTGAATTTGAGCTGTGAGATGGCTAAAACTGGCTTGTGTATAGACTATAGAGTATAGACATGCAATGATGTTCCATCTTTCTAATCATAGATAAATCTCCCCATATGACTAATTTGACATTAAGTTCACAGGTGGTAAGAAATAACTAATATACATCAAACAACATTGAGAAAAGCTGATGACAAAAAGGGTGCATTGAACTTCAAAAGAACCCAGAGTAAACCCCATGATAATATATTCATCATAATTTAAAAATGACAAGCCTGTAATTAAACTATCTCCCTCTAAGTTGATTGCATTATACAAGTGTGCGCCAATTCTTCATAGATGAGTATCCTAGAATACTTTCACAATCAAACAGCTCTTAATTCAATTTCGTTCATGGACTGGAGCCTAGAACTAGAGTGGAAGTGTTCTTGTGGCATTCCCAAACTACTGCACACCAAAATATCACATAGTCCATCACAAAATAATAACTAAAATAACTCATGTGCGTGAGTGCCCTTGTGACAAACTGCACTTAATAGCCTGATATTTCCAAGCATGCGATTACTAGTTCCCACTCTCATCAACATGCACTATCATTCACACCTTTTTATTTGGTTTTAAGAATACCCTCAATATCTGCTTTTTAATAGGATCTTGTACCATTTGTACCATATCTATTAAAATGCCATAAAATAACCTCCCCCTAACTAGAACAACTGGGGGGATACAGAATGAAGTGTCAAAATACCATAACAAGGAGTCAAAGATAGTTAAAATGATACCATGGCCAAAAAGTCAAAGAGAATTTGATATTGTAGCATTCAGAACTATCCAAGATATATACAAACAATTCTAATCATTAAATGCCTTCATCATTCAAAATACCATGACAAGGCAACTAAGGAAAGGCCAACTTCTCCATATCTAACTCAATAAATCCAGACTGAAAGTCTTAACAAAGATAAACAAATTTACAATGATATACACATAAATGTTAGTAATGTTTTTAAAGTAAACTGAATAGAGACAGCAATCTGATGTCTAAAGTGGAAAGAAAGGAAAATGATAACATACCGGAAAATTTTTAGCAAAAAACAACAAGTTCTCCAGTGATATGAAGCCACCACCCCTGTTGAACATTGAAAATTAAGTTAAGTACTATGATTTAGCAAAACAGAGGAAGACTGAACAAAAGAATGCTGAGATACCTAAAATCTGTGGATGGATCTTTCCCTTGCCATCCCATCTCCTTCCATTGTTCAGATATCAAATCATGAAGTTCTTCATGAGGAAAGGAAGCATTCCACAATGCCCTCAAAGCTTCCTTCGAAAATCACCACCAAGAAACTAGAGTCAGTAACAGCATTACTCTCAATTTACATGTTAATGTTAGCTAAACAGGCTTGAGAAGACGAAAAATATAGTAACCAATCACAATCGACACGTTACTTATATTAAATCTCTAAGAAAACCTCTACAATGGGCATGGCAGGAGGTACCTGATGTTCTGGGTTTGAACTATCATAGGGAACATCAATGCGACTCTGCAACCGTTGCAAGCACTCTTCCTGAAAACACACGAGCCAAATACAAAAAAAACTCAGATATCCTATCAGAACTTCCATATGAGCATGTTCTACAAATGAGAGAAAGAACGCAGATGAAACAAATAAAAAGCTAATTTTCTAATTTAATGAACCAAAATGTAAATCTAAAACACTTCTGACATAAACTAAATGGTCTTAATATGAGATTTGTTATCTGGTACATCATTGCTTACACGAGCAAATGGGTACCAGAAACATGACTAATGAAAAAGCTTCACAACAGATTCATATTGGTATCAGCTGAGAAAGGTGTCATGTTAAGAACAATGGATCAATGGTACAAGTGATACTGACAAAAAAAGGAGGAAACTTAAATAGTTAGCTGCTTTAATCTCAAAATAATTACCTGTGTTGGAGTCAAATCAAACGATGGCCGAGCATCACTATCTCTTCTTTGAGCACAAACACACGAAAGACCTTTACCTATCCAAGCTGTTGATCCCGCAACAACTTCAGCTGCAAACAATAACCATCGCTGATGTAAGACAATGCTAAAAAACACTAAATTCTAAAATTTACCCAAATAAACATGATCAATTCGACACAAATTGAAAACAAAAACCCCTTAAATGATTAAACATCAAAATCAACCAACTGATTTTCTCAAACTAATCCAGCACCAACTTTATTTAATTGTTCCGAGCAACAACGAAACCAAACATAATCCACTCAACAGCAGAATATCTACCAAACAAATCAACAAAAAATTATATAAAACTAAACATTTCCTTATATAAAATAAAGAAAATAAATAATCACCATTTCTATATAAGACTATGGGTGGGTGCAGTTGATCCATATTTTTTCCACTCAAATTTGCTGACAAATGATCAGAAAAAATCATTACAACAGCAATTCTTCCACTATAATTACACAATTTATTTCAATAAATCGTTAGAGCAGTTAGCCTACCACATACATATTAATATGTATAATAATTTGTTGAAGACTCAGTAAATGACGAACGTGACGCCAAACATAATAATGAAGACTCCAGTCATTCTCTCAACATTCAATTTCCAGCTAACTCACAGCTTTTAACATCAAATTGACTCAATACTATAAACTACTGCGTAACATCATCAGAAATTCAATTGTATCATCAAATTAATTAATTATTACTCGTATTTTTAAATTCACATTCAATGAATTATGAATCAATCATATTTGCATCATTCCACTTGTTATCTACATAAGAGAGGAGAGAGAAAATGGAGAGAGTACCGGAATTCGTATGGTAAGAGCCACGGTCCAAACTCTGAGAAATTCGGCGAACAGCGACGAACGAACCACCGCGGTCGTCCATTTCCCGGCGAAAACCTTATTTTCAGGCGTAAACGAGCTCAAATTTTCAGTTCATTCCGGCAAATTTCCGCCGGAAAACCTTATTATCAGTACAAAAATGAAGGAATAATGCGAAACTCTCGCGAGTTTAATCGAATGCAAAAAAAGTGAAAATAACAAAGTATAATGCGAAGAGAACTGCAAGAATCGACGCTGTAAAGTGTCGCAAAAGGAAAAATGACACTCTCCAAGAAATCGAACCGCCAAAAAACGCCGATCTCGAACTGAAACTGAACGCAGAAATCAAGAAATGATTTCTTTAACGAGAAAAACAAGGAGAAAATATTAGCTTCTGAGAGAGAAATTAGGGTTTCGAGATCTGCAATATAATCGCCATTGTTGGAGCTTGAAACTTTCTCTCTCTTGTTTCAGTGGTTTCTCTCTCTTCAACCTCGCACTCTTTCTCTCTCTATATATGCTCGGAGGCGTTCAGTGTTTGTTAGGAAGGTGGAAGTAAAGCGCTGTGTTTTACGACTTTTTTTTAATTTTAATTATTGGTTAGTAATAGTAAACATATGTAATTAAACTAATTATGTATATATTAGATTTCCATCCATTTTAATGATAAAGTTGCTTAATTAATTGGATTTTTAATGTAATGATTTTTTTGACTTGTAAAAAAGGTACCAAAAGGTATGATAATATTTTTTTTTTTTTTTTTGAGAAAGGTATGATAATTATTAATTGTGCTTTGGTAAGTCCATAATAATGAGGGTATTATGGTCAATGTATGTGTTACAAATTACAAGAGGTGGTGTGATAAAAAAGCAAAGTTGATTTGCTAGGCTTTGGGGAATGGAAATTGGAAAGTATGTTGGTTTAAAAATTGGGTGGTATAAAGTATTTCCTCTTAATAATTCGTAAAGTACTTTTTCCGTTTTTGAATTAGTTTATTTTGGTTTGATTAAGGGATTATATATCAACCTATTAATCTATTATACATGCTTTATAATTATACATCTCAATTATCGTATAAGTTAACCTTTTATAAAGTTTTTCGTTACTTGTATCAATAAAGATAATATGCAATTTTTCAAAATTTAGCTTGAGATATAATGTAATCAAGTGCTTTATATTTTGGGAAGTGCAACTATTGAAATTATATTATTAAAATACAATATCGGTAGCTCTTGCAAAAACTCATAAACAAAACAAAACAAAACAAAAAAAAAAAAAAAAAAGTAATATGTATTTATTTAATAATATTTCGAAAAATTCGGTACCTTTATTTTAAATTATGGAATATTAGTCTTTAGAAGCATAATACCTATATTTTATATTATGGAGTATCATGTCACTTTAAAATACAAATGATTTATAAATACAAGTATATATAATTAGATTAAATAGCCAGTTAGTTTAAAATAATGAATGCAATACACTAAACAAATTATGGGTAGGGTAGACATGGTCTAACTTTTAAGTAGCCTTTATAAATGCATAGGACACTAATTCAAACATGACACAGTCGTATGGTTGACCATGGTCTTTTTCAATGGTGGTCAAGTGCGGTCTAAGACTTTTTCGTAAGAACGAACCTTGAGAATTTAATTTCATTTTGATTTGATGTTAACTTAATTAATATTAACAAAGATAATAATCTGATAGGGAGGTACTAATTGTGGTCATAATATATAATGAGACTGCAATGAATCAATCATCATCAAGGTAGCTGTCCCTTTTATTGTAGGATATTTATGTTAAAGACTACTGTCTCTTTTCCTATCTTTTTGCCCCATTTGAATGTGTACGGTTTTCAAGACGTGTATTAAAATACATATATTTTTTTTTCCACGTAAAAATTATAAAAACGCGATATTAATAAAAAATACAATGAGACGAATCTAACAAGACCACTCATGACTAAATTATCTTCTATAGATTAACGTTAATTTATAGTCAAAGTTTTCAAAGTTTGACCTCAGAAATGGCAATGGGGCATAAAAAAGGGACAGAGAGAGTATATGTTATTAATACATGGAAAATATGTCAGGCTCATTAATACAAAGTACAAGTGAGAGTATTTTCAATGACTTATAATATACGGTGTAAAATAACATAATCAACTTTAATGATCAGTATTTTCAATCAAACAGTATAGTCTAGGTATATGCAAACTCAATACAATCAAATGCAAATAGCCATTATAGAGTAAAAGACTATCTTTACACATTAGATTAAAGCTCAATAGGGACCAATGAAGTTAAAATTTCTATTATCATAGACATAAAGATGTTCCCCTCATAAGCTCATGTGATGAGAAAGATATACTCCGTATCAAACATAATTAAGACTACTGGTATAGATTGTAATTTTCAACCTTGAGGTTTGGAAATCTCTTATTCCTACTTTTAAAATGCATACACAACTAATGTAGGGTAAGTTGACTCATGTAAAGTTCCAGCCTGATAGAGCAGTTGTGCTTACCATAATATGAAAAATGGCAAAATAACAATATTACAAATTAAATAATAATAAAACTAAAAAGGCAAACATGGAACATTGTGGCATGCCCCATGATAGATTTAGGTGCATAGGCACCACCATGAGTGTACTAATGATAGTGAGAGGATCTAATGATCTATAGTTAGGTTTGGGATTGCAATAGATTGTAACAATACAAAAGAACATAACTACTTTAAACTAGAGAAGCTAGGGTTTCTATCACATGGGTTGTTGATAACATACACCATGTTGGATATGATGCTAAAACCCCACCCCATTTACCCCACCGAAAGTGTTTTGCTGCTTCTTGTTTGCGCATGATCATATATCTATTCTCATAATATATAGTAGCTCAAAAAAGTCTCTTTCTTTTGGTCCACACGCATCCATCATCATAAACCTCATACAAGAATGCTCTCTGTAATTTCAAAGTTTTCATGTCTAAAAGTAAACATCTTTTGATTAGAGTTGGGATAATTGTGATTACAAGTCAAAATTGTGAATGCGAAGCGTGACAGGCATCTCAGGTAGAAACTTCTTCTCCCTTCTGCTTTTTTGAAGCTTGTGTGTCCGCATCCCCTTTGTTCCTCTTGGCTTCTCGACGTTCCCTCTTTACTCCCTTGGCTTTGTAAGGAATTGCCATGTCTCCCAACTAAACATCAAAGATTAGATGTTAGATTGTTGAATACGGATTGTTGCATGAAATTGCAAATGTTTGGCATGTAACACTATAACAGGGATGTTAAAATGAGTTAAGCTAACCTTCTGATCTGGAATGTAAATCTTTCCTGTCTTGCCCAGTAAAGGATCTCCTTTGACATTTTTCAACTGCATTATAAGAAAATAATAAACACAAAGGTAAATGAGTTAAATGCATTAAAAAGAAAAGGAAAAAAAAAATGATTTTAGTGTTTCTTCTTTTCATTTAGCGATTAGGCCTTATCAGAAGAATGATGCGGAAATGTAGTAAAGCCAACCTTCTTCTTTGTGCGGTCTGGGGCAGTCTTCATAGCTTCTTTCCTCAAGCCTTCATTAGGAAGACGATGTCGCCTGACTACCAAATCCATGGAAGGGCCTACTTCAACCAATTCCATTCTTGGAACAACAGTTCCAGATTTCTTTAGTCTCAAAGCACAGTGACTGAGGTACACCCTATTTGAAGAAATAGCAGTGCATACGTAAATTCGGTCAACTCCAGCAAGATTCAAATTTTCGATTACCTGCAACAGTTGTATTTAACATACATATAAATATATAATACCACCATAGTAAACACAATTAATTATAACAAATATATTCAAGGTCTTGGAGAAATTACCTCTCCTCTCAACAATTCTAAGAGAATTTCCTTCAAATGCTTCAGCTCGTCAACACTCTCAAATCCTTCACCAATGAAAGCTATTAAAGGTTTGGACCCCATCTTCGGGGAAATCTTTTTATCATATGAGAAGGATTGGAGTGATCTATAATTCTCAACCCCAACTTCTACAAGGTCATAGACATGATTATCATAGAATCGCCCCATAACAAGATTGTCAGGCCGCTTTTTTGAGTGAGAACCAAACTGCAAAACAGCAATAAAACAAACAAATGAATTAGCAGGTCGATGTGACAATAAACATCTAGAAGCTGATAATAGCATGCATTCAGTAGTAATTGCAAAATAATACAAAAGTATTATTCAATATAGAGTATATCAGTAACAATTTTCTACTTTTGTCTTGCAAAACCACATTAACAAGCAATACCAAATTAGAGGTCCTCTGTAAGCCTGGTCATGACTCAGCTCCAGTTCATAAAAATGTGAGGTAACAATATAGCTAAATTTTATAACTACCTTTTCCATGAAAGATAGGAGCCTCACCCAACATAAAGCTTCACTACTAACACAAAAAAAATAAACAAGGAACACAGACATCCACTTCTCAAACAAAAGACATCCACTTCTCAATTCTCCATTAGTTCTATGGAGATTGGAGAGAAAGGGGCAAAGTTCGGAAACTAAAGGACATAATATCACAGGGGAAACTTATGACTATGACTTTACAGAGGACAGAGAGCATTGGACCTTAGAATATTTCAATTGGCAAGAATTCTTTCAATCTTTACCAGTACATAGGATTATGGTGACTGTCCACGATTTCAAATAGTTACATTTCTTTTTTGAAGACCTAATATAGGTGCAATGCAGCACTGGCAAGTTTAGTCATAACATGTAGTCATCATTTAAAAAACCAAGTTTAAGCTTCAATAAGTTTATAGCACACACTTTCATCCCAAAAATAATGTCAATATCAGTTTGTTCTAAAAGAAAGTTGCTGATCCTTTTATACTCCACTCACAAATAACCAAACTAGACTCACTTAAGCAAATCAAAAGGACTTCTTTTTGAACTTCACATACATAAAATTGCTTTTAAACCAGTATTTAAAGTATTTCAGAATACTTTGTCCTTCATTTTTATTAGGGCACACAAATTCTTGAGATCTAGAGATTTTTCAATGGCAAGAATTCTTTCAATAATTGCCATATAAGGCATTAGCATGATGCTCTACAATTTTGACATACAAGTAATACACTTCTTTCTTGAACGACCAAATACAGAAGAAATGACATTCACTTTTGGAACAAAAGGACATAAACTTTTAGCCATGCACTTAGGAAATTAAGCTCATGTTTTGATAAGCATGGAAATAAGTTTATATTTCACACTTCCGTCCCAAAAAATAATGTCACTACTTCTATCTCAGTTCGTTTAAAAGGAAATGCCACTAGTATCAACATACTCAACTAGTTAGTTGTTATCGATAAAAGTATACTTAACCGAACAACATAAGAATGTAGTTTCAAACTTCAGATACATAGCACAAAATTATTTGCAAGTTGAATAATACTTCGTATGTCTTAAAGTATGAAAAGTTGATAATATCAAGGACCTGGGTCCATGGCTTCTGGGGTACAAAAATTGTTGCAACAATGGATTTTGGGGTATTTGCAATTATACTGGATTTAGGGTGCAAAAATTGTTGCACCACTTGATGTTGGGGACAAAATTTGCGGCAAATATCAATCCAAATGACTATGCAAACACCCCCCAAGAAAGAATCATACCACTAGGATAGTGATTATAAAGCCTTCTTGCAGTTCAATGTGGTTAATTACCCAAGCCCGCTGATTTAGCAAGGTCCATATTCTTTATGGAATTTTTTCTTGCTAACAGTTTTAGAGCCACCCTGAAAGTTCAGAAGTTTTAATTTCATTCCAGGCCGAAGCAGAGCATTGTATGGAATGGATGTGACCGAAGGAATATGTGATTGTACATTATTATATTTTTTCATATATATTGTGGAGTGCAAGGCTTTGATTAGTTTGATTTATTTAAATGAGTGTTTTATACTCAAGCAACTAGCTAGTTAGTTTATGCTCAACCCAATACTTGACGAATAGGTGGAAAGCCTACAAACAATTTTGGGAAGAAAAGAGTTTAGCATAAGAGCAAGGAGGAGTTGTACCATTCCATGCCATAGGCATGGAAAAGTACGCCAAGAAACTTACACAAGCAACACATCTATAGTAAAAGGCACACCTCTTACAGAAAGTTTTAACTGGAGTGCATCAATACTAGCAAGCATGTGTTTTCATCATTATTTTCAAATACCACATATTATGAGCACTAAAAAAAATTAATACAATACAACCCCATGAAAAGGTGCACATCAATTTACACAACCATTTTCCTCGATCAACTTCCCTTCATCAAAAATCTCAATTTTACACGGTACATCGTATAATAGCTACTTAAAAAACTTATATAAACATGGGACAATATCATAAATTTAATAGAAAACGAATAAATGTCGTACTCACCACGAAGAGGGCGCAATCAGTCTTTTGAGAGAAGAACTCCAAATTAGTTTCACCCCCAGCTTCAAAGGGCCTAATTTTGTCATTCTTCCTAGTATACTTAACTGAATTCTCCTTCTTAAGATGATATAGCTCAGTTAAAACTGAATTAAGCACATTACTTGTTTTTGTACCATGAACAAACAATGTCTTCTTCTCATTTTCCACCTACCCAAATCAACAAATTCCAGAAATTACCCACCAAAATACTACACAAAAATTGGGGAAATTATAGCAAATCTCAACATAATTTTTTTGTAATTATTTAATTAAAAAAATAAAATAAAAACTTACAAGTTTAGGGGCTCGTTTCTCAAGAATTCGTCTACCTCTGTGAGTTTTAGCTGTTTTAATTTCCAACATTTCTACAACTGTATCATTCAAAATTCATAAATAAACGAAGATAAAACCAAATAAAATGGAATTCTTATATTAATTAGATGCTTAAATAAGTTTAATTCGAGATTCCATGAATTTATCGAGCAAAAATGGAGGATAAATAAATTGATAAAAAAAAGTGAAATTAAAAGTGCAAAATAAAAGGGGAGGAGAGAGAAAATGAAGGTACCAAGAATGGGTTTACAGAGCTAAGCAACGGTGAAAGACGGTCGTCGCGGCGGAAGTGGAGAAGGTGGTTGGTCGTCGGCTGCGAGCAGGTTTTACTGAAAGAGGAGGAGAGAGGCGGAGGTTATTGTTATGCTAACAAAGGGTACAAGGAGGGTTTTTGCTTCAACCACTTGACCTATAATTTTTCCCTTTTTATGTTTTTTTTTTTTAAATAAAAGTATTTACTTCGTAGTATTTTTGTACGTGTGGTGAGTAGTTAAAAATTGTTATGGAGTGCTCCATATTATACTCCTCACGAGGCCGCCCGGGAGGCCCCTCCTTCAAATTCTTTTAATCTTAATTTTAATGGATCACTTAAAAATAATTCAACGATATTAGGTGTTACCATGAGATAATGTCAGTACTTTGATTGCAGCTCGCACCTTTAACCTTGGCAATACCAATGTCTTCGTCGCATAAGCTACAACTCTCCACAAAAGCATTCTACTTGCTATTTAGCATTGGATTCAACATTTACACATTGAAGGTGATAATCTCCTTGTGGTCAATGCTCTAAAAAGGACTTGGTCTATTCCATGACAAATCGACCACATCATCACCGACATCCTCACTCTCCTCTAGCAATTTCACCATTGGGAAATCCGTCACGTTCACTTCACCTTATTTTTGTTGAACTAAAAGTATTTTTATTTTATTGATTTTTCTATTTTAAAGTTACTGATTTTTACAGCATTGAATTTATTTTTACTAAACTGAAATTATTTTTACCGTAAATAATTGTTACTCGTACAAGTGATTGCTAACTAGGGTCCAAATACTTGCCTAAGAGGCTAGACCAATGACACCAAACCACCATTAGCCTTTAGCCCTTAGCCAAAAAGTGCAAGACCCAATTTCCCTTATTTAAGGATAAGGTCGATTAATTAGAATAACTATTCTCGACCGGCGAAATTCTACCGTCGATATGCAAACTCCGACGAGAATTCTCGACGTATCCAACACTTTCGCCGGAATTTCACTCCGCCGTCGTCAATTCCCTCTCTTCCACCACCACTCTCTCCACTTCCACCACCAATCAATTCCTAATTCCCCTTTCTTCGCTCACCGGAATCAACATCATCGTCATCATCCTAGGGTTTCCTGCAGTTTCAGCGACTCTAACCCTAACCTTAGGATAGAGAAAATCAGTGATTGTCGAGGAGAGAGAGTGAAGGTTGATGCGAAGGCGAAGGATAATGTTTGGAGCGTCGATAATGAGGTGGCGAAAGAGGCGGAAGAGAAGGAGAGAGGAAAGGGGAAGAGAAGGAGGAGAAGAGGAAAGAGTGGTATGAGAGTAAAGAAGGTTGCTAAAGGTTCTAATGTTATGGTTTCTGGTGCTATGTTGATGGAGCTTGAAACTGTTTTGCAAACTCAGGTACTACTGGTTTTATTACATTTATTTTGTCTAATTTTAAGTATATTGTGAATTTTGATGTCAAATTATTGGAATATTTGTTATTGTATGAAGTTTTGGTTGGTTGAATTAATAGTATGAATTTCGTACTATGAAGTAGGGTTGTTAGTTTTGGGGAAGTGTTATACTGTTATATTATGATCTAGTTATAAGGTAAGATAATGCCTATGCCGTGATCCTCCGTGCTCCCAGGATCATTATAATCTGCCGGCTAGTGCGTCACACACATGGTTTGTGAGGTGTGTGTACCCTCGGTTATATAATACGCACCCCTCCTCACACGTGCACGTGTATTAGATATCTTAGTAGGAACTAGGAACCGGGGAGCATCATTTTAGGTGATGACATAGGGTGTTTTTTACTAGATATGGGGTGACTTTTTTGGTTGAGGGTGACTTTCAAAGACTGTTTGGGTGATTTTTTGATGAAAATGGGGTGAATTTGACCATTGCTGTATATACCTGTCTTATCTTAGACTTTGCATTGACTCTATGTATGGTAGCAACCAAATTGTATGTGGTTTTTGGGTTTTTGCTGATGTAATATGATACTCGTAAGTCATAAGTGGCATACATGGCAAAGATTAGGATTTTGTACAGGAGTAGAGTATTTTCAGGCCAAATAATTTGGTCATATTGCCTATTTGGCTTAAAAGATGTACAAAGAAATTTATTATGAAAAGTATGAACTTTGAGTGTCTTGTCTGTTTGGTGGTGTTGTGCTGTCATGACTTGCAAACTTTGGCATTTATGTTGGTCTGTTGGATACTTTTGCTGACCAATTTGATGTATGCTGATGAGGGTTATTTTTCTCAGGAGCCTGTTATTCGACCAGCATGGAACACATTTGTGAGTAGTTTAAGTGGGATTTGGAAGGGAGTTGGAGCAATCTTTTCACCAATTACTGCTGAAATGGAGCCGGTTGACTTGGGAGGTAAGAGCGAGTATCTGTATGACTGCTATACTCTTTCTCGTGTCCAAGCTGCGCAATCTGGAGAGAATACATTTCAAATCCAGAGGAAAACCAATTGGGTTACTCTAAATCCTCATGGTGAGAAAGCACAAGAAAATGGAGGCAGTGACAATGGCGGCGTGAAAAAAAAAGGTCATAGGGGCAAGGCAGATCATATTTTGCCGAAATTTGAGTCTTTTGATTTTGCAAAGAGTGATGTGATGGAAGAGGATATCATGGGGTTGGAACCTGGTCTTGTTTTCTTTGAGGTAGGTCTCATTACACCATATCCCCCCCACCCCCCTCTTTTTTTATACATACAATGTATGTTATACTGCAGTAGATGAAGTGCAAAAAGGCTTCATACTTAACAGATTAGTGCAGAACTGCAGATCATGGGATGCCTGTAACAATTCTGATAGAAACTTGCCTCCGTATTTGCTCATAACCTCACATGCTCTTTGTTACATGAAAATCATAACCTTAATTTTTAGTTGCTTTTGTGAAATTATTTCCCGGCTTTAAAGAAGCAGCTGATGGAAGTCCTTTAAAAGGCTATATAATTCATATTATGGAATTCAATTGAGTCAATCCTCCTTATAACCAGGCCTTCTTCTTTTTAACTCCATATTTTGATGTTTCTGGTCTTGCAATATTATTTAACTCCATAATATTACTACAGGTCTACAGTGCCTTGTGTGAAGTTGTTGACACAGGCTGCTATAATTTTGGTACTGGAAGAAGCTTGTCCACATTACATATGGAAAATGCTTAATTTTCAACGTTGAAACCCTGCTTGACCATAACTAATTTGAAGAATAATATCATACTGGAAACATGATAATGAAGAGCTCGTTTTAACGCGCATGAAATTTTTAATTTGTTCATCGTCCACAATAATGGATCTCTTTAGTTACAAAATTGTATTACTTAGTAGGCTTTGAATGGCAAGCTTGTTTTATTGGCCTTTAGCTTGGAGTGTATTAGCTATCAGTATTTTTTTGCGGCTGTGTGCTTGATTCTTTACAGGAGAACAGTACTCCTTTTTCTTGCTCTTACCTACTACTGGCTGATAAGTTCTATGATATTTTTTTCCTCCGCAGGATGGATCTTATTCTAGAGGACCAGTTGACATTCCAGTTGGTGACATTGATGAGTCTGAGTACTATCTTTCACCAACATACAAGTTTGAGCAAGTAGGTTCTGATTCTATGAAATACTTTTGTGAAATGTGATGTCATGTAGACCTTGTTGCTTTGTTGTAAAAGTTGGTTGTATCATACTAGTTTATATCATACTAGTTTCGGTCCTTCTGGATTGAAAACAGAGGTTCCTTTTTCCTGGAACTGGATTGAAAACAAAGAACCATGTTTTCTTGGTCCCAACTGATGACTTCTTGATCTTGTAGTCATTAACTCATTGTAGCATTAATTTCGTACTTCGTAAATTACAGAAAGAAAATCCTTGAAGGTGTTCATAAGGGCTTGGTCACCCCTTGGTTGGAGTCTTGTATTTTTTTTAACATGTTAATTAGTGAAGGAAACTTCATTTGGAATTAGAAAGTTTAAATTTATAAAATGTAAAGCATATGTGCTCCAGATAAAACTGATTTTAATTTCGAAGAATAAAAAATTAGAATTTTTACAAAACTAAACTGGTAGTTGTCGTAACTATTTACCCAATGTTTGTTTGCTTTTCTCTTCTACATTTAGCTGCTATGTTTTTGTAACAGTGAATTAAGGCCAAAACATACTATATATTACATCAAAGGAATTACTTCGTAGCTGCCATATAATGAAGTTACACAGTAAAATGTAACAATGATACATAAGCTTCACATGTGATCTGATCAGTATAGTGCAAGAAGAGTGCAAAAACATAGAAATGAAAAGGGATTTATGCAGACTAATCAAACTTTAAGTTTGATACAAAGATTTTTTATGTTGTCTGCTTGAGTCACTCCTTGGAGCAACTTTTTGTTGTCTAATTTGCTGCTTAAACTTGGCAATGAACTCGTCGGCCTTCCTATCAATGTCGCTATCATTTTCCTCGTCCTTAACTCTATCGTTCAGAACAGCAGCCTTACCATTTGAGTTCTGTTTTGAGTTCAATCCCACAACTATAGAGGTTCCAGCATTTTCTTGAAGCTTTTCCCCCTTTTGACCATTAGAATTCGATCTCATGAATTCAGAACCCCAATTCATATAGCACTCATGGATTTTTTCATTCTCTCTTGGGATCGGTTGATATGGTAGTATATAGCATTTTAAAGATATTTACATTTGATTCTTGGAGTATATAATCTTGATGTCAAATTATATGCCCCTATGGTATTATGCTGTGAAGAAATGCATTGCTTGATAAAGTTTATGGGCATCTATTATGATTGGTAATTTGGTACTAACAATAGTACCTCTATTAGAATACTCATGTTCATCGGTCAACCTTTACTCTAGATGCTCCAAGATTTATCGTGTTCTTTAAAACAATGCTTCCCTGAATAATATTTGATTGATTGTCTAAAGGGTTTAAATTTTGTTTTCTTTCTTAGTGTTTAGTTAAGGGATGCCACAAGAGACTGCGTATTGTCCATACTATTGAATTTAGCAATGGTGGCGCAGACATCCAGATACTAAGGGTTGCTGTATATGAAGAACAATGGGTTGGTCCTGCCAACTTTGAGGAGCAAAGGTACAGGCACCTCTTTTGTTCTTGAGTATGCGAGGAAACTTACACATCACTGTCATGCTTGTATTATCTATGATTTCATGATGAGTTTTACATTTAGCTGGAATTTAATGTCTTAAAATTTCTAAATGCTGTTAATATTTGCCTCCCCTTTTTGCATCATAACAGTTACCATGGTATACTGTGAGTTGATTAGCAAGTGTTTCAGTTCTGATTTGATTGTCGATCAACAAGTCCATATGTAATTTTTCTTGCAGAATGCCATTTATGAAACAATTGGGAATTTATATGTTTGGAGTCTTTTATTCTAATTGATGCATGCTCTAAAAATTTGTGTTTGTCACTGTTTGTTATTTGCTTGGATTTTTTATGACACAGCTGAATCATTTTTATTGTCTTTAGTGAAGATAATTTTTTGCATAGCAAAGTTTGCTACTTCCTCGTTGTGTTTGATTAATCTCAGAGGACACACAAACACTTGAGGCTTTTTGAATGTGATTTTTGAAGGATGGATGTTTTCTATGTTGTGCAGCTCTAAAAATAAATTTAAAGCACCTTCGTGATTCAACTTTATCCTTGCTCCCATTTGTGTAGGCTGTTCTGAAATCTATCATACTTCTACACAGTATGACTTGTGATAGAAATTTTATCCTTAGTTGGAAAAAAAAGCTCAAATTGCATAAATTATAGATATGTCTAATATCATACGAAGTACATTTTATGTAAGTGATACTGCAAAAAGATTTCATGTGTCGATTTATTGGTTTTAGTGAGGAATATGCTCTAAAACTTCAAAATCAGGAATGGCTCTGTGTTTGGTGGATATAATGAGAAAATATTTAATAAGGCTCTCTTGAAAAACTCCATTTAGGAAATCAGTTTATGCTGCAATAATCCACTGTTAGTGGGATTATAGATTTGTATGTTTATCATTTTATCAATCCTTAAAAAATGACTGGGTTTATTGCATATTTTGGACTTTGGTCTGCAATATGCGACGGGATTGCTCTAGAATGCCATCTTAAATTTGTTGTTAGAACTTAGAACTAGTGCTTGCTATGTATGCTTGTTTATCTTCTGTATGCAACTCCGTGAAACACTGATAATGCGGGCAGCAGTCAGGGTTGCGCCTGTACATCTTTGTATGAAATATGGAGTATACATAATGTAGGCTTATTCTACAGAGTACAGTCATACTACTCATTGAACTTTTTATCTTGAAGACTTGAAGCCTAACAAGTCCGTGGACCTGAATCTATTTGAAACAGTGAGGTTGAGCTTGATATGAAGCCATTTTCTCAGAGAAAGAGAACACGGCCATCAGAGCTTGCAGGATCATGGAAGGTGTTTGAGATGAGTGCTACACCCATCTTTGCTGACGAGACAACAGCAGAGATAAGCAACAATCCTCCTTTTGTTCATCTTTGCATGGAGACCATGAAAAAGAGAAACTTGCCAGAGATTCCTGCTTACTTTGGGGAAGAAGAGATGATAGACATGCAGGATGTGGCTGTTCTTTGGCTCCCAGGTGGTGTCACTGCTTATGTTGATGTCAACAATGATGGAATCCTTTGCATTGGAGTTGGGTGGTACTCTGATGAAGGGATCAACCTTGTAATGGAAAGAGATTATGAAACAGACGGGAAACTCAAAGAGGTCCGGTATAAATCTGAGGTAAAGAGGAGGTGGTCAGAACCTCCTGTGTAAATCTTCTGCTACGAGGTTTGTTACATTGTTTCTCCTAGTGTAAATTTTCCCTTTTTTTCTTACAGTAAAATATATATCCATCCTTCTCATAATATTGGACGGATGGATTGACTGTAACTCTGTATATGTTCCAATTCCAATAAGCGAAATTAGATAGCTGTTTTCTGAAAGAGAAGTAATCAGGTATCGAAGGTAATGAAACTTGATAGGCTTGGTGAGTTGGGAGGCTAAAGGTTAAAGTTGATGATACTGACTAAAGCCCCAAAATTGGGCTTGGGTTTTTTTTTCCAAGTAGATGAATTTCTGAAGTACCTTGATCATACTTCCAAAATAGCTAATCACACACACACTGTGTCACAAACTCACAATAGTCATGTTAACCTTAACACTTATGCGAGAAGGCTATCCACTATCATTCTTCATCTTTCATGATTCCGGCTTGGATTGGATTGGCCCTGAAAAAAACTTTGTCAATCTATTAGACAATCAACCCAATACACATTAGTTCTTGTCAAAAAAAAAAAAAAAAAACAAATTAGAGATAGACATAAATATATAGCGGAATTCAACTCAACAATTTCAAATGTATTTTTAATCTTTTACTCCATATTTCTAGATGGTGGATTATAATCTAGATAAAAAAAGGTAAATTAGAAAAAACAACTCAAATTTTTGTATGAAAGCTTTCAAATTGAAAATGATGCATGTTTTTTTGCACTTTTCTTGTGACATACTCTCCATTTTTTTAAAGGTGAAAATATAGTAACTTGTATTGTGATCCAATAGAAAAAAAAACACTGAAATGTCTAAAACATGTACAATGTCAATTACTAATTTTCAAGTCTCTTGAATTAACCCAATCACTCTCCCTATCTCGGCGACTATTTAATTTTTATTTTTTTGATTGATGAATATACAATACAATACAATAATAATGAGGTATTTGATGAAATCTTTGGTGTCTGAGTCATGGGGTTAAAAGGGTGACTACTGTCTAATCTATCTTTATAAGTCTACCATTCAAGTCTTTCAATGTTTCCTCTTTTCATATCCAAATAGAAACTTCACTAAAAAAGGACCTTATATTATTTTTCTACAACTACAACCTCTTTCTGTAAAATCAGAAATCAAACACAAAAAAAACTTCAAACACCTAAATTATCCTGTCTCCATTTATGAACATTCCAAATAGTATAATAAATCCATAGTTTGGTGATCGATAATTAAGTCTCAACTAATGAATACCTTGATCAAGGATTAAAATGAAGCATAATGTTAGAAAATCGCAATAATGATAGACTTTTTGGAAAAAGATATATACAGCTAAAAGCTGCATATAAGAAACTAAAAGTGGAAAGAATAAACAATAAATAAACATTTATTACACCGATTTACTCGTGAATTGTCGATAAATTTCTAACTTAATATTAAAAAAAATAAGTATATTAAGTACTTATATGTAGCCCTAAGGGCTGCGTATTGTATTAACCTTTATTTTTATTTCAATAATTAAGAGAGTTTTAGACATAAAAAAGGGGTTGACACATAGTGGGACCTAGTAAAAATATTGAGCGATCTATAACATCATTAGATTTGTGAAGACTTTTGAGGTTTAATTGGAAATGTTATAATTGCTGCATGGAATTCAGTGGAGTTTGTTCTATTCCACTTATTATTTTCTTTCTTTTCTTCTTCTGTCAGTTTTTCATTTTATTCACTGTTCTTCTTTTGGTTGATTAATTGCTTAATAGTTGCATTTGATTTTAACTTCACACGAGGAGTGAAATTTGAAAAATTAGTTGTAAATCTTATTTTCTTCATTCCTAGGTTTCAAACTTTCAACCTTCTTTTTTCCCCACCTCTTTACCAATCTTTATTGAGTTATTGGTTCCTACATTATACACCCTCTTTTTATTTATTTTACTTAGCTTGCAACATAGTTTTATAACACACATTTTAAAAAGAAAAGTAGATAAAGAGATCAATATATCAAAATATTTAAACACCGGCAAATAGAATAGGATAAGGAATTAAGAATACTAGGTGTATATATTATTTGATAATTAACTTCCTCAAAGTGCGAGTCATTGAGATGCTTGCAAGTGAAAAATGAATTTCAAGTTATAAAAAAAACACAATGATTCTGAAAAGTAACTAGGCCCTGTTCTTTTGAGCTGTTGTACTCTGCTCTGCTGAAATCTGCTTTACTCTGTCATGCGTTGTGCTGCTTAAAAATAATAATTAATAATAATAATAATAATTAATAATAATTAATATTTAATAATAATAATAATAATTATTAATATTTAATAATAATAACTAGTATTTATAAATAATAATAATTAATATTTAATAATAATAATAATTAATAATATTAATAATTAATATATATTATTAATTGATAATAATAACTAATATTTAATGATAATAATTAATATTTTATATTATTTAACACATTTTCTAATGTTATAAAAAGAGTAAAAAAATCTAAAAAAAATCAAATAATAATAATAATAATAATAATAATAATAATAATAATAATAATAATAATGCGATGATAATAATAATGATGATGATGATGATGATGATGATGATGATGATGATGATGATGATAATATAATAATAATAATCCTCAGTGCGAGCTGTTGTTGCTTAGGGCTTGTACCAGAGTTTCTAAGCTCTACTTTACATTGCGTACTTGTCATCCTAGTACTTTTGAGACAGCTCAGCGCACATTCTATGGGGCTCTTAGATCTTCCTTGGAGCGTATTGTTACTGCTTCAGGGCCTGGGTTTGGCGATTGGCAGTGGCGGCTTGCCACCTTGCCTTTTGCGTATGGCGGGCTTGGTGTTTATTCCGCAGGTGATGTTCGTTATTATGCTTTTCTTGCTTCCTGGTTACAGTCTGCTGGGTTGCAGACAAGGCTTCTACGGCATGCTGGCGTTGTTGGCCTTGGTTGAGCCTTTGAGGATGCGTTGAGCTTGTTCAATAGAACGGTGGAGTCTGACATTATGTGTAATCCTAGTGAGGTCGCTGCCCCTAAACTCATGAAGAAATTGGCAGATATATATTTCACAAAGGTTACCGCTTCTGCAGAATCCGCCTTTTCTTTGTCTCCTCGACAATCGACATTGTGGAAATCGCAGCAGGGAGATCACTCCTCCTCTTGGCTTCGGGCGGTCCCTATTTTCGGGTTGGGTCAGACAATGAACGCAGAGACTTACCGATGTGTGTTGTGCTACCGGATGGGTGTTTCATTGTTCTCTATCTCGGCGTCGTGCTCTGCTTGTTCTCGAGTTTTTACTCAGGATATTTTCGGTGATCACGCGGTATCGTGTGCTGGTATTGTGGGTATTAAACATCGGCATAATGCTTTCCGGGATACCCTTGTTGATATTTGCTACAGATCTGAGATTTCGACATGAAAGGAGGTTGACATAGGGTTGTCTGGAGGAAATGACGGGCCCTCAGACCTGCAGATGTGTTACTTTATTCCTGGGATCGTGGTCGCGATGTATGTGTGGACTTAACAAGGTCTTCTCCTTTGACACAAACAGGGCTATCTGACTTTGTTCCTAGACGGGTTGTGGCTGATGCGGCTCATCGAAAGCGGATGAAGTATGAAGCTAGTTGTCGGCTGATTGGATAAGGTTTCATTCCCTTCTCCTTTTCTTCGCTTAGGGAAGTAGAGAAGGTGGCTATTGCGTTGCTGAAACGGGTACAGAGGTTCTCAGCAATGCAAGGCATTGGAGCTCGTGCTGCAGCTCATATCTTCACTAGGGTAGGCTTTGCAATAGCTAAAGGAGTGGGGGCCTAGATTGTATCTCGACTTCTCACTAATTTATTGTAGGTTGTATGACTTTGTTTGTTTTTGATATCATAATAATAATAATAATAATAATAATAATAATGTGAAAATAATAATAATAATAATAATTAAAATAATAATAATAAAAAGGGGAGGGGCGATTATGGGGTGATTAGGGTGCAATTAGGTTCTACGATCACGTCCATAATCCGTAAGGTTCAACGGCAATAATTCGGCAGGTTCTACGGCAGCTATTTCGGCGGCTAATAGTACCGGCGTGCGGCGGCATCAACCCTTTTTGCTGGTTGTTTTCAGGCGTTTTTAGGTTGCGAATTCATCGGCGTTCGGCAGCGTTTCTGGTCAGTTTTGGGAGAGTTATTTCCCAGCGAATTTCAGGCCGTGTATTCCAGTTTCGACCGGCTATTACCCGGCAAATTTCAAGTTGTGTATTCTAGTTTGGAGCAGCTATTTCCCGGAGAATTTCAAGCTGTTTTAGCGCGCGATTCAAGCAGTTTTAGTTTCAAGCAGTTTCAAGCTATTTCTGGCCGTTTTCCAGGAAGTCTTCTGGATGATTTTCTGGTTGTTTCAGGCAGTGGTGAGGCGTTTTGGGTGTATTTTTGGTTGATTTTCTGGTTGTTACAGGCAGTGGTGAGGCAGTGGTTTATTTTAGCCACTTCTCGAGGATTTTGGGTGTATTTTTGGTGCAGTTTTGGATGATTTTTGGTGCGGTTGGAAGCTGTTTTTCTCAAGGATTTTGGGTGTTTTTCAGGGAGCAGTAGTGGTTTTCTCGTTTGTTAGCTTTTGGGCGGTTTGTTAGTTGTTGTGTCTTGGTTTTTATTGGTGTTTCTTGCGGCTAGTTTCTGTTGTAGTTTTTGGGGGTGGCTGTGTATAGCTATGTCGGCTGCCCGTTTGAAGTTTCATTGCCCCTTTGTGGGTCTTAGGGGTTGTCAAGATGGACGTGGCAATGGCCTTAGTAGAAGTTCTCTTATCAAACATCTTTGTGATCGTCATTTTTGTATTGGTGCGCGGGATATCACACGACATTCTCTTACTTCTAATTTGGCTGTTTATACTGAGGCTGAAGTTACTTTTTCGCGTATGTGGATTTGGTTATGTGAGGTTTGCTACAAAATGCATACGCATCGGGCTAAGTGTCGTCATAGTCCGAGTGAGATTGTGTCACCCCCGGATGAAGGAGGTGGTGTTGTTCGTTTTGTGCTTCATGGTTTCTCCAAGCCATAAGCTCCCTCTTCTTCGGCTCAGCTTGGGCGCATAGGTGGTTTGGTGCAAGATCAACATTTTGGTTTTGATGTGGCTCTTCTTCATTGTTTGTTCTCCAAGGGGTTTCGTACTGTGAAGTCTATACCTCCCAAGGTCGTTTGGGGTTTTCTCGGGTTCTGAAAGGTGCCCTTGATAAGGTGATCTCTAGGCCTGATGACATTTCTAGTTGGGTCTCTTTGTTAGTGTTACCTCTTTGCACCCTTAAAACCTTTCGCCCACGGAGCAGCTCTGAGTCTAGGTCTTCGGTAAAACGTCAGCATCAAGAAGAGAGTATTTCCCGCGCTATTTGTTCTTGGAGTGCACCAGGTGGTAATTTGCAGCTTGTGAGGGATACTTTGGTAGAGTATTCTCCTACTTTATCAATGGTTGGTGATGAGGACCTTGATTTGGAGGAGCGTAATATCAAGCAATGTCGTAGGAAGATTTGTGACGGCCATTACACTGCTGCAGTCCGGGTTCTTTCTTCTTCAGGCGTTGCTCCTTATAATGACGCCACTCTCGCGGATTTACAGTCTAAACACCCTACTTCTCCAGCTCTATCCTTGCCTGATATACCTGTTGATGGCCTTCATCTCGTTACTACTTCTACTGTTGTTTTGGATCGGATTAAGAGTTTTCCACGTGGCACATCATGTGGTAGGGACGATTTACGTGCTCAGCACCTTCTGGATTGCTTGAGTGGTGCTGCTGTGGCTATATCAGATGAGTTAGTTGACTCTATTTCCGCGTGGTTAATCTCTTTCTAGCTGGAAAGTGTCCTATGGAACTAGGAGAGTATATTGCTAGTCCTCCTTTTACCCTACTTGTCAAGCCCAGTGGTGGTATTCGTCCTATAGCTGTGGGTATTATTTGGCGGCGTCTGGTTTCGAAGGTGGGTGCTGTTATGGTTGGCCAGTCTTTAGGAAGTTATTTTGATGGTCTTCAATTTGGCGTTGGGGTTTCTTCAGGTGGTGAGGCAATTCTTCATGCTGTGAATCGGTTGATTGAGGACCGTGGTTCTGATGTTGGTCTTTCTATGTTGTTGGTGGATTTTCAAAATGCCTTCAATCTTGTTGATCGTACGGTCATGTTGCGTGAAGTTTGTCGTCGTTGTTCGGGCATTTCGCGATGGGTTGAATTCTGCTATTCTAATCCAGCCATATTGTATTATGGGGACCAATCCTTATGGTCGTGTCAATGAGTGCAGCAGGGTGATCCCCTTGGTCCTCTACTTTTTGCTTTGGTTTTACAGCCCCTGGTTTGTAAAATCAGAGATGCTTTTGACTTATGTCTTCATGCGTGGTTTTTGGATGACAACACTGTTATTGGTGACACTTTGTTGGTGGGGGAAGGTTCTGCAGTTGATTATGGAGGAAGGACCTCGTTTTGGGTTACATCTTAATGTGGAAAAAACTGAAGTTTTCTGGCCTACAGAAGACCCTCGAAGCAAGCTTGTGGGTGTTTTTCCGCCCAATATTGCTCGACCTTTACGTGGTGTTAAGTTGCTTGGTGGTCCTGTTAGTTCCGATTCCGGTTTTGGTGTTGAGCTTGTGATGCAGAGGGTGACCAAGACCATTGCGTTTATAGATAAGGTTGCTATGCTTGATGATCCTCAGTGTGAGCTATTGTTACTTAGGGCATGTACCGGAGTTTCTAAACTCTACTTTGGCATTGCGTACTTGTCCTCCAAGTACTTATGAGACGGCTCAGCGCACATTCGACGGGGCTCTTCAATCTTCCTTGGAGCGTATTGTTACTGCTTCGGGGCCTGGGTTTGGCGATTGGCAATGGAGACTTGCCACCTTACCATTTGCGTTTGGAGGGCTTGGGGTATATTCTGCAGGTGATGTTCGTCATTATGCTTTTCTTGCTTCTCGGTTACAATCTGTTGGGTTGCAGACACATCTTTTACGACATGCTGGCATTGTTGGTCATGGACGAGCCTTTGGAGATGCGTTGAGTCTGTTTAATGGAATAGTGGAGTCTAACATTATGAGTAATCCTAGCGAGGTTGCTTCCCCTAAACCCATGAAGAAATTGACAGATATATATTTCACAAAGGTTACCGCTTCTGCAGAATCCGCCTATTCTTTGTCTCCTTGGCAATCAGCATTGTGAAAATTGCATCAGAGAGATCACACCTATGCTTGGCTTCGGGCAATCCCTATTTCTGGGTTGGGTCAGACGATGAACCCAAAGACCTACCGATGTGTGTTGTGCTACAAGGTGGGTGTTCCATTGTTCTCTATCTCGACGCTGTGCTCTGCTTGTTCTCGGGTTTTTACTGGGGATACTTTCAGTGATCACGCGGTGTCGTGTGCTGGTATTGTGGGTATTAAACATCGGCATAATGTTGTCTGGGATACCCTTGTTGATATCTGCTACAGATCTAAGATTTCAGCAAGAAAGGAGGTTGACATAGGGTTGTTTGGAGGGAATGACGGGGCCCTCAGACGTGCTGATGTGTTACTTTATTCCTGGGATCGTGGTCGCGATGTATGTGTGGACTTAACAGGGTCTTCTCCTTTGACACATACAGGGCTATCTGACTTTGTTCTTGGACGGGTTGTGGCTGATGCGGCTCATCGGAAGCGGGTGAAGTATGAAGCTAGTTGTCGGCTGATTGGATATGGTTTCATTCCCTTCTCCTTTTCTTCGCTTGGGGAATTAGAGAAGGAGGCTGTTGCGTTGCTGAAGTGGGTTCAGAGGTTCTCGACGACGCAAGACACTAGGGCTCGTGCTGCAGCTTATATCTTCACTAGGGTAGGCTTTGCTATAGCTAGAGGAGTGGGGGCCCAGATTGTATTTTGACTTCCCACTAATTTATTGTAGGTTGTATGACTTTGTCTGTTTTTGAGATAATAATAATAATAATAATAATAATAATAATAAAAAAAAAAAAAATTAATGATAAAAATGCGATAATAATAATAATAATAATAATAATAATAATAATAATAATAATAATAATAATAATAATAATAATAATAATAATAATAATAATAAATCAGTTGGTTGAGGCTCGTGGTGGTGATGTTGGCCTCGCTATGTTGCTGGTGGATTTCCAGAATGCCTTTAATTTGGTTGACCGCACGGCTTTACTGCGTGAGGTCCGCCTCCGTTGTCCAGTTCTCTCGCGTTGGGTTGAATTTTGTTACTCTTCTCCAGCCAGATTGTTTTATGGGGAGCATACCTTAAGGTCATGTCAGGGAGTGTAGCAGGATGATCCTCTTGGCCCTTTGCTTTTTGCTTTGGTGCTCCATCCGTTGGTGTGCCGAATCAGGGATTTTTTCGACTAGTGTTTGCAGGCTTGGTATTTGGATGATGGCACTATTATTGGTGACACCTTGGTAGTAGGAAAGGTTATGGAGTTGATTTTGGTGAGAGACCTCGTCTCGGCCTCCATGTAAACGTTCAAAAAACGGAAGTTTTCTAGCCCACGGAGGACCCACGTAGCCGTCTGGTCGGTGTCTTTCCTCCAAATATTGCTCGTCCTATTCATGGTGTTAAGTTGCTTGGTGGTCCTGTCAGTGCGGATTCCTCTTTCTGTGGTGAGCTTGTTTCGTAGAGAGTGTCAAAGACCATCGTGTTAATGGATGCTGTTGCTAAGCTTAATGATCCCCAATGTGAGTTGTTACTACTTCGCGCATGTACTGGGGTTTCAAAACTCTATTTTTCTATGCGCACTTGTCCTCCTCATCTTTTTGAAGCGGCCCAGATTTCTTTTAATATGGCCTTTCGAGCTTCTTTGGAGCGTATTGTAACTACTTCGGGGCCAGGTTATGGTGATTGGCAATGGCGACTTGCCACCTTACCTTTTTCTTTTGGTGGATTGGGTGTCTATTCAGAGGGTGATGTCCGGCACTATGCTTTCCTTGCGTCGCGTTTGCAGTCTTCTAGTCTTCAGGCTTCGCTTCTTCGCAATTCTGGTATTGTTGATCTAGGACCAGCCTTCGATGGTGCTCTTAGTCTTTTTAATAGGACTGTGGAGACTGATCTATGCGTAACCCTAGTGAGATCGCTACCCCCAAACTCATGAAGAAATTGGCAGATATATATTTTGCGAAGGTCACTGCATCTGTAGAATCCATTTTCTCCTTATTTCCGCGTCAGGTTGCCTTATGGAAATCCCAGCAGGGGGATCACACTTCTGTCTGGTTGCGAGCGATCCCAATATCAGGTTTGGGTCAGACTATGAATGGTAAGATTTACCGTTGTGTTCTTTGCTACCGTTTGGGTGTTCTCTTGTTCTCTGTTTTGACACCGTGTTCTGCTTGCTCAAGGGTTTTTGATGGGAATATTTATGGGGATCATGTCGTGTCATGTGCTGGGTTGGTGGGTATTAAACATCGGCACAACGTTGTTCGTGATACCCTTGTTGATATTTGTTTTCGCTCTGGGATTTCTGCAAGAAAGAAGGTTAACGTTGGGTTGACTGGAGGGAACGACAGAGCTCTTCGACCAGCATATGTGTTGCTTTATTCCTTGGATAGAGGCTTTGATGTATGTGTTGACTTGACGGGGTCTTCCCCTTTGACGCAATCTGGGTTGTCTGACTTTGTCCCTGGTCGTGTTGTGTCAGTTGCGGCTCAGCGGAAGCGAGACAAGTATGGGGCGCGTTGCAGGGCTATTGGCTATGGTTTTCTTCCTTTCTCTTTTTCTTCTTTGGGGGAATTAGAGAGGGATGCTGTTGCGTTGCTGAAGCGGGTTCAGGCGTTCGCTAGGACTCGGGATATTGGTGCTCGTGCAGCTGCTCACATCTTCAACAGGATCGGGTTCGCTATAGCTAGAGGGGTGGGGGCTCAGATTGTATCTCGCGTCCCCACTACTTTCTTGTAAATCGATTGACTTTGTAGGTTTTTGTTTATAAGCTCTGCTCTGCTTTGCCCTGCTCTGCTGAAATCTGTTCTGCTCTGCCCAGAAGCTTAAAAGAACAGAGTCTAAATATTGTTACCCATAAGCTAACAATTACCTCAATACCCTAATCCTCCAACTACAGAATTGGGGTAGTGAGATTATGAGAATCACATTAAGCTCTTACTTGATTCTTATACTTTTATTACTAAACGCTATTGTTTTATAATTGAAAATTCGAGTTATGCAATTTTTGAGTTTCCAAAACATTTAAGTTTACGGAGAGTCGGAGGAATAACAATTTCACATATTGATTTAGTGAAATTAGTGATCACTAGAAAGTTTAAAACTATTTATGACAAAATCTCATTCCTTTTATCCAAGGAGGGCTTAATTTTTCTTTAAAAAAAAAGCTTAATATTGAATATTTGTCTTAGGAAAATATGTGTTAGTTGACCTTTTACTAAGTTCAGACCCTAACTACTCTTCCCTATGCACTACTAAATGCTTTTTATTTTTTAATCTTTGGCGTTAACCGTTATGTTAGCCGTTAGGTTGTTACTAATATTTAAGTTTCTTCATTAAGCTAGCTAGGTTATATTTAGATTTTTGCTACGCAAATTACGGGCATAATTCTTTCTCTGATTGTTAATCATGGGAGTGTGATTTGACTAATAGGCCGTGTTTAGGCTGCAAAGTGAAACTTTAATTATTTGGAAAAAGGAGATACCAGACACAAATGGTTTAGAGATTAGCATAATCAAGATATACATACTTTTAAACATTTTAATGTCAAAATCAAGCCCCATTAAATAGTGAAAGAATTATATTCCAACTCATATTACTTATTCGATTTTACTTTGACTATTATTTTCACTACTAAATAAGAAGTACAAAATAAGAAATGATTAGTCTGGTTAGATTTGTTTCAATAATGTGTTTTATAATTTTAATTTTTAATAGTGATTATAAATATTAATTAAGAAAGAAAAAAAATTAATGGTCAAATGTGTATTTGGAGAATTGGATGCCATGAAAAGTGAAATAAAATAAGTCAAGACTTATAGTCTTATAGAGTATTTTATTAGACTTATTTAATTTTCAAGACAGGACGGGGCTATATATGACTCGATAATCAAAAGAAGAAGAGTCACAATTTACAATTATTTTTTTTTGTCCTCAAATTACCCTTGTTATTATCATTACTTAAGTTGTCATTAGCATCAACAAATTTTTTTGTAGGGCCTTGTGTCCGTCTTTCTTTCTTACTTGTTTTTTTTGGACTCTACTAGGTTGTATATCTCAAATCCAAATACTACTCATTTTATTGAAATTCGATCACTCGACAGAAGATCGAGTGTTTTTCACTGTTGTTTCCAGCTACTCACTTTTTATATACTCTGTAAATATACATCATAATTCATAAATCATAATTCTTTTAAAAAATCCTTCATTTACAATAATATACTCAATGAAAAAGAGTATTAAAAAAAAAAAAACAAAATTAGCGCATGTATTCTTCTAAATATCACTTCATATGTAATTTACAACCGTATTTTTAATTTTGAGTTATTTTGAATGAAAATTCTATGGTAGTAATTATTAAAATGGTAACCAATATACTAATTTTTTTATTGCCTGATTTATGATTTATTTTTTATGAGAAAATTATTTATAAATGTTTTTTCTTATTTTTAAAATTCATTTAATTTATATATTTGAATTTCGAGTTAGAATTTCTTACATAATTAGACAAAAAAAATAAAAATAAATCAGATTTTTTTACCTCGTATATACAAGTATTTTGATCAATAATGCAAGAGGATGGGGTTAATTACACGTGACCAAGAAAATGACAATTCTATTGGTTTCCTAGTCTATCAGTTGTCAACTTCTGTTTCTCTTTAATTTCATGTTTAAGTGATTATTTACTTGAGCTTTGTATTTAGTGGTCAAGCAATTCATTATGTGTTTCATTTGTGGGATACTGGAATAATTATATTGCAAGGTGTATGCACCAGTCTTGTATGATTAAGTGTGACAATTGCATTGTGAATCAATTTGATCATTATAAGTAAGCTAATTGTTTTCTTCATGTTATAAGTAAGCTAAGGGTTTTCTCCTGGATTATGACAATTTTTACCACGTAACCGTTGTTTTTATGTATATGATACTCCATGTTTCAGAATCATTCACAAAATATAATTGACCTCTTCATTATTCATATTCAAAAACATAGTGTGCATCATACTATTGCGTGTAGTATCTAATTTACAGCTAATTGTTGATGGAACGTAGTCATCATTGGTAAAATGTGTTTTTGTTTTGTGAATTGAATAACAAGACAACTTCTCATTTTATTCATTTTAAAACTGCCATCCTGTTAACTATTGATAGATGTGCATTGTCTTTGTTTGACCTTACAATTAGAATTATACCAAGACGAATCTTACAATACAAGATCCTACTTGACAATCATATTTTTTATTATACATTAACGTAAAATTAAAGTCAATCAAATCTAGTTAAATAAGATGATAAGATTTGACCAAATAAACTATATTATTAGTGAAATTCAAATCAAACAAATCATACTTTATAAAGTTGACTAAAACACCTTATTTCAAACTAAGAGAACAAAAACTCAATCTGAAGCATAACCTATACATACGTACTATTGATTATTAAAACCAAATAATCTCAGCTCGGTGGTGATTGTGAGAAACTCTGATACTACAAGTTCAAGGCTCACCATCTACATACTTTTTTATTCTCTGTAATGACTTCCATTGGTAGCATATTACGTTTCTCTTGATCGAGGAGGTGTAAATAAACATTGTTAGGAAAATGGCATTGTCGTTTGTTTAGCAGCTATCATTAGATTCTCTCTTGAAAAATAATAGGAAAGAGATTGGTAGCTAGCTAATAGGTTCACTTGGAATTAAGTCACTATCTAAATCTCTAAATATAGTGTTAAATATACTAAAAAGGTTGAGGGTGGTAATTGCTATTTGTTGGCATTTTGAAGGATATGATATGGATGTTGGGAGGGTCTTTTCAGCAGGCCTTGAATAGGGTTTTTCTGAATGAAAAAAACAAATTAGGAATATATTGCATTTTGACTGTCCAAACATTATTATATCCCATCTTTATTCATCTATTCTTACACTGTTTATGCTCTCATCTAGAAGATCTTCATGTTTTCTTGGTAATTGGGAAAAGTACTTTTTCTCATACCCCTAATTATATGCTAAATGATAAATGCTAAATGATTAATATAAACATTCTTCCATACCACAAACACTCGCAAACTCCCTAATTATAAGCTTCTTAATTTTTCCAAGAGGTCTAAATTAAGGCCAAAAACTGTAGCAATACCAACACAAAGGCATGCACTTAGCATGGTCAAGCGAGCCATGCAACACGTAGGTAAGCTAGCCATGGGCCGTGGCCTGCCGCTGCTCGATCGTGCTAGCTAGCTTAGTTCGTCTTAGATCATGGCTAATGCCATTATTGTTTACAATCATTACCAAATTAAATTAAAGCATGAAGAATATTTTTTGGGGCAGAAACCTAATTCACAACAGTAATTCAAATAATGTAAGAAGAAATATTGTACAGTAAGTCATAAGATAGGAGAAGGGAAAAAGATTCCTGAGTATAAGTTAATTACAAAATAACAAAAGACTACTTGTTTCGGGTGGTATATATGATGATCATATGGACCTTCTAATAATTAATACGGAGTATATATATGTTCATGCATGCATTTTAATTATTTTTCCACTTTGAGTCCTATCTTGTACGAGTACCTTGTAGAAGTATCTTTTTCAGAGGAAATGCGAGCCCATAATTTTGCTAATGTAAATTAAGTTCCGTCAAAGTTAATTTAGTTTGAGGAACATCAATTCAATCAAATAATATATTCAAATTATAGATCGAGTGTTTAATTTCACTACATCGCTATTTTAGTAAATAACTAATGTTATAAGGTAATCACTACGGAGTATAATTAATTTTACTAATTAAGCTGTATTATATATACCTCGTATTGAAATGATAACTAGTAAACTAGCTATCATTTGGTTTTGATCGAGCAATACTCCGAGTTGTTAAATGGCCAGAAAACAGTTACATATAAAAATTATTGTTTTTTAAGGAGGAAAAAAAAAAATTGTAGCATGGTAAAAAAAAAAAGCAAAAAGAGCTGAAACATTAATTTGTGACTTTTATTTTTCTCTTTTTTGAAATAGTATATATCAAACTAAAGTGCTTGTATTATGTGTGTGTACTAAAATATTCCATGATTACTTTCAAGGGTTTTATAATTACTTCTTGAAGAAAAAACCCCAATATTTCTCATCTCTTCCTCTTTCTCTCTCCTAAAAAAAAAAAGCAAAAATCATACAATAACACCACTTGAATATTATCATTATATCATGGAAAGAGATCATACTAGAAGTAGCACAAATTTCCCAAACTATGACCTCCACATGTCCTTGATTCATTCAAATAATCCTTCTACTTCTAATAATACTACTAATAATCCTTCTAATTTACAAGGGTTTCCTCAATCCTTGGAATTATCTGATCATTCTAACCATGTTATGCTCACCACCTTCTTGAGTCACCACCACCCACCACCACCTCCGCCACCGCCTCCGTATCAGATCACGGATCATCGGGGATCCGATTCACACAGCAACAACACCGCGGCCACCACCACTACTAAGGGGCTTGTTGGTAATTTTGATAATTATGTCACTACAAGGCAGTCTTGGAATAGTAGTAACAATACTACTGATCAACAGGTTAATATGAATATCTATATATAGTATTTAAATTTTATGACATGCATATATATATTATGTTCTTTTCATATTGGAAACCCTGGAGATATACCTATGTTTTAAGTTTATATAAAATTGCACTATTAATCCAAAGTGTTAAAGTAATGATTATTATTTGTATAGTACAGTATATATTTGTATTTGTATGATAATTATAGTAGTGTATATATGATGTTGTTTAACAATAATGTATAATTTACATGGTGATTATTCAGGTTGAAGGATCATCAGATCCGAAAGCTTTTGCTGGGGACAACTCCAATGGTAATAATGGCCGCGATAACGATGGAGCTGAGCATTCTTGGTACTAGTCATCTTCATCTCTGAGCTATACTCCCTCTGTTTTATTTTATTGTCTCAAAAAAAAAAAAAAAAAAAAATCTAAAAAGGAAGAAAAAAAAAGAACGGAGGGATGAGAAGGGTTACGGATAAGAATGAAGTCTTAGTCTACTATCCTTCTCGGTTATTTGTTGTACTATAAATGTTTTGCTACTCCATATATCTTTTAGCAACCTATCATCCTTTAAATAAAATTTCTCCAAAGAAAAGAAATGTGTGTAGTAATTAGTCTAACTAGTGTATCTATAAAACAATAATTATTGGTTCGATTTGAAGAAATACTATTATATATGCACTAATTCAAATGTAAACTGCCCTAGGCATTGAACTTGAACTTAAAATTCGATTATTAATTGAGCTAAGACAAGTCATTTACGTTGCGTACACATTCATGAACTTGTTTTGCATAAGGTGCAACTACAATAAATGCTAGATTCATGACTACCATGTCCGTGCACGTGCCATGTCACGTTGTATATTGTTGTTCACTACTACATTAGTTCAAGTTTAATTAATTGTCACATTAATAGTTGAAAATACATACTATGCTAATGTTACAATTAATTTGACAGTCTGATAAAGGGAGTGTTTGATTTGTAGCTCGATAAATGATGTGGTTGTACAAGATAATGTTCGTGCTTAGTTAATTAATGCTTATTGTCAATAATGTTATATATCTTCTAATACTTTCAATGCAATAAGCATTTTCATAATTTCATTAGTTATTGTGTGATTTGTTTCTAAAGATGATAAGTTATCGATTAATCAATTTTTGCACCTTGTACATTATCAAAATTATTGTAATGATATAGGTGGAAGAACTCGAGCTCAGAAAAGAACAAGATGAAGATAAGGAGGAAGCTAAGGGAGCCAAGGTTTTGTTTTCAAACAAGGAGTGACATCGACGTACTTGAAGATGGTTATAAGTGGCGCAAATATGGTCAGAAAGTTGTCAAGAATAGTCTTCATCCAAGGTAGTTAAATACATACTTAATTTCATTGACTTAATTAATTTGCTTCATTTTAAGTTAATTTGTTGAGATTTTGATTGATGGTTTGCTAATTGAAAAGTGCGCATTATACTAGCTTCAATTTTACTCTTCAAAAAAATATCAAATCAAACCATCCAATATTATTTAATGAGTTTAATGTGCAAATCATACTTTTAGATTGGTGTTTAACAAATGTTAAGGGATCATTAGTTAGTAATTAGGTTGTCTATAGTATAGCATCGTTAATATTTCGATGACATAGTCAATTGTAATATCTTATCCTTATAATGTAAGACATTTCATGAGTAATCTTTAACATTGTATTGCATAAATTCGACCATATGTAGAATGTAAGTAGAAAGGTCTTTTTAGTAACAAAGGAGTACAAAAACTAGTTTTTTCAATTTCCATAACTATATACTTACTCTGTTAGTCAAACTATTACAACTACAAGTAAATGGAATAAGTACAACAGCTGCACCATATTAGTAGTGCATTTCTTTGAAACTACTATTGAAAAACAAGGGACGGAGTTTTGGGAATAAAATAACACAAGATCTTAAAATGTACGTTATAATTGGTTACGCCAATTTTCTCATCATCCTTCCACAATCAATCATCTGTAACGTTTCCAATCCCAGTGTCAAATCCTAGAAAATAATGTGTTGCAAGCTCACATTTTCAGAGCATCACAAGTGAAAAATTAGTACATAAATGTGGCAAATTTGGACCACAATATATGTGTGGTATACGTATAGTGTGGTTTTAAGAAAGTGGAACACATGGATAAGCACATACGAGAAATGAATGTGCACTGCTTTTATATAATGCCACAGATCCCCTATATATGTATTCATACCCCCTCTCAAAAACTATGTTTAACGCTGAAAAATTAGTCTTTTTAAAAATGTTAAAAATTTGTCACATTTTATAATTTAGAGTCATTAATTTTGTCTTTATACCCTTATTGACGAGATGAGGAGGATTTGAGATTGGTCTAACTATACTAGGGTCTTTGCATTCAGTATTGGTAGCGTTGCATATGCATGCCTTAGTTGTTACATGAAGACGGAGAATTTAATTTGGTGATTGAATTGTTAAATGTTACGTTGGTTATTACCTGCTGATGGACTTAGATCAGATCAATAGCTGTAAAATCAACAGAAACATCATTAGTATAACTAATTTGGTAGCTTTTGATGCTGGCAAGGCGACTTATTAGTTGCTTAATATTGTGATCTTAACTAATTGTGCGACTAGCAGGTCTATATTACTTCACTATACAACTATATGAATATTCTATTCGATCTATCCCAAGTTATTTCACCACTTAGCTAACTTTTTCTTTTCTTTTTTCGTCACTCAAATTATAAACGCGTTATTTAATTAGTACACTGTATTTCTGATCGGTTTAATTAAGTATCTTCTGAAAGATCCCTAATTTTGGTTATTTAGTGCAAAAATATATTCAATGTTCCTAAGTTAATTGCTGCATGGAATAACGTGACGTAACTTTGCATGGCCTTAGTTTTTAATTAATTAGATTTCAGGGACAGAGAAAATTAGCTAGCTAGGCATATATAATACCAAGATTTCAAAAAGAGTAAAAGATACATGCAAGATTATAATCTTTAGTTTGTAATATAGTTTTGCTGTGAGACTTTTGGGCAACGAATTTTTTTTGTAAACTATATAGTCAGTAGCGATCTTGGTCAAAAATATTAGAGGGGTCGATATTTAAATCTTTTACCTCTCGTTCAAATTAATCACTATCTTCTAATATTTTTATAAGTAAAATAAGGTTATTTAAGTTCATTAACTAATTAGTTACTATATTTTACCGGGGGCCGGGCCCTAAATGGCCCCGGTGGAAGGTCCCCCTCTGAATATAGTCAACCAAAAAAATTGCTTACTACCTCCGTTTCATATTTTTTGCAACTTTGGGGTATTATTTGTGAGATAAAATATTCCAAAGTTGCAAAAAATATGAAATGGAGGTAGTATATAATTCTTCGGTTAAAAAGAGAGTTGCACTATACATTAAAGTCCATGTCCCGTTAATAAGTTCATAATGGGGTTGATTCAATAGGTGTGACTAGAAGACTTGATTCAAGAGGTGCGATTAGAGGTGTCAATAATTCGGGTACCTGGGTTGGGTTCGGTAAGGTTGGGATAGGTCGGGTGTATTTCAAAATTGAATCATGTGTCCACACAAGTCGAAATCTGAATCGAGTTTTTTTGGGTTGGTTGGATCAGTTTTTGACATCTCTAAATGTGAGATGTGTGACTGAATGAAGGCCATATATTGGTATTGTCACTCCCGGGTAGTGGGCTAGCATTTCTCTATATAGGTCGTCTTTTTGTACTTGTAATATTGTTGATTTTAGAATATATCTTATGTTACTTTGATTTTATTCAACAAGTGCATTACATCTATCAATTGGCAGCGCAGTTGATGCTATATATGCTTGTTATTTCTTCTTAAAAAGTTTCAGTTAATCATGGTTTCGTACGTTCTAAAGGATACTCTTAACGCTGTTACACATGTATTTAGGAATAGTGTCTTTGGGGATGTTGGTCTGCCCAAAAACATCTCTCAATTTGCGTCTCGTCTTATCTACTATTCCGTATATTTCTTTTTCTTCTTGCCACATTATGTAGCTATTGCATGGTAGTGGTCTTTGACTCTTTGGAAATATTTTAAAATAACACGCCTTTATTGATTACGTGGCAAAAAAAAAATGGTGGGGTATAAGACAAGATATACAGTGATCAAATTAAACCTAAAAGGATCCTGAGTATATATATTACGTAGTAATATTAATGGTAATTATAAAATAAAGATATACACAGTTAATATAGAGTTTCGTATATATTATAAATTCATAATAGATTGATCGATGATTGTATTAGTTGTGGAGAAGGTTTTAGAAATATGTCTATATATATTGAGGTAATTATAGATCTAGAAATCTAATATTGATGTCATCTGACCTGGTTAAAATTTAATTCCAATGAGCATAATGCATACTCTTTAAGTCAAACTAAGTACGACGTAATTGATCTAACTAGTTGCTGTCAAAATATGCTTTGTATAGAGAAATCCGTATACTCAGATGTATGACTGACATGTTACATACCAATTGGGGAAAACTTAACACGATTTTTTTTTTCTTCGCTTAGATTTTCCATTGATTTTGAATTGAATATTGTTTTGACAGGCCGCCCTAATTAGGATAGGTGACCCTATAAGGCCATAGATAGCCTCTCATACGTTATGATCACGTAGTTATAGTATATTTCTTCCTAAACCAATCATCGGCTGATTTGGTCCGACCAAGAAAGGCATGGGAGAACAGTTGGTGAACAAATTATGTAACGTAGTGTGATACCCTCACCTTAATTACTTACTGATGAGACGAGCTGAGGATCGATGCAATATCTTGGTTGGTGACAATGGGACATTAACATTCATATATGATAAATATGTAAAGAGAATTTATTAGTACCACAGACCGTTAACTCTATGTGTGTTTCCAATATCTCTATGTACGTGTGAAAGGCATCCACAATACATGATTGTTGATGTAATGAACTCGATCTAGTTCATTGTTGTCACGTATTACTGATTATAATTCGATATTACAGGAGTTATTACCGATGCACACATAGCAATTGTAGAGTGAAGAAAAGAGTGGAAAGGCTATCTGAAGATTGTCGAATGGTAATAACAACTTATGAAGGCAGGCATAATCATTCTCCGTTTGATGACTCCAACTCTTCCGATCATGATCAATGCTTCTCTTCTTTTTAGTTAATTGCAATAATAATACTCCTATGTTATTAGTATTATTCTTATTCTATCATGTCTATAATCATATACAGTATCATATTATTGTATAATATGATGCCAAATATTTAGCAGTACGTACCTATTATTTGTAAGGAAAAAGTAGAGAGCATGCATATGTATAAGATAGTATTCGATTTTCTTTAGTCTTTAGGTGTGTAGTACAATTTTGATAACATATAATCGTGATATTAAATATCAATATGTATACAAGTACCTTGAATGAAAGTACGTGTGATTCCGACGATGCGTACTAACTACTAAGTGGTTATTGTTTGTCCTTTTATTTTCTCTCTTAAAAATTCCTTAATATCGTCACTAAATTCATTACTAATTTTTGTTTGTTGTTAAACCAACTTCAACAAAGATATATTTGAGTATTGCAAGATTTGCAACAATTTACTACATTGAAAAAAAGTCATCTTGGACTATTGAAACTTGTTGCAATAGCCCACCTATTGCAATACGACTTTTTTTTTTTTTTTTGGAAAAATTGTTCGGAATAATCCCACCTTGGGGGCTTCTGTTAAAAATAATCCCACCTTTGGGTTATTTTTAAATAATCTCACCTTTGATATTGATCCGCTCAAAATGGTCCCAATCGGTCATGTAACTTGTTATAATAAGTTACTTGACACGTGTCAGCCTATGATTTGACAAAAAAAAAAAAAATTTAAAAAAAAAGTTAAATTATTTTTTAAAGAAAAACATAAATAAAATTAATAATTATTTAAAACCACCACCAGCCCAAACCTTCCCCACCGCCCCTACACCCCTGCCCCGTGGCTCTGGTCACCAAGATCCCCACCCCTGAAGCACCAAACCCCCTCCCTCACGAAACTAGGCAACCTCCACCCTCGAAAACCCCAGGTTTCGACCGTCGTACCCCCCCTTGAACGTGCCGACCGCCGTATCCCTCCCCTTGAACCACCAAACACCTTCGAAACCTTTCCCCGTCCCGATCCTAACCTCCTTCCCCCGCCACGTTTTCGGCCCTCTCCTCTTCCCTTGTCCCTTTTCCAGTCCATAAAATCATCTCGCCACCCTCGAAAACCCCATCTTCGTTCCGATTCCGGCCTCCTTCACAATCCCTCGCCACAATTTCGGCCTTTGTCACTCTCCTTAGCCACAAGCTCCGATCCGATTTGCTGCAATTCGATGACCAAGTGCGGCGGCTGGGCTGGTGGAGGTGGTGGCTGGCTGAATCCCCTTTTTTTTTTTAAATTCATTTTTTTAATTTAAAATTTTAGACAAATTGTATGGTGACACGTGTACTTAAAAAAAAACCCCTTTTTAACATGTAACCAGTCATGTGGGACCATTGGGAGCAGATTGAAGGTAAAGGTGGGATTATTTAAAAATAACCCAAAGGTGGGATTATTTTTAGCGGACGCCCCAAAGGTGGGATTATTCCGGGCAATTTTTCCTTTTTTTTTTTCCACGGACAATTAGGTGTGGTCTTTTTCACAAACAATTAGGTGCGGTCTTTTTCACAAACAATTGGGTGCGGTCCGCACCCAATATGTTTCGTGCGGTGGCGGAGGAGATGACGATAAAGACGACGATGATGACGATGACGACTCCATTGCTGACGACGATGACGATATGAAAATGCCGATTCGCGATTAGAAACCCTAGATGTGAAGCAGCGGCTGATACGGTGGAGTTCGCTGCTGGTTTGCGTGGTTGGGCACTCCGCCTGGCTGCGCGGCTGGCCGTGGCTGCTGGAACGGTGGCTGTTGGGTTCAGTGGCGGCGACCTGGCGTAGGCTTGAACGACGGCGGCAAAAACGACGTGGCGGGGGGTGGCCGGACTGATTTGTGGAGGAGGAAATTAGGGGGAAGTGAGGAACGAAGGAGATCGAAGGACTGAGGGGCGGCGTGAGGATTTGGCGTGAGGAAATTAAGAGTAAGTGAGGAATAAAGGAGAAGAAGAAGGAGAATGACGTTCTATAAAAAAAAAGGGAGAAGGAGAATGACGCATATAAGCCAAAAAAACTAACATATCAGCTAATAAATGTCTGATACCAGTCAATATTATGGACATATCAAACATTAATAAAAACGTATCAGCCAACAAAAGGAACCTATCAGCCAACAAAATATACATATCAACCAACAAGAGGAATATATCAGACAACAAAAGGTACTTACCAGCCAAGAGACGAAACATATCAGCCAACAACTGAAGCATATCAGCCAACAAAAGGATGAAATTAGCAAACAAAAACAATAGGTAAGCCAACAAAATAAACACATCAGCCAACACAATGAAACATATAAGCCAACAATTAAAATATACATATCAACCAACAAAATAATGATATCAGCTAACCAAAGAAATATATCAGCCAACTAATGTCTGATAGCAGCCAACAAAAGGAACATATCCAAAAAAAATTAAAAAAAAAAACATATCAACCAACAAAAGGAATATATTAGCCAACACAAATACCATATCAGCAAACAAATGAAACATACTCCCTCCGTTTCGTATTAATCGCAACATTTTTCTTTTACATCCTTTTCGTATTAATTGCAACACTTTTATATTTGGAAAGAATCCACCATTATTTTATAATTTCTCTCTCCCATTAACCCACTTTTACAAAAAATTTATGATTTATTTTTCCTACCAACCCCATTTACACTGCTTTTTAATTATTTCTTTGTCCTACTAACAATACTTTATATTATAATAAATCCTTTTTTGGGCCTCACCCTATAAATTTTCTTAAACTTTGTGAACACCCCACTGTTGCGATTAATACGAAATGGAGGGAGTATCAACTAACACATAAAACATATTAGCCAACAAGTAAAATATATCAGCCACCCACCCAATCCTTTTTTTTTTTTTTTTTTTTTTTTTTTAATTTTAGCATTGCAGTGAGGAGGCTGTCATAACGTATACTCAATAGTCAATACCAGGCTCAGGGGCATGATTGTAATTACAAGGATTTTTAAATATTGAATTATATAAGAGTGGGTAGGGTACCGTACTACCGTGCGTTACGCCTAAAACTAAAAGATAAAGAAAGACGCATGTATAAATAAACAAAGAAAGGTTATACGAAGTAATAAACAGGGGAATTGAAAAAAAAAAATGAAACAACAATAGAAAAGTTTACCCTAACATAGTACTTTCATAATATGATCAGACCATATACGGAGTAATTACTAGTTTTATTATGCGAAGTACTTGCAAAAAGGTAAGGTTATACGGTTCTTCAAAAAGAAAGAAAGAAAAAAAAACCCTATTATGCAGCTGCAAAACTCATCTTGGTAGAAAAATAGAATAAAATAAAATAAATAAATAAAGGCCTAAACTTCGTGATAATTTAGGCCCAATCGTTAAAGCAGACTGAGACCTAAATCCTAGAAAATACTAGAAAGAAAAAAAAACCTAATATATTATTATTATTATTATTATTATTATTATTATTATTATTATTATTATTATTATTATTATATATAAAGGAGAGTTTTTTCCCCGAGATTATAGAGTTGTCACGTAGCATTATAATTAACGTGCCATGTAGGATTATAATTTTTAAAAATTATTAGAGCGTCACGTAAGATTATTATTTTTAAAGCGCTACGTAGGATAAAATTATAATTTTCTAATGGGCCATGTAGGGTCTGGATTGAAAAAACAATGAATTTGGATTAGAGTTGGAAGCTTGGTGTTTGGGTTATAACAATGTACTCCTTCCCTTTCATAATATAAAGCAATATTAGCTTCAGTAGTATGTATCAAGGTAGAACTTTGATTAAGAATAATTTTGAAATTAATTTAAAGAGATGTTAGTGATCAAAGTAAAAAAAAATTTTTGAATAATATCTAAGCATTGAAACAAAGGGAATAATAGAGAGAGAGTTGGATATGGGATAAATAAGACTATCCGCTTTATTTGAACAGAGTTTTCACATAATCGTAGACCTTATTCGTTTATAAAATGGATGTTATATATACATAGGTTGCATTCATGTCAAGTTTGTGAAAGTTATATATCATGAAGTATATACTCCGTATATTAGCAAATGTATGTATACCTTTACTGTATACCTGGGCACACCTAAGAATGGCACACCTAAGAATTTCAAACCACTACAAACGAATCTATGCATTGATATTCTTTTTACCAATTGATAATCTTATTTGTGTATGTATTGATCTTATTTATGTATGTATTGATCGTCAATTACAATGAGACAAGAAAAATAACAATTTACAAAGTAAATGCCGGCCTATGTGACATTGGATTATCATATTGACATTATATTTACGCCAAAACTTAAAATTTCTACAAATAAAAATTAATTACATATAGGTAAATCGGTAAACCAAAAGAACTTCTTTACAGAACAAAGGCAATATCTTTTTATTATTCTATGTTGATTGCATGTATTATTGTTATTGCTATTATTCAAAGATTTGGTACATCCTAGTATATCATTTGTTACCTTGTGAGTTTAATTTCTTACCTTATCAAGTGGGAACACATTTATTTTTGTTATCCCAAAAGAATCAACCCAATATAGAATGAATAGATGTTATTTTTAAAAATTAATAAATGAACTTTCTTACATAGTTTTCGTGGGAACACATTTGTTTTTGTTATCCTAAGAGAATCAAACCAATATAGAATGAATAGGTTTTGTTTTTTTAAAATTAATAAATGAATTTTCTTACATATTTTTCGTGGGAACACATTTATTTTGTTATCCTAAAATAATCAACCCATTATAGAATGAATAGATATTATTTTTAAAAATAAATAAGAGATGAATTTTCTTACATAGTTTTCTTGTGCTAAATAAAACTATGTAAGATTGACGTGGAATGTCATTTTCCATTTTACACACAGTTGGTCTATCCTATCCACTAGAACTCATTGAGCCACCTAAGGTTGTCAAAATGCAAACCCTAATCTTAGTTATTCTTTATAAATAGCTCTAATTTTCATACTATTGCATAAAAACAAACCATCTCTTCTTCTTCTTCCCTCCTCTCTTTTTCCTAACCTATTCTTCTTCCTCCTAACTTTAATTCCTTCAAAGATTTTTCTTTTTTCTTTTTTTTTTTTAAAAAAAAAAGTTGGATCACTCTGATAAAAATCCTTCGACGAAACTTTCTTGGGAAAATTGGCCGCAACAACACCAACCATGAAAAAGGTGCGTGTAGCAGCACAATAACCTTTCGAGGGTGCACTCAACATCACAAACTATGCACTTGGGTGCACATAACAACATAAATATATAGATTGTGATGCTACACGACCTTTATTGTATACATGTAGCATCACTCTTAAAAGGTTGTGATGTTACACGCACCTTTATCATGGTTGTTGTTGTTGCGGCCAATTTTTCCAACTTTCTTTTGGCTGATTAGATGCGCTTGATTTTTCGTGGAATAAATCTAGTTTTTAATCGGGTATAAATTCTTATATGTACCTGGCCTTTCAATGGTTCAATTTTTATTTTGTTATCTACAATCATCTTTTATACATGAATATTTGATGATATGATGATTTACTTACCAATTTATATAAATGACTAAATTAATTATTAAATTACTCTTGTAATTTGTGTACATATGTTCCTATTTTTTTTTCCCGGCAATTACCCTCTTCAGGTTGATTTAAATATGTAATTTTCAGTTAGACTTTAGTATAATATATTTATAATCAAATAATAAATATTTTTACATCTTATTATTTTTATTTATTTATTTATTTTTGCAAGTCTAGATCTTGAATATGTTCATAAAATTAGTAATTTTTTCATTTCAAAATGACTGTATAACAAAATTAACAATATATATTTTTTCTTGTAAACCAAGGTTACACTTAGTACGGAGCACCGGAGCAGCAACATTAGCCTACTTATTAACGGTCATAACAACCGTATAGTAGACTAGCTCTACTAAATACGCAAAAACAAAAAAAAACCTTTATTTATCCGTATCATTAATTAATGAAGGCTATCAACAACAATAATAATTAAATTCGAATCATATATAGAAAGTAGTTTTGATAATTATCATGTCTCAAGATTTGACATTGCAATTGTTATTGATCTTTAAGCATCTATTTATTTATACCTTTCTAATGCATACTTTCATTTTTTCACAATTAAACTACACAGATGCAAATTAAAAGTGGAAGGATTATCCATCAAAGATTACAGTGTGATGGATGGTGTTGCCTCTTCCTCAGGAGAAAAATATGCCACTGAGGTAAATATAATGTTATTACAAAGAAACATAATAATATGATAAATATCTTTACTTTATCATTACTTGTTTAAGCCCTGTGCAACTATATATATAATTTGCATTATTTAGGCGTTATTTAAAATGTTAAATTTATTTATAGTGAAAAAATAGCCAAGAATATATATATATATATATATATATATATATATATATATATATATATATATATATATATATGTATGTAAATGTATATATGTATATATATGTATTCCATACATTTATTGACAACAACATGTATCTTTAGTTCCATTGAAATTAATGTGTTCACAAAAAGTTTGGAATTGGCATAAATGACGTCACAATGAAGTTAAAATTAGGAAAAAAATTCCTCAATTATGTCGTCTCCCTCAGCTCTTCTCTCATCACTCTTTATTAAATTATGTCAATTTGATTCTTTTTTGAGCAAGTTAGTTTTAATGTAATAGTTGGTGTTAGATGGTTTACTTAGAATCAACAAATGTAATAATATCCCTGCTTAAAGTATTATACTCAACAATTTAGATCTTTTATTGAAATGACTAATTTAGTATTACTAATTACCTAGACTACTATATTTTCAGTATAGTTCTAAAAATAGCTAAAATAATGACTCAAAGGCCTTGAACCATGAAAATTTTAACTTTCCTTTCTTCTATGGACAAGGTTTATTTTTTTGAATTAAAATTAGTTCATTAGTAAAAAAGTCGAACAACATCTACAATAGAAATCAAAACTAGTAAATACAATATAAATTGTATAAATAATCTTCTAATTGGGAAAAACCTTGATCATTGTTGATACGAATTGACATTGATGAATACCCTTTTTACATCATTTTTGAGTCATTCCATGAGGGAGCCTTTCGATCTAATGTAATTTTGAAATCGAACAAAATTTAATGCAATTGATTGTAGATATAGGATTGACCTATGTCGCAACATTGCTGTCTATGTGTGTATGTATATATATACGAAGTATATAATATGCATTAAAAAATGCATTGTATAAGTTTAATTTTAAAGAACTATTCATTTTACATAAACAAATTGTAACCATATCTTTCACATGATTGTGCTTCATCTAATTAACCACAAGTTCCCTTATAATCTGACCACTCGATATATATTGTTGATTTCCTAAACTTTGTCTTCATTGGTGTTAGCATATGCTGATGTTTTCCATCTCTGGTAGCGAACGTAGCAGAGCAAGAACGTCGTCACTTTGTACGTCCAACCTCTAGAATCAATGAACCATCAACAATGGGCCATGTGGATGCAGGGTAAATGTTTGGATACACCTGACAATAGGCATTAAATTTTGTACATTTAACCTACTCAACATGTCATTGTTACGCATATTGTTAGAGGGTATTGACGACTTTAAATAACCTAATACCGCATGTGATACATAATTAAAGTTTTGATTATGAGTTTTCACCCTTCATTTGTCATCCAAAATACATGTTCAATTCCCAATGACTCTTAATTAGTTAGCAATTGTTTTGCCACTTATTGTAGTTCCTTAATGATGGAACATGCAATTTGGATTTCTGATGAACGATGAAAACTCAATATCAGGACTGAATGTATCACTTGCAGTATTAGATTATTTGAAGTCGTCATTGCCCTTTAATAATATGCTTAATTAGGACATGTTAGGTAGGGTAAAGATACAAAATTTTATGCATATCCCGTTAAATCAGGTGTACCCTGCAGCCACAGGACTTGTTGTTGATGGTTCATTGAATGCAAGAGGTAGGAATGTCGGTGACGGCGCTCTGCACTGCTACCTTCGCTGCCAAAGATAGACAACATCAACTATATATGCTAACGAGGAGGTTTTGATGAAGCATGGTCATGCAAAAGTTATGGAAAGCAGTTTTTATGAGTCAAATGTATAGCTACCCCTTTTTAAATTTATCTTATACAAATAATGCATTTTTTATGCATGCCATGCTATGCTATAATGCATGGTTATAAATATATGTGCTTGCATAACTTCTTGTCGTTGGAGACACCTTATATATCCAACTTTATAAAGGGATGTGTTACGTAGTTTGTCTTTCTTTTCTCTTCAAGCTAGTTTTTAAGGAGTCCGAATACAAGTGTACAACGATACAAATCCAATTATATTTAAGATATTGGGTAACATTTGTAAATTAAAGTTTAATGGAATGAGTCAGGTATATACATTAGTACATACTTATAATTCATTTCATCATTTAATTTTGATGGAATGAATATTTTTTTATATTTATTAAGTGATTTCATTCGAATTCCTACGCTAACACTTTTTTTTTTTTTTTTTCATTCATGTGCTATTGCATTTTTTCATGAAGCTCATCAACATTTTGAAAATAAGTGTGGTTAATCATGGTAAGGATCTTCCTTGCTTTTTATTTATTTGTTTGTTTGTTTATTTATAATTTTTAGTTTTAATATACTACCTCCGTTTCTGAAAGTTCGACTCACTTACTACTCATAGAGTCAAAATAAAATAACTTTGACCACATTCTATGGCTTATACAATATAAATAAATTAGCATATGAGATCTTATTAGATTCCACTTATTATAAATTTTCCAAATATCAATTTTTTTTTTATAATTTTCACTTATACATAGCCGAAAATGTTCATGGTCAAAGATATTCATTGGAGACCACGTAAATGTAAAGTGAGTCAAACTTTCAGGAACGGAGGGAGTATGTATTTTGGATATTGAATAAGCTGTAAGAAATTAGAGGATGATAAGGGATAATGCTCAAGCACATCAGACAAAAGCCTCAAAAATCAAAGAAGAAGGTCATGAATAACTTCATTCAACTCTTATTGTAATTTTATTTTCGTTTGTAAAAGCAAATCTCATCAATCAAATGAATCAATTATGCTTACCATTCCATTATGACCACATCTCTTATACAGTGTATTATATTTTATCTGTTACATAAATATTGCAATATATATGAAGATCAATATTACGTTTTTTAATGCACAAATCAATGTTGGAAATAGAAGTGGAAGTAGTACGTGATGGGTTGCAAGGATGAAATTATTATTGCATGAAGTGAATTACATTGCATGGCTACTCCTACTCTTATTTATAGTAGGTGTAAGTCGGTTCTTTCCACCGACATATTACTATACCTTTACTCTAGATCTTTCTAGGTGACTTAACATTATCTAGGACTTCCCTCTGGGCTAGATTTTTTCTTAGATTTTTTCTAGATATTTTCTTAAGCCTATTCTAGAATATTGTAAAATAGCTTTAAGTAGAAATTACAATATTTTTCTAGATTAGCTATTAGCTTATTTTTAACAATCAAACCATTGGCACTTACAATATTTTTTTTATTTAATATTTTTTGGAACTTTTGCAATTAATTGAACAAAAAAATGAAATACCAAAGCTTATATACTTGTATTTCAGTATCATCGCCCATGATCCAACATCCTTGGGGAATTTAAAGAATACCTCACAAGAATTTTATATTGTTATAAGTTTGAGGGGGTAGAGTAGTGGTGTCGCTCCCCTCCTAAATCTCATGGGATTTATTTAATTACTTGAGGGATTTCCCTTTTCTCCCTTCTTTCAAGTGAGCCCATTTTTCTTACCAAATAAATAAATAAAATAAAATAAAATTTTTTTTTTAAAAAAAAACGAGTATTCATGTTGCTATCGTATAGCGACAAGAAAGTGCAATGGTCAGATAATTGATGAATTGCATAAAATAATTTATTGCACAATTGATCACGGAGTACTAAAGATTGTTCATTGGGATGCAATTTACGTAGTGTATAAAACTCTGTTTGTACTACCAAAAAAATATCATGACATATTTATACCATTAAAAAATATTATAATACCATACTTAATTATGTCTAACTACTCCATAAAAAGTTCATATTATTTAGAAAAATTGTCATGGCATTTGATTCTTGGTACAACACGAGTATGGATTAAAACTTAGCGGTATTTTTTGTTTAAATAATAAAGACATTTCATTTACCATGTACGGAATATTTAGATTTTGTACTTTCTTAGACAACGGATATACTTAGTGTACTAATTTATTCAAATTGAAATTTTAATTAATGACTTTCACTTGACGTGGGTTTTTGGTCAGTTGAAGAACTCCCCGCATGCGTTGATAGTGGGCCGGCTAATATGCTACGGAGTACTTTCTTGATATGATAAATTGAAACTTAGATTAAATAAATAAATTAGAACTGCCCAATTCTATATTATTAAGATTCGTTGATGTAAAAGTTTCAAAGATCATATAAATATCTATCAACGTAACTTAATTCAAATTATCAATCAATTTTTTTTTTTTAAATAGATAAAATTAGCTTTTTTACCTCTCATTATTTGATTCATTTTTTAGTGCTAGCTTCATGTTTTTGCTGAGAAACTAATCTTCACAGCATTGATTTAGGTATTATATTGCTTTTTTTTTTTTTTTTTGAGATTTGGTTTAGAAAAAGAAATACTAGAGTGTAAATTAATGTACTATATGCAAGTGTTAAATGCAACATTTTATTGCATCTATCACATGTTATAAAGTTTTTTCCGGTTACATGTAAGTTATTATTATTATTATTATTATTATGAAAAATCTAATCTTTGATTAGTTTCCCTTTCCATTAAAAGATGAAGCATTGATCAAATAAGTGCATTTATTCAATGTTTGAAAAATAAATGAGCCATAACATGTATATTAGATATAAAATAAGTTGGGCCAAGCCATGGACGGGGATAAAACATGTAAAGAAGATTAATAAGGGTTCTGTTTTTCTATAATTTTTAGAACGTCTAGTTATGAAGAAATTGCTAAAACATTGTTCGTTTGGCAGATTTTCGTCGAAAATTTTTGTGGAAGGAGAGATTTTGGAGGGCTTAAACATGGCTTCCAAGTTAGAGGAAACTCGTGAAGCTGCAGAAGATGTTGATTTGGTAATATATTAGTTGGTGTTCATTTAAATTTACATTTTTTTTTTTGGCAAATTGGCATATGATTGTTGTAAATGTAGATAATTTTGTTTGTATGTACTTTATGTGCAGGAAAATGTACCAATTGAAGAAGTATTTGAGAGTCTTCAATGTACGAGAAATGGGTTAAGTTCTGATGAAGTTGAGCAAAGAATTGCAAAATACGGATACAACAAACTTGAGGAGAAAAAGGCAAGTGGGTGAATAATGGTTAAGAGTAGGTCACGTTTTTATCTTATGTTGTCCAGATATAATAAACATGTTTCAATTTAGCTCATAAAATTACGAACTTTCTTTTCTATCCTTTTTGTATCCGCCGAGGCATGGTAGAGATGGCGGATAATTTGATTCTAGCCTTTAATCTAACACAAATTGTTATAGATGAATTCCAAATCAAGCGTGTCTTATGATTTTGAAATAGAGGGAGTAATTAATATCTATTAGCAAAGTGTTATGTTCGTTTGATTTGTGTTATATGAATTTTCCAAAATGTATAGTACATTATTACTACTTTGTATGATTTAAGAATTTGCATGGGAAATTTTGTTGGTTGACAGGAGAACAAATTACTGAAATTCTTGGGATTTATGTGGAATCCTCTATCATGGGTCATGGAAATTGCTGCTATCATGGCTATTGGCCCTTGCTCATGGAGGGGTAATTACTACCTTTACTCTCTTCCTCTTCTCAACTCTCATGATGTTAATTTTACGTCGACTTCTCATATATAAGCAAAAGTTTTAAATTGATTTAAGGATTTCACATTAAAAAAAAGTTCAAAGGTGTTTTTGACACCACACTTTTTCATGTATGATTTATACTACAAGTACTTTGTACTCCATATGTTATAAAATTCGGTAAATTTATTTAACTTTGATCCAATATGAAATTAGACCTACAAGTTTTTATTTAGCATCTAGGTTATTATAAAATTTGCCACACCGAATGTCATAAAAAATAAAACCAGAAAAATGAATTGTTACTCTGTTTTCCTCTGTTTTATTTCCTTTTTTTAATTTAATTTTATTAATATTAGTAGTAGTAAAAGTTACATTTGTTTATCATCAGTATTTAATCTAAAATGAGTACGACTGATGGAGTGTTACATTTAGATACGTACAAAATTTTAATGTTATGATACTGAAGGAAATTTATTGGGTGTATTTTATTTTTTAATTAAAAAAACAGAGGAAAGGACCAGATTATCCAGATTTTATAGGAATAATAGTGCTGCTGCTGGTAAACTCAACAATCAGTTACATAGAAGAGAACAATGCTGGCAATGCAGCGGCCGCTCTTATGGCTCGTCTGGCCCCAAAAGCTAAGGTACATATATCAGTGTTATATTTCTTCTGTTTCATAAATATTGCAACATATAAAGTTTTACTTTTACGTGTTGGAAAGTAATTGTAAAAAACTTGTCGTATTGTAACGTATTAGTTAATCAGAATCGTTAATAAGAATAAATAAATTTAAGTAGGTCCTAAGAGATGGGGAGTGGAATGAAGATGATGCAACAAGATTGGTACCAGGGGATATTATTAGCATCAAACTTGGAGATATTGTACCTGCTGATGCACGTCTTCTTAATGGTGATCCTCTCAAAATTGACCAGGTTAATTATCTTCTTATATAATTGTTACATTATAGTATTATACATTGGCCAATCTGTATTTTATTTGGTTATTTTTATTTATTTAATTTTTGGTCAGTCACTCAGCCGGCTAAAGTGCTATACATGTAGTTAAGCATGCAATGATAATGTATTTTGTCTTTCATTATCTTCATCTGTCTTTATAATGAAAGGATCAATATAATAGTGGTTCTACATATTGTTGAAATTAAAAGACCGTGACAAAATGAAAATAATAAAGAAAAATCCTTCTCATGTACGGAGTAGATATAGTGGTACACATGTCTATAAATTCGACATCCAAAGACCACGACATAAGAATTTATGATTATTACGGTTCATTTGGTGTTTGGTATCGACTAAACTCTATGAATGGTCGAACAAGATATAGTGTAATGATTTTACCAAGATAATATTTACCATATTCAAGACAACCGTTCTTTGTAAGAGAACACAAATGTTTGTAAGCTAATACGAACTTCTATTGGCTAGATGTTACTTAATTGTCAAACAAGACGACCAACAATTACTAGCTAGCTTTGCATTAGGCTATGTACAAATATACGCCTTTCAAAATTGTCCAAAAATGTCACATTAGGACTTGTATCATATATTAAAAACCTCTATAACTTGAACTTTACACAAAGGCTAACAAGGTTAATAATTTCGCTTAACAAAAAATTATGTAAACTTAGACTTTCAAAATATGCCTTTTGGTAGCATAATTCTTAGCAAGTATAAGAAATTTTGTACTTATTAATTATTGTTCGAAAGTTTTGTTACTTTTTTTTTTCTTGACATTGGCTTCCCTGAAAATGTAACAGTCAGCACTTACAGGAGAGTCACTTCCAGTGACTAAACATCCAGGAAACCAAGTTTATTCAGGCTCAACATGTAAGCAAGGTGAGATTGAGGCCGTTGTTATTGCAACCGGCATCAATACTTTCTTTGGCAAGGCTGCTCATCTTGTAGAAAACACTAATCATGTTGGCCATTTCCAAAAGGTCAGTGCGTTTTTTAAATTCTAATGCTGCATTGTTTAATTTTTATGTAATCATTGGTAATCTTATAATGTGCAACTTTCGGTTGTTGGGCTGCAGGTTTTGACATCAATTGGGAACTTCTGTATATGCTCAATCGCGGTTGGAATGTTGATTGAAATCATAGTAATATATGCATTGCACCAAAGGCCATACCGCGTTGGCATAGACAATCTCCTTGTCTTGCTTATTGGTGGGATTCCTATAGCCATGCCTACTGTTCTCTCTGTTACTATGGCCATTGGCTCACATCGCTTGGCACAACAGGTATTTTTTTAGTTTAAAACTATATGTACTCGTGTAAAAATAATAGTCACGTGTACTATCTATCACAAGTCCTAGGAGTCTAGGACCATGGCTTTAAAAAAATGTGAGCTGATAAAGACGGTCTTAATTTGCAGGGCGCAATAACAAAGAGAATGACAGCAATCGAGGAAATGGCTGGCATGGATGTTCTTTGTAGTGACAAAACTGGCACACTGACACTTAACAAGCTAACTGTTGATAAAAATTTGATCGAGGTTTTGTATACTTTCCTTAATTAATGTCACAAAATTAAGTACTATACAAAATAGTGACATTATTAGCTTATTGCAGGTATTTGCCAAAGGTGTGGATAAGGACATGGTAGTGTTATTGGCTGCTAGAGCATCGAGAACAGAAAACCAAGATGCTATTGATGGTGCTATTGTATCAATGTTGCCGGACCCTAAGCAGGTATATTTTATACATGTGTAGGCTAGCTACTAGGTGGTCGTTTGGTTGACATATAAATACACGTGAAGTTACAAGTAGTCTTACATGAAACATGAGTTTTGATCTAAGTTGTTTTATGTTTTTGAGAGAAGGCAAGGGAAGGGATCAAAGAGGTTCATTTCCTACCGTTTAATCCAACTGATAAAAGAACCGCGTGACTTACATTGATGAAGCTGGTAAAATGCACAGGGTTAGCAAAGGTGCACCAGAACAGGTATAAACATTTTCAGAAAATCAGTAAAAAAAAAATTGTATTTACATTGCTTCACCACCTTAATAATATGTCTACCTTAACAGATTCTAGAGTTGGCTCATAACCAATCAGCAATTGAGCGTAGAGTTCATACAGTTATCGACAAATTTGCTAATCGTGGACTTCGTTCTCTTGGTGTTGCTCGCCAGGTAACCACTGCATGATCTTGTTCCATGAATAATGTGTTTCATTAGTAGATTTAATCATCTTATAAAAGGGTATAATATAATGTTATTTTTCTTAAAATGCATAGCTGTTTAAGGCATCATTGCTTGTACAATAGTACTTTACCATGCCATTATATTTTCTTGTAACTCTGTGTAGGAAGTGCCTGAAGGTACCCAAGAGAGCCCAGGTGGTCCATGGGAATTTGTCGCGCTTCTACCACTTTTTGACCCTCCCCGTCATGATAGTGCTGAAACAATCAGAAAGGCTCTGGACCTCGGTGTCAGTGTTAAGATGATTACAGGTTGCTACTTATATTGATCAACCTTAAAAAAAAACAATCTAACTCAAAAGCAGGGAAATGAACCTAATTTTTGCTTGTTATTACTTTTTTGTTAATTAAATCAGGGGATCAGCTCGCGATTGGGAAAGAAACAGGAAGGAGGCTTGGAATGGGCACAAACATGTACCCCTCTTCAACTATACTAGGAGACAACAAAGACAGAAGTCCTGATATGCCACCAATCGAAGAACTAATCGAAAATGCTGATGGTTTTGCTGGTGTTTTTCCTGGTAATTGTCCTGCATTTTTCAGCGGTTTTTCAATATATTATGTTTATCTTGTTCACGTAAAATGTTTAATTCAATTGCAGAACACAAGTACAATATTGTAAAGATACTGCAAGAGCGAAAGCACATTGTTGGGATGACAGGCGATGGAGTGAATGATGCCCCTGCATTAAAGAGAGCTGACATTGGTATCGCGGTTGATGATTCTACTGATGCTGCTAGGAGTGCTTCCGATATTGTTTTAACTGAACCCGGGCTTAGTGTTATCATTAGTGCTGTTCTTACAAGCCGTTCCATCTTCCAAAGAATGAAAAACTACACGGTACTACTCGAGTACTCGTACAAGAAAATTATTATTTAGCATCATGTAAACATTTTAGTCATAGTATGAATCCTGATACTGTAGTTTCATTTTTTTTTTTTTTTTTTCCTGCAGATATATGCAGTGTCCATTACCATCCGTATCGTGGTAAGAACTAATTTCTAGTCATTATTTCTTATAATCTAAACTTATATAGTACTTATTCCGTTTCTTTAAAATTGCAACAGTTTGATATGGCTCGTTATATTAAGTCATGGCAAACATACTCTTAATGATGATGTATTGTTATGTGGCAGTTGGGATTCATGATGCTATGTGTAATTTGGAAATTTGATTGCCCACCTACCATGATTCTAGTGATTGCAATCCTTAATGATGGTATGTTGATAAACATTTGCTACAAATTTGACGATCAATTAAGCTTATGATATGTGGTTTTCAACTTGCATAGATTGTGATTATTAGATTCAATATATGTGATGACTGATGAATGATTTTAATGTAATGTAGGTACCATAATGACCATATCCAAAGACAGAGTGAAACCGTCTCCGACACCTGATCGATGGAACCTCAAGGAAATATTTACCACTGGAATTGTCCTTGGTAGCTACCTTGCTACCATGACTATTGTTTTCTACTGGGCAGCTTCCGACACCAGCTTCTTCGCGGTACCTAAAACCTGGCCTATAAAAATTCTACCATTCATGTTTTGATTATTAGATGACATGAGAAGTAATTGGAGCCATTTTCGATACTAAAATACTAGATTTAACAAGTGATAAGAAAATACACGTGAAGACAAATCTAACAAGTAACAAGACCGCGCATAGACAAATCTAACAAGTAACAAGACCACACATTAAATTATTTTCTATAATTAGGGTGAATTAAACACTATGTTTGTTCCTAATTAGTCTTTATTGGTTTATATTTTTTTGAGCAGGAAAAGTTTGGAGTAAGAGATTTAAATCAATACAAACACAACTTATCAGCCCCAGGAGTTGAAAAAGATCTTAAGGAAAGAATGGCATCAGCTATCTATCTTCAAGTTAGCATTATAAGTCAGGCACTTATCTTTGTAACACGAGCTAGGGGTTGGTCTTTCACCGAAAGACCTGGCTTTCTTCTAGTTGTCGCCTTCCTCATCGCCCAATTGGTACGTAATATTAGTTGTCACATTACTAGTTCACATAAATTACACTATCAACATGACAATTAAATCTGGACTATATAGTACCTATAGTATATTATGGTACTACAAATATGTGTACGTGTTCTTTTCGGCATAACTCGAAATTGTGTAATGAAATGCAGATTGCTAGCATAATCTCGGCAGAAGCAAACTGGGATTTGGGGGGAATAAGAAAAATTGGATGGGGATGGACAGGGGTAATATGGTTGTACAACGTTATGACTTACATGCTTCTAGATCCTTTAAAATTCGCGGTTAGATATGCAATTAGTGGAAAAGCATGGCATCAAATGTTCAATAATAAGGTACTCTACTACACTAACTATTCACATTATTTTATTAGTTACTTTGTATTAAATTTTAGATTTATTTTTTCCGAACTTATTTTAAAAATGAATTTGAATTGGGGTGGCAATAGACCGCGTTTAGGGATAAAAAGAGCTTTGGAAGGGGAGAAAGGGAGGCGGCATGGGCGGCAGAAAGGTGGACGGAACATGGTGGGAGGAGAGCTGAAGACATGAAGGGTTTTTTTAGTGAGAGACACTCTTTCAGGGAACTTCATTCCATGGCTGAAGAAGCTAAGCGCAGAGCCGAAATTGCTAGGTTATTTCCCCTTGCCTAAAATTATACTTTGTAGGATATAGTTCGTGCATAAAATCTTGTATAGACCTGATTTTGGAATTTGAATAATGAATCTTATATTCTTATCGAGTTTAATTTATTATTGTTGTTTTTTCAGGCTCAGAGAACTCCAAAGCAACTCAAGTAACTAGAGTGATTTCCTATTTTTCACTACTTCACCACTACCTAACTATTATATGTGAATGGGATGAATTATCTAACTAACAAATATGTATAACTTGGTTTGATACTTCGTATTACACTCGAAGTTTTGCGTAATGTATTCTATTTTTTTTATTATCATATAAACATATATTTATTTTTTGACATTCAATTACTAAATTAATGGAGATCAACTTTTAATTATACTATAAGAATAATCGTTATTATAAAGTCCTGAAGGACGAGATAGAGTAGGTTTTACTTTTGTCATCAAATTAGTATCGTAGTGTGCCATGCGACACATGAACTAACTAATGTATAAGCAATTAAGCTTGTATGTTAATCAACATCTCAATCACGTATATGCTAGTATAACAAGGATTTATCACCATGTTTAGAATTCGGGGAGATAACAAGTACGAGTAGCTACTAACGTAGTTTAATAGTGGTGTATTACTATCTTGGACAACTAATAATTTGCAACTTAATTTTTGAAACATTTTGCTCTTTTGATCTCTTACATAAAGTTATCGGCCACAATTAGCAACCACCATAACCATTCAGGACATCATCTTAAGCATGTACAACCATGACTATATGCGATACCACCGTACTGAACCCATCCGGGCTTAATCTATTAATTATTAGTAAAACAAAACATGCTGATGTCATCAACCCTTTAAAGTGTCTTACGTGTCAAACTCTCATTAAAAAATTTCCCACCAAATTTACATATGATGTCATCATTTAATTTTTAGTTTTTTCCTTTCCTTTTATTTGCTAAAAATAAGGACTGAGTTAGTTTTGAAACTAAAAATATGAAACTTGACTTTCTCTTCCATTCTACTACCTCCTCTTTTTTTGTTGGCACGTTTTGATTTTAGCACTATTTACACAATCTCCTTTGACCGTGTTTTGTGCTTTATACGTAATGAAAAATATAGTCACGTGAGATCTTGTTAGATTCGTCACGATAAATATTTTCAAAAAATCTACTTTTCATAATTTTGTTTATCGGTAATTAAAGATATTAATGATTTAATTTGTGCATTGGCAAACGTATCTAAAGAAACGTATCAACTAAAAAGAAACGGGGGAAGTAATATTTAATAGATATAGATATTGATTGCTTATTATATGAGTTCTTCATTCCTTTAGCTTCCATTCTAAACGTTTATGCTCAATAGATAAAACAACATTAAATATATTTTGTCTAACCATTATTTTTGTATATTTTCAATAATATAGTAAATATTATGATGTAGTATTAAATAATAACAATTTAAAAATGACTATGCACATGTTTTTTTTAATATATAAATAAGTGAGCTAGTTATTTTAAAAAATTATCAACGAAAGATATAAAAATATGGAAATTTACTTATCATCACCGTACAATACGCGGTATTAATCTAGTAATATAATAAGAAAGGGGTGATGAAACGAGGGGTAAGCCGGGTAGCCAAACACGAAATTGTACTCGTACACTCACTCTTGTATTATGAATTTATGATGTTACCGTTTATCACCCAAAAAAATAAAATGATGGAACTGTTGACCCTTTTTCCTGCACTACTCTGCATCCGTTAATTAAAAGTTAAATTAAAATAATAAAATATTGAAACAAATATCATCCATAAAAAAATAAAATTAAAAATGGAGAGATATTGATGAAAGATTGATAGTCATACAAAAGATACTCTATAACTATTCTTGAGAGCCTCAATAATATAGATCGATCAACACCAACATTCTGCTGCCTAGGGTTTGTGCTTTTCTTCCCTTTAATATATTTTACATGTGATTTTAATTAATATTTCTCATAATTTTTTTCCTTCTTGTTATATTTGAATCACATATAGATTTTCCAATTATATATATATATATATATTTTTGTCCATTTTTTCTTGATTAATTATATTTTTTATCGTTGCAAACTTGATTTACTAATTATTTTGATATGCATATTTTTGAACTTTATTAATAATTTATTTATTTATACATATATGATGATTTTCTTAGGTAGGGAGACTAGATCTATATACATGTATACACATTAAATTTTTGATGTATTATTAATGATAAACATAGGAGATATAATATATTTTTATACGCTTTTAATTTTTCAGGTTGAATATGATGCAAAACCTTATGAATATGAAATTTGGACAGCAGAAATCTCCTGCCTCCTGGACCTCTAATGTGTCACCTACGTTCATCAATTTTTGTTAGTTCTTTCCCTTCTAATTCTTTTTTACTTTTTTATTGCATATTATTATTTTATTAAGGTATTATCATATTTACATGTATTACTATGAACTATGTTTCCTGTTAAATTGTTTTGTTTATTTTTCATCCTTTTTTTTTTTTTTTTGTGTCAAGTGGGATCAAGGGAAAAGAATGGAAAATGAGTTATTTCACTTTTTTAATTTAGAGATGTGTCTTCTTTAACTGTGAAGGTTTGACGTCTTTTGACCTGTATTGATTACCGATGTGAATACTTTTTTGAAGCATTATTCTTCTTTCCTTGAAGTTCCTCCCCCCTTTCCTCTCTTCCCATCTCCTATTCTCCACAATAAAATAAATACGGAGTATCATCAAATCACATTTAATTTGAATCACTTGTCTTTTATATAACTCCGTCGTCCACAAATCTATGACAAAGAAAAAGTGGGCTTTGAGGAAAAGGATATGTATGCAAACTTGGATTTGTACAAAAACAGTCAGAAATAATCAAATAATATGATAAGCTAATTGTATTATATCATGTGTTCAGCTATCAGCCTTTTGGATAGTTTTTTCATGAATTCCCCTATTTTTCTTATTTTTAATCCTGAGGGACTCAGAGATTTTGTTTGAATGATAAGAATTGGAATGGTGGATAACTTTACCCTAATACTTTCGGATATTATTGTCCTTCAACCATGTTCCACTTGGAAACATGCAAGTTTATAAACCAATAGATATTGAGCTGAACAACTATAGAGCATTTGAAAAACAAGGTGTGTCTTATTTATTTATTAGTATTTTTTTTTATTTTTTTTTCTAAAGTAAAAAGTTAATGAAAGTCTCTATAATGAGCTCGTGAAATTTAAACCCTAAACGTTCTACAAGGTGATGTAGGGAGCTGTATCACTACTTCACCCCAACCTAATAATGTGTCTCTTATTTATTCCGTGCAATTTATACTGAGATGAAAACCACCCCAATTGTATTGATTTTGGTTGATATTATAGCGAATGGTGAGTTATTAGCTTGACTTAATGTGTTTGAACAAGATCACTCATGGTTGCGCAACATTGTATACCTAGGGATGTCAATTCGGGTAAACAGTTCGGGTTTGGGTTGGGTTTATTAGTTTCGGGTTATAATGGATCGGTTTATAACGGGTTGAAATGATTAGCGGGTCGGTTTGGGTCGGTTTTGAAAACCATCAGGTCAATTCAATTTGGTTTTTTTATTGCGGTTTCTATTCGGGTTGGGTCCTAATCGGGTCGGGTTGTAATTAGTTCGGGTCATAATCAGTTTGGGTTAAACCGGATCGGTTTAAAAACGGGTTTAGCTAGTTTAAAGTGGGTTTCGGTTCAAAACAGTTCGGATTCTAATCAGGTCGGGTTGTAATCGATTCTGGTCATAATCAGTTTGGGTTAAATCGAGTCGGTTTGAAAATGGGTTTCGGTTCAAAACAGATCGATCGAGTGAAATTGGGGGTCCGGTCATTATCGAATCAGGGTCATAGTCGATTTTGATTGGACTTGGTCGGTTTGAAAATGGGTTTACCCAATTTGAAGTGGGTTTCAGTCCAAATCATATTGGGTTAAAATCGAGTCGGATCATTATCGAGTCGAGTTAGTTAGATAATGGGTAGGAACGGGTCATGTTATAATCAAGCTAAGAAATAAATAAGTTGGGTTTATCGAGTAGTGGGTTGAAACAGATCATATCATAAACATATTGGGCTACGGGTTGTAGACGACTCAGTAATAACGGGTTACCAGTCGTAAACGGTTCGGTCTCAATGGGCTACGGGTCGTAAACAGTTCGGTCTCAACGGGTTACGGGTTGGAAATGGTTCAGTAATAACTGATTATGAGTTATAAATGGTTCGATCACAACGGGTTACGGGTTGGACCGGTTCAGGTTTATCAGATTTTTGTCGGGTTTAAACGGTTTTCGGTTTTAAATGGGTCGGGTTACTATCGGCTTCAGACGTAATAGGTTCGAGTTGTTTTCAGTTTCGGGTTGTAACGGTGTGGCTTGATAAGGGTCGGGTTAGTAACGATTCGTACAAATTCGGTTCAGTTCAGTTTTGGGGGTTTGAAAAAATTGGATCGGGTCGGTTTTCGATTTCAAAAAAACAGGTTTTGTCGGTTCAGTTCCTTTTCAAATCGATTTGAAACAGTTGGATTTAATAGTTCGGATCAGAAACTGACAGCTCTAAGTATACCGCATAAATGTTACTTACATGACCGACATTCACACAACATCCTCAAATATACTTGTACTAATTAACTTATTTCAACAATGTTAATTTCCTTCATTGGGATCTTGCGTATAATTTTAAAATGTTTTGAAACTAAGCTAGAAGTTAATAGCCAAAGTCAAAGTTAGTTAATAGTTGAAGCTCAAATAAAATAGATTAAAAATAACAAACGAGTATGAACACGTTATCATTTCTGCTAAGCTAGGGGTCTGTCTGGTGCAATCCTCACTCTCCTACTACAATAGACGGACTAGGCGTGATTATCTAACTTGCCATTAAAAATTCTGCACTACTATTTACTTTTTCAAGGGTTATGGTATATGCGACCAACCTTTGTGTTGTATACCCTGTTGGTTTTGTTCTTCTTATTTAGAATCTTTTTAACTTTGTAATTTATTTCGAATGACTATTATAAAATTTTTATCAGCACAATCATAACCTTAACTTGATAGCAAGATTAGTATTTGAAATGCGGATGTAGCATAATCCAATGCTAGCATGTTTATTAGTTACAAATTTAAGTTAATAGTTGAAGTCGAAAATTAATTTTTATGCTCTATCACATGTGTTACGTGTATGATCAAGACACGCAGGGTTGTATTAGACCTGATCAAATGGCAAGCCGGGTCGGGCTGGATTCGGGTCGGGCCAAGTTCCTGTTTTCTGCCCATTTTCTCGGGTCGGTCCGGGCCAGGATTCGAGCCAAAATGTTGATGTCCAAACCCGTCCCATTCGGGCCTGCCAGGCCATTTCGAGCCTGCTTATCTAAACACTCTAAAGTCATCAATTTTAATTATTTTTTGTAATTTAAAGTTTGTTAGTGCATAAAATTATAAATTTTAATTTTTTTAACTAAACTAGTACAAATAAATAATAAAAGTTTTGAATATGGAAGTACAACAAAGCCTACAAATATTAAATTAAAAAGTAAATCCAAATTCCAACTCAGAAGGCGCTGCAATGGAGAACTCAGAAGGCGCATCAATGGAGAACTCAGAAGGCGCTTCAATGGAGAGGTCAGAAGGCGCTTAGAAGGTGTGGAAGATTGAGAAGGAGAAATTAAAGAAATGAAAATTTGAGAAGGAGAGTAAGGAAGAGGGAGTGACCAAGTGACGGCTGTTAGGAGAAAATGAGAAATGAAAAGACTTAGGCTGTTAGGGTTTAGGTTTAATGACATAATCTGATATTCTGAAAATAAAAAAATTGGACACCTCTTTTTCCGGGCCGGGCTGGGCCAGATCTGCTGCCCATAATCGCCCAGAATTTTTTCGGGCCTATTTTCCCTTGCCCAAACCCGCATTTTGGGCTCAAAAATTCTGGGCAAATTTCGGGCCATACTTGATCAGGTCTAGGTTGTATGTATCGATAATTTTTTTACCTTTAATTTTAAAGAAGGGGAAAAAAGAGATTAAATATAAGATTTGCGGCCGTTGGTGGAGGTTGAAATTGATAGCAACATTTCAGTTAAGTTTTTTCCAAAATTGAAGCAAATTTGCACTTTTGGTGGTAGCAAATTTCAAGTGATGTCATTTCTAATACATTATTAATTTTAATTTTTTTTTTTTTTTTTTTTTTTTTTTTTTTTTTTTTGCGGATTTTGCACGTATAAACATATCTGTAGCCGATTTTGGTTGCATGTGTTTTATGGAACAAGTCAATTAAGTCATGGCCTAATTTTCTTGTTGATGATATAATTTTAGTCTTGACCCTTTACCAATTCTTCAGTGCTGTCTTTCAGGAGTTATTGTCAAGGTACGCATAATTGTGCTCTAGCTACATTTGTTGGTGAGGTGGTGACATCCCCGAATTTCGCTTCGTCGGGTATGGCAACATCAACTTAAATGGTTAGATTTGTTTTCGACAATAGATGATTCGAGCAAAGTTGTTGTATTGGTAATTAAAATTTTATTTAATTCAAATAAAATAGGAAGATGTTGGACTCAAGTCACCTAAGTGCTTAATTTTTAGAAATCAATTCACGTAAGTGCTTGATTCTTTAAATCCTTTCGGCCTTTCAAATTGAGACAAAACACACAATCGTCCATAAATATAAGCTTGAAATGCTATGACTACTTGAAACCTAACCAGCTTTTAAAAAAATATGAAGCATGACGCACAAAGCAGTTTAGATTTAATAGTTTGAGTAAGTCAATATTTGTATATATACTACATTTAATCTACAATTTAACACTAAACACATTCATTAATCCATACATACCAATCAGAAATGAACACAGGGTGAGCACTCACACCATTATTATTGAATTTGAAATTTACCATACTATTTGCACCAAAATTCATGTGCCTATTCCTATACAAGAACACATGCAAGAAAATCTCACAGACAAACATCATTTAAATAACGCAAACCATAACAACTTACACCAAAGCATTAGTAAATAGTAAGATGCTCCCTTTATCCCCTAATTTATTGCCGAAATTAAAGTTTAATCCGTCCTCTATTTCATAAATAATGCACCACGTACATAATTATGCCTCACAAAGTCACAATACACAACTTTGAGTATATATATATATATATATTAACATCTAATGCATAATCCTTAGTAGGTAAATATTCTAAAAGTATCATATCAATCGTTGCAAATCCAATAACATTACAAATCGTTTACTTTTGTTTATGTACAAATCACAATGGGTGTTCAAAACTAAGCGTATGAATATGAATAGCATAGAAGTCAATTAAAACATAATAATAATACTTATGGAATGGAAAAGGTACAAACTTTAAAGTATTCTTATCCATTATCCTTTTTCAAACTTTAACTAACCTACAAATTGAATTGCATTGCATCTTTTGTATGTCTTGAAAGCTCCCTATACCAAAATATGGAGCCACAAAAATATGATAGTTGAAACTCAATATATATATCGGCTATTTCACCAAATATCACTGAGCACTTTAATAATTCACCAAATGTCATCAAGGTTTTCAAAATTCACCAAATGTCACTGAGTTTTAAAAAAATTCACCTAGTGCCATTAATGACTGACGGCCGTTAACTCCGTTAGTCATAAGGGTTTAATCATGGCACATGTGGACATGTGTCATTCAGCTATTTGTTTTTTTAAAAAAAGATAAATAAAAAGAAAAAAAATTAAAAAAAAAAAAAGCTCTAAATCTTAACCCAACCCAGCCCCACCACCGTAACCACCTGTCAAAGCCAACCGACAACCCAAAGCCAACCGGCGGAACTCCTTGACCTCCTGCCGGAACCCCCTAACCTCCCGTTGGAACCCGCCGGAACCCCCTGACATCCCTCTGGAACCCCTTGACCCCACCAAAACCGCCAACTCCACTTAATCCCCCTTTCCTCCTCCCGAAAAACCACCCAGCCACCGCAACTGTCTCATGCAATGTCTAGAACTCCGCCTTTCCGACTCCAGCACCTAGACGACGACCCACAGAACTCCGCCTGCCCGAAAACCCTCGCCCTGATCCCCACCCCAGCCCCCGCAACCACCTGACGCACCAACACGACGCATCATGGTAGCCACCGAAATCGACCATGGAAACCCTTCACCCTCAAACGACCGAAATCAACCATGGAAATCCAGAATGGTCATTTTCGTCGTTTCAAGGGTGGAGGATAAGAGGGGTGGTTTTGCGCGGTGGTCGGAAAACGCTGGGTGTTTTTTCGTGAGGGGAATAAGCGGAAGGCGCTAAGTCGCTGGTTTTAGGGGTGGTGGTTGAGCTGGTTTCAATACGGTGAAGGTGGGGCAGAGAGTACCGACGGCTGGGGTTAGGCTGCCCGGCAGCGGCAGTGTTGGTGGTGGGGATAGCTTAGGGTTAGGAATTTTTTTTTTAAAAAAAAAATTAAAATTTATTTATTTTAAGATTTTTTTAAATTGAACCAATCATATCATGACATGTGTCATGATTAAACTCTAATGACTTACAGAGTTAACGGCCGTTAGTTATTAATGGCACTCAGTAGCATTTGGTGAATTTTGAAAACCTTGATGGCATTTGGTGAATTATTAAAGTGCTCAGTGCCATTTGGTGAAATAGCTGATATATATATATATATATATATATATATATATATATATATATATATATATATATATATATATATATATATATATATATATATATATATATATATATATATATAACAGCTTCATAAGCTTTAAATTGAAAGAGCATAGCTAAAGCTCACCGTTTTTGTCCCTAAAAGATCATTAAGCTTAAAAGTTAAGGCCTCAATTAAAGCTATGAAGTGGTATTAGAGTGGGAGATATACAATAGGTGGCCTAAGCAGAAAACACCTAAAAAGTTAAGTATCAATCATCACAAATTATTTTCACTTCCTTAAAAAACAACTTTCCCGTGCCTAAAAAGTATTATATCCACTTATAATTAAAACTAATATAATAGTCACGTTTTCTACATAAGATGTTTGAAAAGATTGTCACATGTCCTAAAATATAAATAGTTCGTGCTATTGGTTATCCTATCATTTTATTTTTACTTAGATTGAACAATGAAGCATTGTGGTCCTAATTGTTATGAATTGGTGAGTATTATTGAAGCCTAAAAAGTATTCTATCCACTTATATATAATTAAAACTAATATAATAGTCACGTTTTCTATTTAAGATGCTTGGAAAGATGGTCACATGTCCTAAAATATAAATGGTTTGTGTTATTGTTTGTCAAATCATTATACTTTTTACTTAGAATGAACAATGAAGCATAGTGGTCCTAATTGTTATGAATTGGTGAGTATTATTGAATGGAACTAGATTTTATTTTGTTACAAGCCATAGAAACCCTATCTCAAAAAAATTGGAGTTTGCCTTTTATTTGCTTGATAAGACCCCAAAACACAAATTTAAAAGCAATGCACCTTGGATCAAAATACACTTTTCTATTATTTTATTGGTGGTGTTCCATAATGATTTGTGAAATAACATTTGCATACATTTCTTTTTTATTTTTATTTATTTATTTATTATTTTATTTTTTTGACAAAGGCAAATGAAGCATACATTTCTTTCACATGGCAAAATTTTGATTACATATGTAGCTATGATCTAGAATAACATAAAATCATGTCCAAATAACTAAAGTTGAAATACAAGTATAATGTATCTAAAAAAGAACACAGGGTTCATAATTATGCACCTACAAAAAAAATGAAGGACCTTTAATTCTAAAATAATAAACTTAGAACTTACCTTAAGTTTAAAAATAAAATCACCTTTCTTTCAAAACTATAATGTCCACTAATTCAATAAATAACTAATTATAAAACCGATATATACAAGGCTTATTATTTTTCAGTTTTGTATATACTACGTCCTAACCAAATAGTGGCTGAAGTGTCAAACCCTATCAATAAAAAAAAAAAAAAAAAAAAAAAAAAAAAAAAAAAAAAAAAAAAAAACCATTAACCGGTGAAAAGTAAACAAGTGAAGAAAACAATTTCAATAAAAGCATATAGTTGTTTTTTTATTCTTAAGTTTCTTTAACACTCAAGCTTTTTGGCTTAAAAAAACACTCCCTTCCAATTGGTCCAGTCAAGTTTTCATTGGATTTTATACATTGTTTATTTTGTATGTTTCCCTTTTTTCTACTCTTATTGTCAAATACTCCCTTCTTTTTCTTAAAATATATAACTTGGCCGGAGAAGAACAAAACAAACAAAAACAATTGAAGAATATACTATGCGTACAATAGTTTATAGTTGGCATAGGATTTTGGTCAAACCTTGTAATCATTAATCTACAATGTATGGATATATTAAAAAGGAAAAACTATGTTCTTAGCATGACGTTAGTTATAGTTTGTGCACTATTTAACTTTTTTATATATATTTTTTTTCTCTCCTTTATTTTTGGAGTACACTCCTTTTATATTGGGCCTAGCGAATAATTTTGACCCCAACTTTTGCCACGTATGTCATATATATTATATTTGGTGTATAAATTCTAGAAATAGTATGATAAATGTGCGAAATAGCTAAAGTTAGAATGATAGAGACTTTTGCTCTTTTACAAGTAGATAAGTTGCATTATGGCTGGCCATAGGGGGGGGGGGATACATGATTGCAACTTATCCTAATGTAGCCATGGAACTTTGGATACATGGGTCATTATAGTTGTGTGCACTCTTTCTATCAACATAGCTAAGGTTAACCACATGTATTCTTAGTGTTCACCTATAGCCTTGGAGTCTCATAGTCGATCCGTGGGTATTAGATTTCCACTTCTTAGTGCATTAACTCACAAGGGATGGTAGGTCAGACATTCTACAGGGAATCTATGAATAATCGAAAAGGGGTGTTTTTTTGAAGTTTTCAGCATATATATAAAGAATATAGTTGTTTTCTTTATCAGATAAAGATATTTTAATAAGAATATTAGATGTTTAAGAAAAAACATATATATATACTCTGATCTTTCTTTCGAGAGTATGATTTGAAGCAATTTTTATTTATTTGAATATTGAAATAAGGTAATGTACTTCTCAATTTGTTTTTGCTAAATTTAACTTTGCTTTGCTGACTATTTATAATTTAAAAGAACTTAGCATGTGTTGTCTCATGGATAGTGCGAATCAAAACGTGCTTTTAACTTTGTTCCTAAAGCAATAATGCCTCTAGTTGAGGGATGCAAACATAATTTGAAATTGACATTTTGTCCTTGTTAGAGTGGTGGTTTAGAATTTCTTAAAGCTATTAGGGAAGTAGGTCAATAAGTGTACGGAAAATTATATACATAAATCTATTTCTATGCGTGGCTTTAATAGTGGGAAAATGATGGTTTAAAACTAGCAAAATAATGGTTCTTGGTTATTAAAAAATTTCTAATTGACATAGTGACTTAATTTTAGAAACCTTTTGGGCTCAAAAGAATGTTATGTGGATTAATGCGAACTAAATAACTGTTTTTTTTCAAAGAATCCATTATTCTTTAGGAACTTGTAAATTTTAATCTCAAGAGCTTCAATTCAAAATTATTATCTTTAAATGGCCATTAAGTTAACTTTGCAATTTGTTCAATTCTCAAAATACCCTTTCTTGCTATCTATCTTCTAAAAACTTGAATCTAGAATAATTTGTTTTGTATAAATCATCTATAGCAATCATTGTTAACAAATAGAAAAATGAGTTATTGGTTCTAAGCAAATGAAATCGAATTATTGTGTAAGTCTTTGTATTTATTCATGTTTTTAATCATTGTGAAAATAATATTGGTATAATAGTTACTTAAAAGGTTTATATATATCATAATAATAGTTTTGTCTTCTCACCAAAGATGTATACCTTGATATTTTTAGTAATAAAAAGTAGCCAAATTGAATGATTATGATTTGTCAAATTCAATTGTCCTATTTTGCAACATCTTATCTCAATTTGAAGTGGGTTTTAAGCATGTTTGATTCACTACTGTTTGGATTTGTGGTTGCTATATTTATCATGTGAAGTTTAATTGAAAAAGGCATACAATGTTTCATGATCGAGTGAACTTGCTTTAAGTTTCAAAACTAACATCATTTGTTTGATATGATTTGCTTAGTTGGATTAAATTTTGATATAGAATGCAAAATTATAAAGTTGAGAAGTATAGAGCATTCAATTTTCGTTTCTTTATAGATGTCTTTTGAAGTGAATGTATGTATAATAATTTACTCCATGCAACCATATAGCTATCATCTAAAACAACTTAATTATCGAGTATAATATATTGCAATATAATTGTTTAATAACGGATTTATAAGAACACATGTATACACGTACACATATAAGTACATAACTCACCGTGATTCCTTATATACCTTCATAAAACCATAAAATAGTAATTGAAGTAATTCCTACGGAGTATAGCATATAAGCATATTTGCATGTCAACCATATGGTTGTCTTCAATTAATTCGTTAAGTTAGTTTTAAAAATTGGTAATAATAAATAATTATGTAGATGGTTTGCAGCATTTGCATGCTAGTTATATGGTTGGTTCCAATGGACTATAGATGACATTTCGAATTTCGTGGTACTGTTACGCTAATAGTGCCTTACACCCAACGGGAAGATTATTCAAGTTCCAACATTGCTATTTAACTCAACTTAGATTTCATTATTATCTATTGAATGCATTTGCTTTGTTGGTGCAGATAATCATATCATGTGCAACAATTATATAGACGGAATTTGATTGTACGCTTATGTACTAGTTTTAAAGACTTTAACCAATAAGGTTAGATGACATCCGTTTCATTGAATGCATTTGTAAGTCTTCTATAGTACTATTCTAATAATGCAATTGTAATGCATTTGCCATAATCGAAATATTAACTAGAAAGAGGATAAATTATTAACAATGATAGTACTACGTATAGTATTTAATTGATGAAAATTGAAAGTTTTGTGATGAATTTTCAAATTCAAGCTTCTTTTTCATTTGACTTTTGAACTACCTCATACTTTTAAGTTTGAAATATGTACGTAAAACACATATAGGTCTCACGTTACTGTGTAATCAATTGCTGGTGTTTGTTGGTTCACCTGATATATTTTTATTGTTTTAGTCAAGTGGTTAGTTGATATTATTGGCTTAATGTCACGTATACTTCTAAAGATATTTAGTAGGTAAAAACAATTATTGGCTATTAGATGCATGTTTATGGACAAATAAATCAACTCTTGAGGTAAACAACCTAAAGATAATATATCTAAATTATGCAATTGGTATATAAATAGTCGAGAAGCCAATTGATAAGCCAAAATAAAAAGCTATTTTAAGTGATATATTTATATAATTCGATGAAAAAATGTCCACTTAAGTCATTTACTAAATAAGGTCTGAGTTTCGTGATACTCCATATCTAAATAGGAATTATTTTCTCATTGAGCATGAAGGCATGAAGCAAATGTGCTTTGGTATCAGTTGCACTATTCACCATTTGTGTCATTTAATTTTTCTGTCTGCATGCATGGTTGCACTGCACCACTTTTTTGCCATTGGTTTGGAATGTTAAGTTTTAAGAGGATTGTTGACTTTCAATTTTTTTATAATCTCTAATATGGTCAATCTTTTTACATGTATTGGACAACAACTTTTATGGAGTGTTTCACATTTTTATGGCATGTATCTTAATATATATGCATGATTTAATGGTTTCACTACACTTTCGGAGGAATTGGAGCATACTTAGGTGTAAATTTACTATTATTAAAGTGATTATATCTCACTTTATAAATAACCTAAAATTATTAGTCAAAAAGTTTACCATATGTAATTAATTAGCCGCAAAAGAGGACCCCTAATCAAAGATACAATGGATGTGCGTGTCATTTGTCTGAAAGAAGTTATAACAAAATAATTACAATTAGAATGTTCTATTTACTCATTGTTATTGCATTTATTTTACTCTTGGTTCTGTGCAAGATATTTTGAGTTCAAATCTTTTAAAAATGATGATTTGGTTAGATAATCTTTGATTTAATTTGTCTAAATTAAGTGTTTGTAATCATAAGTTTAACTTCTTTCTTAACAATAATTATGAGAGTTTAACCGTGTGATTTGGGCATGTAGATTTCAGCTTTCTATGTTTACCTTTTAAGTTGTGCAATGAAATTATGGTGAAGAAAATGAATTTCATCCTTATGTAGTTCTAAGTGTTACATATATCACTACGCATGTATATATGCAAACACTAACACGCATTAATAATGTTGCAGTTTAGGACATACTTTTGTAATGAATTTCGAGGTATATTCTCTATCAACATGGAATAAAAATTTTATGGCTTCTATAATATGGACATATATGATACTTTTGAATAAAGATGATCATGTTCACATACTTATCTATTAGATTCTCAATTTTAATGATTGTTTGGCCATATTAATTTATTTTAACATTTTTTGACTTATCAGAGGTGACAATCAAGTTATTAGGGTAGATTTTGATTCGGGTCGTGTTATTTTTTGTTCTATTGTCAATATGTTTAATTTAATAAAATAATCATTACTACAAACATTGATTATCGAGTTGGGTGGGTATGGTCAGGGAGAAACTATGATTTTTGGTAAAGTTCAGGCATTGGGTTAGATTATCAAGTATGGATAAATTTTGCCAGACCTATGGCATACATTATTAATCTTTTGACATTTTATTTAGGAAAAATTGCAAGGAAGGTCCTTTTAAGTGGTCGACCTTGTGAGTAAGGTTCTTTTTAAAAAAAATGTGGCACATAAGGTCCTTTTATGACAATTGGGTTGTGAGGAGGGTACTTTGACCAATCTCCGGCGTTGACCTCTGTTTTCCGGCCAAAAAAAGTCATGTTCTGTGCACGTGACCACTTACATCAATTTTTTTTTTCTTTATTTCCCTTTCCCTCTTCTTTCTCGATTTCCCCTTTTCCCTTACAATTTCCCTCCCTTATCTCCCTTGAACCCACCATTAATGGCAAAGTTGCAAAGTGCGGTTCCCTCCACATCTAAAATCCGAACCAAATTCCGAGATAATAACCACTACAAACAGATAATCCCTAAAAATGGTGATTTAATACAGACCAAGGCATGTATGATGATCAGAGGAGTCGGTCAATGGTTGAGGCATTTGCCAAAGTCAAATCATAGTTTAGAGAGTTTGCACTTTGCTGCCTCAATGATTGAGTCATGAGTGGAAACTAACAAAAGCATGAGCCCAACAAATTAAATCACGAATTTGTTGAGATTTCTTGCAGACCTCTTATTGTATGCATCCGTTTTCAAGTTTGGCTAACTCTTGCCTAAATGCAGAATTAAAAATCCTACCCATTGATAATCTGGTATAAGTTTTTACCTTTTTTAAATCAGGAAAATTAAACCCTCAAAATCACAGTCTATTCCTATCTCAACAAATTAAATCCTCTGTTTGGATTCCACACTCACAATAGACTTAATGAGAAGACATTATACCCTGCAATTGAATTCAAATGAATAAGGATATACTCAAAATTAATGTAATTAGCAACCTACAAACTCAATTAACTGAAACTAATTACCATCAACAAACCCCTAAATTCAATTAACACATGAACCCTAGATTGTGAACATGGGCACTTGGCTATCATGGCGATTGCATTATACCGTGGCTTGCGGCCAGGAATTCGTGACTGGTGTGTCGATTCGGGTTGCCGACGGGTTATTATCAGAGAAATACGAAGGAGGGAATTTGGTTCAGATTTTAGATGTGTAGGGAACCGTACTTTGCAACTTCGTCATTAATGGTGGGTTCAAGGGAGATAAGGGAGGGAAATTGTAAGGGAAAGGGGAAATCGAGGAAGAAGAGGGAAAGGGAAAAAAGAAAAAAAAAATCTAATGTAAGTGGTCACGTGACTTTTTTTGGCCGGGAAATGTAGATCAACGCCGGAGATTGGTCAAAGGAGCCTCCTCACAACTCAATCGCCATAAAAGGACCTTCCGTGCCACCTTTTTTTAAAAGGACCTTTCTAACAAGGTCGACCACTTAAAAAGACCTTTCTTGCAATTTTTCCTTTTATTTATCTCGTCCTTGTTAATTTTACTTCTATAATGTGGTTGCGTCAATTTGTTGGAATTAGAAGATAAACTTGTGACTTTTTAGGATTGCGAAGAAAAAACTCAGGAACCAAGCAACAAAGCAATGATGTACTAAGGGTGATTATTACCTAGGTGCATTTAGAGGTAAGATACAACCAAGGGTTTGTTCATATTTTTCAGGTAAGAAGAGAAACCTTCAATTAAGCTCTATGAGATTTGATTCCTAGTATGTATGTTTAATATTTACGAAGTACATATTTATGTGGGGTCAAATACTTTAATTAAAGTCTAAAGCTTCATTGTTCGTTTGCAGAGTTGGAAGAAAATAATTATAGTTCGTACACATTCTTCTGTTTTTCCTTAGTTGTTTGGTCAAGTTGAGACTAAGGAAGGATACATACCATAATTTATATCATAAAGGTCTTCATAGACTTCAAATAGCTAAGTTTTCAATAAGTTTGGAAAACATTTAAAACTTGATTGCATGTCTATTATTGTTGAAGAACGAAATTCTAATTTGAGACATATTGCAGTTCATAAAATCAATTTACTCATTTTTTTGGCACATTTGACCGTTTACTACTTCCTTTGTTTAACGTAAACACAATTTTTTTAGTTAATAGCGGTCTCTAATATTGTATTTTGGTCAATAATATGTTTGATTATACATTAACCAAAAAATAAGCTATTTCAAATCTTATACATTGTATTGTGACAAATTTATCAAACTCTCACATGATTAAACAAAGAAATTTCATATATTGGTGTGAAGTCATGATAAAAGTTTAAGAAGTTTATTGACCATAAACAAGAGAGATTAAATGTTGAATTTACTTTTGGATCGGAATTGAGAAATCAAGTATGTACCCATTTTTTTAGAGTATATATGTATAACTTTCTAGGGTCAATATATTATTTTTTTTTCATTGAAAATGCCAAAGTTGTTGGGTTAGATGTTGGAATTTATACTTCAACGTGAAAACTTCAATTAGTTAAATCATGGAATTTTTGGTGACTGAAATTTCCTATAAGTTCCAGTTCAAAGTAATCCAAAACGAACAAGTACGTATATATTTATTTCTAATAAATTTAAATTTTAAATTTTCACACATATTTATATACAATCAAGCAATTTAGAAATTTGTGACAAATATTATATTGTGACAATTTGAATGTGCTTTGGTAATTTGTTTAGTGTTGAAACCATTGGACTTAATTGTGACTTACTTAGCTTTAGATATTTTCGAATTACAATTTACAATTAAGTGAAGTCTAGCATTTTTCAATTTTTCATCACTTGTGCTACCTTAAAGTTGTCAAATAGAGCATGTTAGTAGAATTAGTGTAGGTTCGTGTAGGGTCAAGGAGTACCCATGCTAATCAATTTTAATTCAAGCTACTTTGAATGTGATTAATTCAATTTTTGACAGCTTTAACCTTAAAGTTCAATTGATGCTAACTTGATAGATTATTTTATCTTTGGATTTCATGGTTTGCTCAGCTCTATACATCTTGTAGCATTCCTATTCACGAATCATTTTAAGCCATACTTCATCTATTCGTAGTAATGATAGCTAGGCAACTTATTTGCTTGTAATTTTGTATTTTCTAATAAACACATGATAATATTTTCCGACTAATTATTCAAATATATGGAGTAACTCAAAATAAAATAAAATAAAAACTATAATATGTCAATTAGTGCATATATATTTTTGTAATCTTATAAAATCTAAATGATATAGACTTATTAGACTAGATGATGATCATCAAATGATCCACTTTTTGAGTCAAATATTTTTTTTGTTGGCCTATAAAAATTGCGGCGGTATACTTGTAATTAATACGAGTACTAAGCAGTTGAACCTTTTTGGTACACGAACTTCGATGCAAGACTTTTTTTCCAATGACTTTTTTTCTTATAAAATAAGTTTGGTGTGTTGCACTTTAAGGAAAAAAATTACTTGTATAAATGGCCGGTGGAATGTGATTGGATGTTATTTTCATGTGTCAAATTTTGAACTCCGTAACTGTTTCATTTTCATGGCCGGTGTTATTTCATGCAGCCGTGAAGATTGTGGGTAATACACGGGTATGTTTATTCGACACTTTGACCATAATATATTATGTAGTCTTGCATTTTAATAAAATCAAATATATATATGAATATAATAATGTAAATGAATCATCTAATTATATTACGTAATATATGAATATAATAATATAAAAGAACTATAAAAAAAATAAAAAAAAAAAATAAAACAAACAAATGTCAACTTTATTAAATTATCCATTTGAGTTGGTTTTATATGCATGCACTCACGTACTATAACCTTATGATAAAAGGATTCTTTATGGACTTTGCTCCAACATCATATTGTTGCTTATTAGGCTCCTGCTTTAATTTTCTATAACCTTACGACGAAAAAAATACACCCTTAAAGTTGTGTTCGACTGTTCGTGTTATTTTTATATATTTCGTATGCTATTGATATACACTATACATAGAATAATATTTGATAGAAGTGTCTTTTAATGTGTAGAGCAAGGTACTATAGATTTTTACATTCAACAAATGATATACTTGATCGAGGTGCAAGAGTAGCTCGAACAATATTACAATAATCATCCCACTAGATCAAGGAGCATACTAATTGTGTTCCCGTCTCACCAAAGACACAAAGAAAAAGGAGATATTATAGTTGAGGCTCTAATACATTCACATTTGTATAATTTACCTAAAGATAGGTGAGCCAGCAAGGTATATGCACGTACTCACATATACTGAGAATTATATAATGAAGGTTACATTTTTTTTTTTTTTTTATTCAAAGCTCAATCACGGAATGTTATAAAGAGAGGGATAACATGGTAAGTTTTTTTTTTTTTTTTTAAAAAAAAAAAAAACCTAATAAAATAGACCTTTTAAATTAAAAGTATATACAAATTGTTTAACTTTATAGGTCATAGACCCTCTTAGGAGCGGAGATAAATCAAAGAGTAAGAGATAGTCTCACACTCTTACCCTAAACTAAAATTGATAGAGATCGGTCATTTGACCAAAAGATCCCATACACGGTGAAATCTATAACAACACTACTTAATGCAAAATACTTTCTATTTTGACAATGTGACATGTTCAAAAGCACAAAGAGTGGAAACTTGCGTGTCGTCCCTTGTGAATTGGAGTGATAAAATGAATGAAGAAAAGCCATTCTCGCCACGTGCTAAAATGAATCACTATATTTTTTGTGCCTTTTTCCTTTTTTCAGAGGTAATGGAAAATGTAAATCAATATGATCAAAAAAAGATTTTGTTAAAAATCATACATGTTCAAATGTACGTATTATGTAGATTAACTGTCTAATAGGTGCACTAGATTCTTATTTTTATTAGCTTAGGAAATGTGTAAATTTTAACAATTTATTAGCTTAGGAAATGTGTAAATTTTAACAAATTAGTATGGATTTGTTTGTGAATAAGCAATACTTGATCTATAGGTTTTTTTTTTTTTTTTTTTTTTTTTTTTTTTTTTTTTTTTTTTTTTTTTTACAAAAACTTGATCTCTAGTTTAACAAAATGAGAACTTACACTTAATACTAATCTTGCTCAATGAGTGTACTTTTTTTAAAAAAATATTGAGAACCTACACCTTTAAAATTATCGGAGTTGTTTGTATTATCAATTGTGTTAGTCAATTGACCTTACTTAAATTTAAATTCTAATTATAAAATTGAGATTTTGGAAAATATCCTTATTAAAATTACGGTTTGACCCATGAAATTATAAGGGTTTTTTTTTTTAATTTTTTTTATTATCTATTAGACTAATTTCTAGTAAACATAAAAATAGAAAAAAAAAATTATGAAGCCGAGTTCAACTTAGTATCAAACAATGTGGAATGCCCAAATCTATACGTAAGATATATATATGTACAATTATTAGCATGTCTCAAAATTGTTTACAAAGCAATGCAAAGACACCATTACTCTCTTTTTTATGAACACTACAACTCTCAGAGAGTTTGTTCAAGGACCTTCTAAAAAGATTTTTGAGTGGACAATCTTCCACTAAGTTAAGGTATGTTTTTAGGTCATGACATTTTGCAACGTCCATGTTGCCCAAGTAGTATGATAGTTGCTCTGATTCACTGCTCGCTAACCGGAGCTCCCGTCCCACCTCGGCGTACACCCACCACTGTGTGTCCTCCACCCGAAATTGTTGGATCCAATTCAAGCATAACTCCGCCAATTGGTTTAATTTTTTGGAACCACTATTGTTACTAGGACTTCTACTTTCAACTTCACCGAACCCAAAATGGCTACCACCACAACTACTTTTAATTTTACAGAAATGACTACTGATGTTACTTTCAATTTTACCAGGACGGTTACTCCTATGGTTACTTTTATTGTTAGTGTTATTGTTATTGCAAGGATTTTTACTATTTTTTTCCTCAAATTTTTTCGTAGGACTAGTACTTTTATTATTTATGTTGACAAACTCTTCAGTATTATCAGTAACAAACCCGGGTACTTTAGTGATGAGATCACTTGGATTGACCACCCTTAGGATTTTCGTCCCTTGTTTGTCTACAAGGGAACGGAAGCTTTGGTTTCCCACTCGTGGCCCACCGAAGGATATCACAGTCAAGAGTGGGGCCCGGTCGAACGTAGTCTTGATGTCGTAGGCTGCCAACGTAGCGAGGGCAGCCCCTAGGCTGTGGCCGGTGATGGTTATACTAAGAGGCTGCTTGTCTTGGTAGAGCTCGAGGATCCGACTTACCTCCATTCTTATTGAGTCCTGGAGACTGGGCCACATGTCGGTGCCCGAAGTGTATAGGCTCAGAAATCCACTTTCTACCATAGGGGGGCCATCTAAGTCCCGTGGGTCCATATTGTCATTATTTATCGATGTGGACCCTGGGACTGGGGCTAGAGTGGCTCGTAGGTTCTCTAGCCACTCTAAACATGTGGCGGTCCCACGTAAGGCGATGACTACCTCCCGGCGCCCCAGGTGGTCAATCATCGCCTTATCATTGCAGACCGCCACGTACCCAATCCAGCTGGTCTTCACCGGAGACCAGTTGGATTGGGCCCATTCGGGTACTTGAATTCCCGAAGTAGCTCGGAGGTGTCGGGTAAGCCGAAACCCGGGTGTTGGCAACCCACAATCCCTAAAGAAGGACTTTTTCTTGTACTTGGATGACCCAAAAGAGGGTGATCCAGGGTCAAAATCGAACCCCCGGTACGTAGCCTCAATAAAGGACCCGTATCGGAGGATCTCATCGCGAAGATTCTCATCAAGTGGGTCAAGTAGCCCTTCCCAATCCCTCGCCCCCATGTACTCCTTCCAACGATCAGCAACACGGGGCGAGCCCATATGCCTCACCCCACGACCCGACTTACTCGTTGTTGTTGTTGTCGTCGTCGTGGCCGTGGTCGGTTTAATAGAATGATGGAGGAGGGACTGCTGAGACGACTGAAAAGTCATCATAAGTTGTTGAGTTTGTTTAGTGAGATTGCAATGCTGCTGCGTGGGGACATGCGGTGATATGCCGGAAGAAGGGATATCATAAGTTAATGCAAATGACTTCATAGACAGCCTCATTATATATATATTTGGGCTGCTATGATATTATTCGTACGAAAAAACTATATATTATACGATTTGATGAGATATTATATGAACGAAATAAAGTTATTATTGTTATTGATGAATGATGATATTTTTTTGGGGGGATTTTACATATAAGCTAATGTTGAAGAGTAGCTGTTATGTAGCAAAAAATAATGTTTGGGAATGAAGAGTTTAAGCATTGCCAAATTTATAGGAGTGGAGAGGGGTAGAGGAGGAAAAGGCATAAAATGGAAGAAGAGTGTGATTGAGACTAGTGTGAGAGTGACACTAAACGAGTAGAATCTCATTGGTTGAATTTTCTTTAGTGAGAGAAAACTCTTGATTTTTTTTTTTTTTTTAAAGCATATGCTATATTTTTTCTAATTCTTATTAATTGACATGTTATAACTTGGACGTTATTCATCATATAAGTTGCTTTGACTAGCTTCTTTTAATGATTTGCACTAAAAATAATAATAACAATCAATGTAAAATATTTTGCAAGTTTTAAATTATTCACAACAATTTTTACTTGATTTGTGTGTGTATGCCTGACATAAGTCAGTAATATTTGTAATTATACATTACAGGTAGTAAAAAGTACATGAAGTAGTTGATATAATGAAAATATACATAAAGACTAATCCAAAAATATTTTACATGATATTTGATTATTATATAGAGGGAGCCCCAATTCCTCATCATGATGAACACTTTTGTTCCTCATCTCATAATGACATTTTGGAAAATAATGTGATGTTTTTTACTAGTGGAGACCGCCTGTCAATTTTAGGGTGGACCTCTCTGCTCATGACACATACCCCATGAGGAACAAAACTTGTTCCTTGCAGTGAGGAACAGGGAATTACTCTATTATATATTGATAAAAATAAACATATAATCAATGCAAAGTAAGTAATGAGTTTATAGTCAATATATTGTTACGATTAATCTGAAACCACAATGGTTTTAGACTTTTTAATCTCAATTTTTTCCATAATTGAGCCTATTAATTGATTAGTTGAATTCATTGATGTTCAAAATCATGCATTATGTTCGTGTCAACTACTCCGTAATACAGAGTATATATCAAACAGTGGAAGTAGGAATTTTTCTAATAATTTTATTTTTATGTTGCATAATTTTGTCTTGAGTTAGTTATCATTTCCTATATATTAATGGAAACACTCAAGGACTGAGTTTCTAAGTCAACTGTCAAGTGCTAACCTTAAAATTTTTGACATCTTGAGGACATGCAACATGCATGCGTCCATGCATGTAGGAGAAATTTCCTTTCAATGACAAGTCAGTATTTAAACTTTCGAGATCTTTACTTCGTAAAATGTAACCTACATCTGAATCAAAAATATTGTCATACATTTAATAAATCAAAATACTCGTAAAAGATAAAGACGACTAACGACTTATAAGTTATAACCGCATTGAATTGGCCTACATACTTCGTTTGTTTTATGTGGTCAATGGTCATAGGAGAGTCTCCTCCTTTGTGGTGAATTTGGTTTAACCCAATGAAGACATATGATCTTGATAGTTTCATTTTTTATATATTCAATTTTTTTTTTATAAGGTAAGGGAGTCCGTAAAGTAAAATAAAATATTAAATCAAACCAAAAGATTAAACTGATGATTAAAATTTTATATATCTTGTAAAATAACGTGTCACATTATTAAAAATGGAAAAATGGAAAAACTAGATATAGATCAAGATTTTATAATTGGAGAATCACAGGTTCATATATAGTCCCAAATAAAAAGAGAGAAAAGGGGAGTGGGGGATGGAAGAAGAGCGAGTGTGCGTAGGGGTGCGTGAGGGTGGGGAACCCACGCACACACTGTCCACCACGAAAATGGGAAACATAATTGAATAAACCGTTGGTGCTTCTAAACGAGCAAACGATATTATTTGGAAATGGTGCCCTATTATGCCAATATATGACTATATATTTGTAATTTTGTACACTATATAATTAGCTAGCTCGGAATGTCACAATTTGGAGATCCTATTCACATTTATGGCCCATTTAATGTTTTTCTAGCAGTAAATGTTTTAAACAGTGTCTTTTCTCCTTTTTATAAGAAAACAAAAGTATCCTTCTCTTCTGATAATTGAAAATTGAAAATTTTTATATACACCCGTGTGTAAGATACACCAAGGTTATATTTAGCTCATTTAATGATTAGATGAACAATAACCATTCTCATATAATCATCAAAATAAGCAAATAAAAAATACCTTCCGGTTCACCGTGCACCCAGCTGTATATAACAACCTTTGATAATAATAACATGCTCAAACCTTAATTTGTTCAACCTTTATCTTTGTTCTTTACGCTTTGAATTTTACAATTTTCAATATATATATCTTTGATCACGAATATATTCAATAAGATACGGGATATATTTTATGTCAAATCTAAATAGATTCCACATTATATGATTTTAATGTCTATAATAGTGAGTTTTAATTTGTCAAAAATTTATTGACCATAAAAGCTAAATGTAAAGAATAAAATATAAAGGAGCTAGAGGGTGTATAAAGGGATTTATTAAAGTACACAATAATACTAAGTGAAAAAATAAATAAATAAATAAAAATAAATTAAATTAAATAAAAAAATCTTATTTGCGGAGTATAAATTATTATAAGATCACATAATCAGTAAACAAGAATACTTTTATGGAACAGAAAAGGTACTAATTATGCCAAATTTTTATAAGGAGTTGTAATTTTTACACCTCGATGTCGAGGTAATTTCAAGCTCAAAATATGAAAAGTTTATCGCATCATAAATCATCAGAAATCATAAAAGTTTGTTTTTGAAATTAATTTAGTAAGAAAGACTCAAATAGAATTATAAACTATCCTCCTTTCCCAATTCAACAGTGAAGTATGAGTTTTTTTTTTTTTTTTTTTTTTTTTTGAATGGAGTGAAGTATGAGTAATTCGGTTGACTGTACGTTGGAGAATCTAGTTTTCCAACAAAAGATGAGAGATTCCAATTTTTTCGGCAGGGAAATATTTTTAGGGATTGAGGATGGATGATAAATGAATTGCGCATATACTATTTATAGGGGACCTAGCCTAATAATACACTTCCAAAATTGATACATTTTTATTTTGTTCATTCTCATTATCACTATGATTTTATACTTTATCTTTATAATATTACTTATAACGAAGTATGTGTCTTCCTATTAAATCATTGAAGCTTTGTTTGTCTTGGACGGAACACATTTTTTCGAAAAAATAAATTTCCTATTTTTTTAGTGTTTAGTTTGTAAAAGGCGAAGATTTTTTTTTTCCTCAAGAGTGAAAAACATTTTCCATTTTTAAAGAGGAGAATGTCACATTTCCTTTTATTCCTATAGCATTCTTTCTGCTCCCTGGATCTATACACTTCAACTTTTAAAAATCATTTTCTACTAAAAATCATTTTTGTGAAAAATATATTCACTCAAAACACACAAAGCCTAACTAGCGTACTAAAAATACAAGTAATTTTATTACACGAGAGAGAGGGCGGGTGAGGAGCGAGCAATGAATACAAATTAGTAATTTTATAAAATTAAGTCAATAATTAGAGATTTTCGGGTGGTATTTTACATTTTTACAATGTCTAAGAAAATATTTTCTTCTAAATTCACAATGAAACCTGAATTTTCTTTCTCATTAATAGTCAATTTATAATTTCCAAACCTAAAAACGCAATAAGATTAAAATTAATGTGGATTTTGGAGGATGACTCCGTGGGAAAAGAAAAGAGCAAAAGATGGGAAGTTGACAAATGACGTTAACGAATGTAAAAAGAACACACGAACTGTTTGTGGGGTGCGACTACCGAACTTATATATACTTCAATAACTTCATTCAAATATTTAATAATTATTTCGTATGAACTAGTTTCCTTTTTTCCTCTTTTTTATGTTTTGTAAATTACTTCAATACTAGTTTTTTTAGGGAAAAAGAATATGAATATGACTCAATGGGACATACTTGATTTGAGTCTACCATACAATTAGTGTTTGGTCTGATAAAATAATTAAATAATAAATATGCTTGTGGAGGTGCTTCAAATTGGGGATCCCCAAACCTTTCTTGTGTATCCATCTTTTATTGTTTTCGTTTCCATTTTTGCATAATATATACATTGACACATATAAGCAGGATTGTAAACACAAGTTTAAAGTAAAGGCAATATTAATTACAATTAATCTATATGGACGACAAGGTAATTTGTATAGGATGGGCTGAGGTCCTATAAACTTACCTTAGGGTATATTGAACTTTCAACGACTAAATGCAAAAGGTTAAAAAACATTGTTTCCTAAAATTTTTCGTACAGTGGTATTAGAGCCTCCTTCTAACATCCACATTTGAATGTTTTCAATTGATTTAATTTGTTTTTATATGGAGCATGGCACCACCTAACACTATTACATTAGTTAAGTTTTGTATATATGTATCTATCTCTTAGGCATAGTTTCAAAAGAACAAAGTAATTAATTAAATCAAAGAGGAATTAACAATTTAATGAGATAATTGTTAAAAACTTTTGCTGACAGATAAAAGATGAAGGCTTTTGTTGAAGCTACTGTATTTTATTTCTTGCCGCATTTGGGATTTAAGAACGTTAATTAATATGGGGTTAATGGGGTGTTGCTAATTTTTAATTTTTTTTGGAAAAAAATATGTGAACTTTTTATTGTAAATAATTAATCGTATAAAGATAGTGCTTTTTGAAGGGATATAAATACGGTCTTATGTTGTGTTTTTTTTACTGTTTATTTGCATGATAAACTCATGCTTCTAATTCCTACCATGTGCACGCGGGCGGTCCTCTTATGTACTATACTCCCTTTTTTGAGGGGACTATTCATATAAGTACTCAGTATTTTGTTGAATGACCTTTAATTCTTATAATATCATTGAAACTTACATAGTACATCATGGTGTACTATGAGCATGGTACACTCCGATGAAAATAGCAGCACAAAATTAATTATGTGAAATATACGCTCCTTAATTTAAGGAATTTGCTGGTATTTGTCATATTTATCATATTCAAATTTATAATCCTCTATATTGCAGTAAATTGAATTTTTTTTAGAGAAATAATTAGAAATTTTAGAGAGAGAAATAGAATTTTGGCGAGAGAAATAGAATAATGGTTGTGCATTAAGAATTTCATCATGATTCTGATTGTCATTATGTTAATGGTTATACGAATGGTGTGATTGAGAATAAAGGTGAATTTGAGGATATGTTAAACAAAGGAGAAGGTAATTTGGATGAAATTTCATATTTAATAATTTTCATCATTAATTATGTTATTTCATATTTTAGTAAGAATATTTTGCATTATTATCGTCAAATTCATTGTTTATTTTCAATTTTGACATTTGATGAATTTGTATATATATTGATCCATTCAAAAAAATATAAATGAATTTGTATATTGAATTTGAGAACAATGTGTCAAAGGTTGAAGACGATGTTCTTTGGATTGTGATGAATGTTCTTTAATCATTTCTTTGATCCACACTTATTATTATTATTATTATTATTATTATTATTATTATTATTTTATTTTTTTTATTGCAATAGAATATGTTCTTTAAGTATGATCAATATGTTCTTTAGGTCGTAACTATATGTTCTCTACCTTACAAACTATATTCTTTAAGATATGTAGATTAAAATTGTTCATGTCCGCTTGTTTTAATACTTATATATGCATTTGGGTATTTATGTTTTATCCTTTATGTTCTTTTGTTTAATCTCTTATGTTCTATGTTTTTGTTCTTTTTCTTAATCTTATATGAATGTATGTGATTTAACGCCGGTGTTCTTTGAATTTATCCCTTATGTTCTTTAAGTTTGACTAGCCCCTTAATTTTTTTGAGGCATTGAAACGAGTGACACACAATTTCTATTTTATCAAATGTCATATTTAAATTAGTTGTTACCGTCATTTGTTATTATTATAAAATTAATTTTAAATATCATTTATTAATACTATATTTTTTTAATATGAGTTACCATTTACTAATTGTGTATTTTTTTTTTGTTGAAATCAGGATCATGAAGGTTGATGGATGATGATGATATTCTTTTGGACCTCCATTATAGATGATGTATTTTCGGATCGATCAAGAACATGCATAATATTAATTAATTAATAAAGAACATGATAATATTATGCGATGAACATTATGTGAAATTATCCAGCTTGACTCAAAGACAAAATTCAAAGAACATTTCATAATAAACAATAGACATTATTTGACAATAAAAGTACATTACAATTATAATCGAAGAACATGGATATTTAAATTTTTTATCAAAATATCTAATAAAGATCATTAGATGATATAATAATGAACATTCAAAAAGAAGTTAATAATTAATACTTCGTAGTTCATTATATGACAAACAAATACAAAGTACATTATGTTTTCTGATAAAGAACATATTAATCATATAAAGAACATGATAAGAAATACACATGACCATCATTAAAACGAATGTCATAATTAAATGGGTGAAAAAATATGAACAATTTTTAGGATATTTTTTTTAAAAAATATTTAAAATGAAATAAAATATTTTATAACCTGAAATTTTGAAAATTAAAATGAATTTTTAAATTTTGAATTTTGAAAATTTTGAAAACCTTGAAAATAATTTTAAAGAAAGAAAAATAATCTGGAAAATGATTTTTGGTAAAGTGAATAGTTTGTCATTATATGGCACTTGATCCGGGATAAAAATAGTTGATAATTATCTTTTATCAAAAAAGATGCTTAGAGAAATTTGAGTGTACATTACAAATGAGTGTTGTCTTCTTTTTTATCATTCATGTTCTTTATTCTTAACTATAATGTACAATCCGCAATATTTCTTTTACCGGGTGTACCATGCTCATGGTACACCCGGGTGTACAGATCAAGAATTATAATATCATCGATATAGTTTTTTTTTTTTTTTTTTTTTTTTTTGGCAATTAATCGATATAGTTTTTTTAATATAATCGCAACAGGTTCTAAACAACAAACCTATCAATATACTACATTGACCATTAATATATGTAAATTTAACTAGGGATGTCAGTGAGGCGGGTCAAATAGGAGACCCGTCCCAACGGGTCGGGGATGGGTCTTGGTTTGGCGGGTGATGGGGCGAGGATGGGGATAAAAACCATACCCGCCATAGGTGATGGGGCGGAGGTGGATTTTAGGTTGTACCCGCCCCATCCCACTTCGTACTCGCCCCATCCCCACCTACCCCACTTCGTACCTGCCCCATCCCCACATCTATATATTTTTAAAAACAAAATTATATACTTTTATACTATTTTATAAAAAAAAAATTATGTAAAATAAAATAGTAAATATAATACTTTGTAATACACTTATATTATAAGCAAAAAAATGTGTAATATTAACTATAATTTTTTTTCTTTTTGCAATCTTTATTAATTATGAAGGATTGTGTATTTGGGAGGCGGAGATTAGGCGGGTCTTAGGTGGAGATTAAGTGGGGGAGGATATTCAAGTGGGGGTTGGGGTGGGGATAGTTTTGGAATTGTACCCACCGGGGGCGGGGATGGGGATGAATTTTAGACCCGCCGCGGGGATGGGGATGGAATGAAAATTTTAGGTGGGGATGGAGATGGGAAGGCCAACATCCGCCCCGCTCTGTCCCATTGACATTCCTAAATGTAACTATATGTTGCTGAACTAAATATTATAACACTTATTGATATTATGAAAAAAAATTAATATTGATTTTGATTTTGATTTTATACATTACTCCTAGTAAGCAGTTATAATCAGAGTATTATGAAAATTGAAAGTAATACTCCGTACCATTTAGCAATTGAATAGTATCATCAACTAGTGCCTCTTACCCACCTTTTTCTATCTCTGTATTATTTCTCTTATTATTATAATGAAATATAATAATTGACATAGTTTTATTTTTTTGCACTATTTATCTAACTTTGACTCTGTGTGTGTGTATATATATATATATATATATATATATATATATATATATATATATATATATATATATATATATATATATATATATATATATATATATATATATATATATATCATACTATCATGTAAAATGTTGCTAAATTAGTATTAATATAAATTTTCATACTACCTCCGTTTTTTATTATCTGCAACAACGGACCGGGGTATTATTTGTGAGAAATAAAACATTTCTTTGTTGCAATTTAAATAATAAGAAACGGAGGTAGTAATTTCTTTTAACTAATGTACATTTATTGTGATTACTTATTATAGGCATTAAATTGTGATGCTTGCACATGATAATTATGGATTATTATTGATATTAGTAAGAGATCATCAGCATTATCTATTTGGTTTATCTGTATGAAATTATTTTATATGAACTTATTTTATTTTATATGAATTTATTTGATTTTATTTAAGCTTATTAGAACTTATTTTAATTTATTTAATTTGAATTTAATAAAATTTATTTTATTTTATTTTCATTGAAAATTTGAATTTATTTTATGCGAAAGTATTTTGTCGAACTTATTTTATCTAAAAAAAAATAAAATAAGTTCAGATAAAATAAAACAAGCAGAGCCTAAATCACAGGTTAGGATCCTTTTCAATTCTTGACCTCCCATTGGTTCTCATCTTTAACTTAAAACACCAATATATACAAGCAACAAAATAATTCTCAATCCCTTTTTTTCCCACAATAATGCACATCCGACCATTACCTTAGCTTATGGCATATATTGATATATACATAGTTATACAATTATTATACTAGTATGACCAAACAACAAAACAAATGCAAGAGCGCGCCATGCTACGCTGGAAGGCCGTATAATAATGAAGGTAAAAAAAGAACAATTTAAGGGAATTATTGAAAGGTTGCTTGCACATATATAAAAGCAAAACATTAGCTGCAGCAGCAATTTTTTTATTATAATTAATTAAATTATGATTTTTCTATTTTAATAATAACATCCAAAAAGCCCATAAATTTTATGTTCCCTAAGTGGCAAGAAACCCATGTATATTGAGGGTGGAAGACACAATTGTGATACTAAATTTTGAAAATAAAACATTTATAAGTATAATTTGGCCTGGTTGTACAACCCAATTTCCACAAATAATAACATATTTTAATTTTGTAAAAGGTACAAAAACCACTTATCAGATTATCAATTGGTTTACCACCATGTTGTCCGTTACTATAATGTCAATATTGTCAACTACACTGCCAACTTTGGGTGTCAACCAGCTTTATAATACTCCATCCGTTTCCGAAAGTTCGACTCACTTTGCATTTGCGTGATCTCCAATGAACATCTTTGATCGTGAATATCTTTGGCTATGTATGAGTAAAAATTACAAAAAGTTGATATTTGAAAAATTTATAATAAGGTGAATCTAATAAGATCACACAAGCTAATTTATTTCTATTGTATAAGTCATAAAATGTGGTCAAACTTATTTTATTTGACTACATGAATAGTAAATGAGTCGAACTTTCAGAAACGGATGTAGTATATGTTTTCTAAAAAATAATGATAATATATTATTAAGTAATATGATAAAAGAGGAAGTTTTTTTTAGATATGTTGTGTTAGTGAAATTATATTGTAAATAATCGTGCACACTATCTATTGTAAATTTCTAACCCTATTGCACTAGTATATATATGTTGATGAGAATACATAAATCTGAGTTCTCTGACTAATAAAGGAGAAATAGTCAATTCAACATAATTTCTTTAATCAAAGCTATATTATTCATCAAGATAAACAATTTATCATACATGCATCATTACATGCAATTAACAATTACGTGTTGATAATATAAAAATCCTAATTTTAAAATAATAATAATATAGTCAGTTTTACAACTTTCCTTTTCATATTTCGTGCAAATATGTTCTAGCTTAGTAAGTTAAGCGATATAGCTTTCTAATATAAAGTAAGCTTTTCTTCTTCAGAAAAAATAAAGTATGGTTATATAGATGAATCTAATGTAATTTTATGACTTTTGAATAGCACAATTTTTTAAAGGAAAAATTGTTTATAATAATCCGAACTTTACCTTATTCGCCTAAAATAATCCCAACTTTCAATTATTTTTTAAAAATCCGAACTTTAATATGAATTCGCTTTAAGCGGACCCAAGTTACCTGACATGTGTCGACACATGATAGGTCAAAAAAATTAAATAAAAAAAACCTTTTAAGAAAATTAAAAAATAAAATTTAAAACTCAAACTCAGCTGCAGCCCCTTCCACTGCTAGGAGGTTGTTGCCGCCGGCTCCTCACCCCTTCCCCGTCCCATTTCCGGTTCCATCCCCTTTCCTCACCCATTTGCCGGCGCTCTTACCCTTCCCCCACCCATTTTCTGACCCTCATCCCATTTCTCCGCCTATATTACGGCCCTCCTCCCCTTGCTCCGCCTATTTTTCGGCCCTCCTCCCTTTCCCTGTCCATTTTCCGACCCTCTCCCTTTCCTCGCTCCGTTTTCGGCCCCTCTCCCATTCACCCGTCCCGTTTAAAATCTGGTAGGTAGGTGGTTTCGGGTTTGATTTGGGTGGCAATCGTGGGATGTGATGGTTTTGGAGTCGGGATGGGGTACTAGTGGTGGTTTCAGGGTCTGGTTGGAGGTGGGGTGACGGTTCCGGGGTGTGGGTTTGAGTGCCGGTGGGGATGGTGATGGCTATGGTGGTTGGCTTAGGTGGTGGTGGTGGTTTTTTAATATTTGATTTTACTTTTTTTTCAATTTTTGATTAAATGTTTTTAAAAAAATTTAACCAATCACGAGGTGACACGTGTGCAAATAATCTTAAATCACAAATATTAACCTGTTTAACCGGTTTCAAGTCATTTGGGACTGTTTAAAATTAATTGGGTATAAAATTGGGATTATTTTGGGCCAATGAGTTAAAGTTCGGATTATTGTGGACAATTTTTCCTTTTTTTAAAATAGATTGCTGAGATTATTTGTTTTTTGATTTAATTTTAATTAGTAATTTTAATTAAAAATAATTTTTTAATTATTTTAAATATATTTTATCTTCCAGAAATTAATTTCTAATATTATTGAAATTTTGGAAATTACAAATATATATATAAAATAATTAAAAGATGATTTTTAATTAAAATTATGAATTAAAAATAAATCAAAAAACAAATAATCTCAGCCGTCCATTTTAAAAATTGCGGTAGTCAAAAGTCATAAGATTACATTAGAATTTTCATTGGTTATTAAAACTCGTTTACTAATAAAATAATTTGAACAATAGTGTTTTCAAATTAAATCTAAAAGCAACGAAATTTTTGAAATGTCCACATCAATAATAGAATAAATATTATTCTAAGCTACAAATATGGCTTATGAAGTATATATATAAATAAATAAATAAATAAAAACCAGAAAGTTGGTAATCTGATTGTATAAGTATTATAATTCGTAGAAAAAGTGAATTGATTTTATGATTCTTAGCATTACTTGAAAAAAGATCACATCCTTTTGTTTTATACATTGTCTCTTTCCAATCAGGCCTCAAATGGGCAAAACCACGTTGATCTTTTTAACCATTATTTTGAGTATGGTTAGAGAAAGGAAGGATTATTTCATTTTGATTTAAGACCAATACACCTACTTCGTATTATTCTTTTGCCTCACATCAATTGTGTTACGCGATCACATAGCTTGCTAATAAGTATATGCTATCAGTTAGCTCATACTCGGGCCTGTTATATTTAGAAATTAGTGTGGTACGAGTGATATATATCCTGATATGTTGCTTCTAAACTCATATACCATGAGCTCTTTATCAAAAGATTCAAAACCCACATTGTGTTTTCCAACTTATTTATAAAATCATAATTCCTTGTATATGTGTGATGATTTGATCAAGACCATGTAATAATTTGGAACCATAAAGGGAAGAAAATTTGTGAATCATTAATGGTTTTGAAATATTTCGGGTCATCTAATGATCATTTCTCTCTAAATTGTCATTATAACATTATCAAGCCTTTTTAAACTCCTTTTTCTACATAGCTTGTAACATTGTTCACTCTTCCATTCCTATTAGTTTACATCCTATGTATTGGATCATTATTGTTGTCAACTTAAGTGGCCAATAGGGTACTTTTAATCCAACCCCAAGGAAGGCCTTATGGCCTGACTCGCACAATTCTTACTATGTAAGTGGGCCAAACACACAATTCATTAATTATTATAAAAAAAAAACGACTATATTGATAAGAGTGACTAATCACTCCTTTTAAAGAATTATTCAATTGACAAAGATTGATCTTCCTAGACTGGACCCACATATCGCAGATCACTTCGTGCCATCTTAAATCGATTATGGTTCCTCCTCACCTAATCGAATCCGCCCATTCGCTTGGGCAATTAAGGTCCTATGACTCGGGCCGTCACTAGCCATGTGACATACTTGCATAGTTGCATGGGCCCTTTCATAAGTGAGTGTCTACAATTGGGTGATTAGACTTAACCATCCTAATGTTACAGGAAAAACTAATGATAACAACATAGTTTTAATTTTTGGCCAAAACACTATGAAATACCCAACAAAATTAGAACAATTGTAACTCCTTTTGTAGCTAGAAAAGGCACAAATTGAGTCACTTCAACATAAGATCAACTTGGGAAAACGCCAAGCCGCATATAACTACATGAAGCATAAAAACATGAAGATGAAGTTGGCGTATTATGGTTAAGTAGTTGTACATTCTCTATATTTGTATACTACATAGAGCTGTCAGTTTCGGATCCGAACCGTTAAATCCGACTGTTTCGAACCAATCCGAAAAGGAATTGAACTGTTAAAAACCCGTTTTTTGGAAACCGAAAATCGACCCGACTCAATTTTTTCCAACCCGAAACTGAACTGAACCAAATTTGTGCGAACCGTTACTGACTCGACTTGTTATCAAGCCATACCGTTACAACCCGAAACTGAAAACAATCCGAACCGATTACATTTGAACCCGATAGTAACCCGACCCATTTTAAACCGAAAACTGTTTAAACCCGGAAAAAATCCGATAAACCTGAACCATTCCAACCCGTAACGCATTGTGACCGAACCATTTATAACTCGTAACCCGTTGTGACCGAACCATTTTCAACCCGTAACCCGTTGAGACCGAACCGTTTACGACCCGTAAGCTGTTAAGACCGAACCGCTTACGATTCGTAACCCGTTATGACCGAGTCATTTACAACCCGTAACCCAATATGTTTATTATTTGATCTGTTTAAACCCACTACTCAATAAACCCAACTTATTTATGTCTTGACTTGATTATAACATGACCCGTTCTTACCCATTATCTGACTAACTCGACTCGATAATGATCTGACTCGATTTTAACCCGATATGATTTGAACTGAAACCCGCTTCAAATTGGGTAAACTCGTTTTCAAACCAACCAAGTTCAATCCAAACCGATTATAACCTGAACCGATAATGACCAGACCCGATTTCACCCGATCTGTTTTGAACCGAAAGCCATTTTCAAACCGACCCAGTTCAACCCAATCTGATTATGACCCGAACCGATTACAACCTTGAACCGAAACCCACTTTAAACTGGCTAAACCCGTTTTCAAATCGACCCGGTTCAACCCAAAATGATTATGACCCGAATTAACTACAAACCGACCCGATTAGGACCCGATCCGAATAGAAACCGCAATTAAAAAAAAAAAAAACCAAACCGAACTGACCCAATAATTTTCAAAATCGACCCAAACCGACCCGCTAATTATGTCAAACCGCTATAAACTAACCTATTATAACCCGAAACTAATAAATCCAACCCAAACCTAAACTATTTACCCAAATTGACACTGCTAATACTACAGCTTCGTTCTAGATCTACTTGTTATAGCTGTGTTTGTACTTCTTACCTAACCCTTTTTGAGGTTGACAGACCAGATCGAGCTTTACATTTTGACACCACTTAACTAAGAAATTGATAGGGACTCCATACACGAACCGTTTTTGACACTCAGCTACATTTATATTTGATTACTACTCTGGTTCATACTGCATCCATCCATTCCTAATAATTGACAGTTGACATAATTAAACTTGGCATATATGTCAATGAACTAGTTTGACCCTATATATATACATGTGATTATTAAGTAAATTTTTTTTTAAAAAAAGTTGATATCATGAAACTTTATATTACTGCCTATTTAACAATATAGTTCATAATAATTTTTTTTATTATAAATTACTAAAAAAACGATGGTCAAAGTTATTATATGAATACTAAAAAAAAAAAATGTATCAATTGTTTAGGAATGGATGGAATAATAATTAACACGATTAAATCAAACATAGTTGTTGATGCATAAATTAGACTGTTAATATATAGAAATATATATATTTCTCATTTACTCCTAGTAAAAATGATGAAGAATTAAATATTAATATTATGAAAATATTTAGTCCGTAGTATGTATTAATACTTGTACAACAACATTTTAGGTGATAACATCTTATATTTTTTATACCTTTACTAGTAAAAATATTGTCAAAGTTTAAACTAGAACAAAGGGGTCAAACAGTGCCATTTGTTCTTTAATGAAGGTAAAATTTATAAGAAAACTTATTCTATTGTGCAAATTAGAAAAGATTTAGCATGCTGATTGTCAATTTCGAATTCAAAAGTATTGTCCGTATGTGCTTTGACGCAATAGAGAGTAAAAAAAATAATTATGTCTATTTTATCTTATTGAATTACATGTATATACTACGTATGACATAGCAATTAGCCATTTACCAAATTAGCATTACCATTTGTAAATCTATAACAAAGATTGTGTATGTCAATCGTAATACTCCAATTTGTATAGAAAATCTGTTGCTATTAACTAGCCTTGTGTGTGGTTTTGTTCATAAGATTAAGGATCTTAAATTGCTAATGAACGTCATGGGGTGTTAGATAAGCATTTAAAATATTTCTTAAAATAATATTAATTTGAGAATGCATGTCAAATTCACGCGTCGATCGGTGTAATTAATGTTCATTTTATATAAAAATTTCTACTTTTAGTTAACTTATCCAACGCCTTCGGATCGTTCGTTAGTTTTTGCCTAAGATTAACTTTTATTAACCAGTATGAGTAATATCACTTGTTCAATGTTCACAAAAAATAATCTCATTGCACATTTAAGTGACCTCTCTTTTTTTGTTTTAAAAATTCAAAAAATCAATTTACTTGTTTATTTTATAAGAGTATCTCTATTTTCCCATTACTTAGCTTTATCGATCCCTCATCCATCATAGTTTTCCCATTTGATCATCATCGTAACTCTCATCACTCAACTAATTGCTTATATGAGGAGTGGCTACACCGTCAAATAATGGTGAGAATGGCCACATAGAAAACTTTGTGTTTTAATTTTATAAGTAATTTTTTTTTTAGACAAAAGATTAGAATCGATCTGCAATAGCTGATTAGCAAAGTTAAAAATAATATGAATCTTAAAGAGCTCAATTTTTCTAACATTGATTTAAAAATAATATCAAATTCAAAATTAATATGATTTGTGGGAAAGGAAAATAATACATTATACTTTAAAAATAGAAATTTTAAAGAGCTCAATTTTTCGATCTAACAACTGACATTTAGGGTATATTTTATTCATTAGACATCCATTTATAATACTACCTTCATTTTAAGTTTTTTGCAACTTTGGGGTATTATTTGTGAAATATAAAATATTTTAAAGTTGTAAAAAATATGAAACGGAGGTAGTATGAATTTATTTGTGCTTACTAGATATTCTAATTTATTAAGACATATCTACTTTGTAAATTAAATTGTGTAATCCTTATCAAAAAAAATTTAAGCTAATTAACTTCAGTATATTTTATTTTATCCCAAAATATAAGCAGAAATCAGGTAAATAATAAGTCATGATCTTGAGTAAGGGGCCAATTAAAGAAGCCTTTTGTTTCTATAAAAAGAGTATTAGAAACCTAACCACATGCACATAGCACATTTTATATTAATCCCAATTTTATTTTTCCAACATCAAATATTTTGTTCTCAAATGATTGTTTCCTAACTTTAAATTAGATGGTGACATTTACTCCAAAATCGTTATATAAAAGACTCAAAACTAAGTGACCTAAAAGCATTATATAATAGTCGACTAAAAATATCATAATAATGGCATCATGCAACATAGCATATTCTTTAGTCTTGTAAACAAACAAAGAAATATGGACTAAGAAGCATCTTATCTCTATATGCCATTTTGCCCTCTCTAACTAGCGTTACTTGTAACAATTATGTTGAGAATTTTGATTTTCCACTCATCATATTTTTCAAAAAAATTTCTTCTGATCTATCATTTAATTTTCTTGTCCTTTGTTGCTTATTGCTCCACTATACAAGATTATGCAATTTTTTTTGTAAAATTTGTTTTTGGTGTCTCCAATTATAAAGTGCCTAGCTAGTAGCTACTTCACCATTTGTTTTATTATTACAATCAATGGTTGCTTCCACTTTCATGATATAATTTGCATATTCACTCTTTAATTCAGCAGCAATATCATAGCAAGAATCAATTTTGTTTGATTTTTGATAAACATAAATTCATGTTATGTAGTGGTAGTTTAAATTGACAATTGGATCCATTCATATCGAGTCAGTTTGGGTATAAGAGTTAGTGACATGACAAGGCCTAGCAACACCGTGAAAGCCAATTTTTGCGTTGGTATAAAGGTTAGCAACGCCTTTTTTATCATTGCTGGCCTCTATTTAGTTTTGTTTTCAATTCAAGTGTCGATATAAGGGTTAGTGACGCTTTCGTTACTGGCCTTTAATTAGCGCCGCAAGAGCCCTTCTCCATACTAGTTGTTGAGCATTTGGTTTAGTTTTTACTTTAATTGATTATTTGAGACCTTGATATCTAGGGCCAAGTTGGGCGCTAACCCAACTTGAATCAATATCAGATCAAGCTAATATTTGTTGGATCAATATTAGCTTTGATATTTGGTTGTATCAATAGCAAAGACTTATAATTGATTGCATCAATACTTATGTAGTTATGTTACATTTTGAATCTTCAAGTATTTATTTTTCCAATTTGGGTATAAATTGGATTATTCCATATAATAATTATTAATATATGAGATGTGGCATCATTATATTTATGTATGGTGTCCCTCATTTTGATGGTAAGCCTCAATTTTGGTCATTTTCATTGCCTTTTAGATTTATTACTTTATTAGTCTTGTATTTGATAATATTGCAATCAATAAATTTATCACATTCTAAGGAGTCTAATTTGTCATCTAACGAGTCTTCTTTTGTCATCTATATCATCAAAGTTTAGGAAGTTATTCTCTCTTTTTCTCTCACAAGTTAGGATTCTCACTATTATATTTGAAAAGCAAATCCAACAATATTATATGAGGTTTATATAAATTTTTTTTTTTTTTCTGAAAACTTTAATTTAATTCGATAATTTGGGACATGCATATTGTTATCATAAATTGTTGAAGTATATATAAACTTCCAAACAACAATGTAATAAGTGTTCCACTGCACATTGAAAAAAGAAGAGAGCTGAGAGTTAAACACTTTATAAGCTAAAGCTAAGGGGTTACTCCTCCTAATGCCAAATGGTTTTAGGATGAAATTTCTTTTAATCTTGTGAAGTGGACTCTCTCTCTCTCTTTTGATTGCGAATTATAGTTTAGCATTTTTTTTTTCAATCTTGTTTATATATATAATAAAATTGTTATTAATATTATCAAAATATAACATACAAGACAACACGCGTACACGACCTTGCAAAATATAGACAACAGAAAAGAAAAGTCGTCTTATGTCCATCATTGCTAAGCATAAAAATGCATTATGGTAAACTTATAATTATAATATGGGCCATGCAAACCAAAAATCATGTCAAAATAATTCATTTCCGGCTAATTCGATCGAGAAATACGTTGGCCATGTAATTGAGTCAAGTCAATGTCAAGATGCACTAAATTGACATAACCCCACTTTTTAATTATCATTACCATTTCCTTCCATGAATTTCAACTCTTTTTTATTGGATACTACTCGTAATAGTTTTTTAGTGGTACATTTTCAGCTTCCGTCCAATTAAATTTTCTCAAAAAAAAATTAAAATTAAATTTAAAATAATTATGCGAAATTTATGCGATTTTGTCTGATTTTAATTTTTACCCATATCAATTTCACCTTCGCTTCACTTTTTTGCCTTTATTTTTGTCTTTTCATCTCAAACTAATCTTCCTTTTAATTATACAAATAAGTCCTGTGTAAGGCGCACTTACGTTAAATTTTATTGTAAGAAAGTTAATTTAAGGGTAACTTTAACAATTTTTATAGTACTCATAACTATAACCCTATTAAGGGTAACTTTTAATTTGTATGAGTTTGATTGTATTTTAATGTGTAATTTCTAATAAATACATGCTTTAAATTAAGACTAATATGATTAATCTAATTAATACATTATAAATGCTTTTTAAAGGTAATTTTTTTGTTATAAAAACGGTAACTTTTGTATTGTATAAGGGTAACTTTAAATAATTTTAGAGTAACTTTAACCCGTCTTACAATAACTTAATGAAAGTCCGCCTTAATCAATAATTTATACATTTAATTAGAGACAATATATTCCTAATTTATGGAGAAATCTCATAACATCAATGATTTTTCCAAACTTGTTAGACCCCGAATCTAAAGCAATACAATCTGTGAGTTCGCGCTGATTCGGCTTGAAATCCACTGATGCGTAGTCGTTAGAGTGAAAATACTCATGTGGTCCTCCAGATTCTTGTAGAGATTATGAAGCCCTAGATTTTCAATTTTTTCCATACAAACATAAAAAGAAAATAAACTCAAGAGAAAAATCATCATTTCAAGGATGAGGTTTATTTATCGAAAGCAATTAAAAGGTTTTTGGGGGCTTACCACCGGTAATAACACCAGTGGAAGCCCCTACAAAGATTCACAACTAAGACCAAGAGGAAAGAGATGGTAGAGATGGAGAGAAAAGGGAGAAGAGAGAAGGAAGACCTTTAAAAAAAATTGAAAAAACCTAATAATGGAGGCTAGGAAAACCCTCCCAAAGGAGAAACCCTAGAGGGAACAAACAAAAAAAAAAAAAAAAAAAAAAACCCTCCCAGGAAGAAAACTTAGAAAAAACAGATACGGAGTATTATTTTACATATGCATCATCATATCAACTTTTCTTTTATGAGAGATAAAGAGTAACACAATATTGTTTTTTTAAAAGTCTGTATTAACTATTAAGTAATCTCTTATATTTTTTTATATTTACTTATAATCTTTCTACATATTTGTGGACATTGCTATGTGTCCAAATACTTTTGTGCACAAATTAATTGATTATTATATTTATTTTTCTCAAAAGAAAAAAAAATGATTATTATATATATGGATTTGTATCCTCCTAGTAATGGGGAAAGAGGCAGCCGCCTTACATATAAAATTAAGATCACATACTTATAATAAATTTAAGAGCATATGATTTGACGCTTTCATGCATGATAACTCCTTGTCTACCAATGGCTACTAAATATCACGGAGTAATTATAATAATTACCTAAGGACATGCTGCAATTTTTTTTTTTTAATCATACTTAACCAAAATATTCTTATGTTTAGATACGCGAAGGTCATATCGCAAGAAAGTTTGACTACATATAAGCTCGCTCGTTGTAAGAAAGTTTAATTACATGTAAGCTCAATTGATATTTTAGTAAACTAATAAAACTTATACTATATTTCTTATTTTAAATCGCGGTGATATTTGAAAATATCACTCCGTAATTCATATGTTGTTGGTCAATTGACAAGACCATGCAATAGTTGTAAGTAATTTGTTTTAGATTTTTTAAAAATATTGTGCTTTTTGTGAGTATCGTGAAAACCTTAAATTTTAAAGTAATTTTTTTTTTATTAATTTATACTACATATGTAGCAGCTAAATAATTTTCTTTTCATTCATTTTATTTATCTTATTTACTTTTTGCAAAGTTTTTATGCAAATATATATTTGAGCACTTATATATGTTTAGCTATCCATTGTAATAAACAATATTTTTAAACAACATATTAAAATAAATCCAATAAAATCTCACATAATCACTTGAAAGTTGGATCTAACACTTGCTGGTAAGACATCCTGAAGATCATGATGTATACAAACTAATCATCAATAGGTTAAGATTATTATTAAACCCTCTTATGCTCTTATGCGATTAATCTATTTTTAAGTCACTTGCTCCGATCCCCGTGATTCATGCACACAATTATACACACAAAAATAAAAAATAAAATGAAAGTAAAATAAAATTAGCCATAAAAACTAAGGTCCTGTTCTTTTGAGCTGTTGTGATATGCTTTGCTCTGCTAAAATTTGGTCTGCTTAGTCCTGTTGTGCTGAGTATTAATAATCTGATCTGTTAAAACTATTCTGCTCTGCTCAGAAACTCAAAAAAAGTTATCTTATTTAAAGGCAGAAAAAGGTGAAAAGAGAAAGAAAAAAGGTAGTAAAAGACATTGTATTTGCGGCTTGTCTTTTTCTTAGACGACAAACTCTGAATGGTGCATTGGTGATTTGGTGCCTAGTCTTTTTCTTGCTACTATGAAGTTTCTGTTTTCTTTTCTTTTCTTTTTTTTGGTTGTATTATAAGTCAGCAAGATTGTCAATGATTAAACTAGTTTATTATCATCCCGTATGATACACTTTTTTTTTTCAGAGAAATAAATTGAATTTAATTGTATATAGTTTTCCTCAAAAAAAAATTGTATATAGTTACTTCTTATATTATGGAGTACAAGTATTATGGTATTATGAGTGGTGAAATGATACATATATATTACAAGGTGACAAGTTGTACGTATAATTATGTAAGATGACAAGGTGACAACACTTCATTACTTTCAATGGTATATGGTATGATGATTATGCATATGGAAGTAATGGAGATACCAAACCACAATATTAAATTTTATTATTATTGGTTGCCAAAGTAACTTACTCTTATAATTTTAACCTAATAGTTACATTATTGCAATTATTAACTTTTAGAGATTTATTATTCCGAGAGATATATTTTAATTCGCATTGTTGTAACTAACTTTGTTGATCATTGAGGCATAGCATGTGAAACCAGTCTTGGCTTCAAATATTGTAAGTCTCTCCTAATATTTAAAATTAAATTCAAGTAAATCATATTTTTTGTATGACGATATGTCACCATGTGGCTAGAGCCATGTCATGAAGTCTTGCTAAAGACGACTAAGCCATGTGAATGAATAGATAGATCGATGGCTATGCACAAATATTGAAACTCCTTAGTTATCACCGGTAGAAAAAAGGAAATCGGCACCGCACTTTTGGCACCGATTTTTGAAAACCGGTGGGAAAGAAATGGGCGGGATTAGGAATACAAACTTTTGGCACCGGTTCCTATTAAACCGGTGGGGATTTATTTTTAGCACCGGTTCAAACCAGTGCCAATTAAAAAAGAGAAAAAAAAATAAAAAATAAAAAGGGGAGAAAGGGATTTGGCACCGGTTCGGTTCAAACCGGTGCGCATTATAAAAAAAACCCGGGCTTCTCGTATTTCTTCTTCTTCTTTTCTTTCCCCTTGTTTTTTCCCTCGTTCTCACCTTCTCTTCCAGGCCACCACCTCCAAATTCCCACCTTCTCCATTGAAGCCGTATTTGAGCTCTCTCACTCCATTGAAGCAGCTACATGCACCTCCTTCTCTCTCCATATCTCTCCTCCATTGAACTCGTGCTCTCTATTCTCCATTGAAGCGCATTCTGAGTTTTCTCACCTCCATTAAAGCAGCTTCGAGGTAAGATTTGGGCCATTGTGGTCTTCTTAATCTACCAAATTCCTTCGCAACCTAGGGTTTGTCGTTGATTTGGTTTTCAATTTTGTAATTTTAGGGTTGTGGTTATCTAGGGCTTGTCTTTGTTTTTTTCTATTGGCTGAGTTGGGTGCTTGGTCTAATTGCTCTATCTTTAGTATTGTTGTTATCTGTGTTTGTGTGTACATAGTCTTAGCGTAGAATATCACTAAAGATACATATAATTTATATACAAGTAAAACTCTTCTAGTTCCAAGTTTAGTCCGTATAGCAGAGGTGTTTTGTAATAGTTAGCCCGATAAGTTTGCTTGTGATTAAATTATTTTCAACGGGAGTAGTAGGAAACCTTGTCTATGAACATTTACTCTGCATCTTTGCAAGAAGTTTGAACATGTGTATATGTATTTTTACATAGATTTTGTTTAATTGCTTAGATTTTCCTTCTAAATCTCTGCTTGAAGCAGAGTAATTTTGTACCTGTATCTAAGATTAAACCCTAGATAAATCAGGAAACTTTATTATTATTATTATTATTATTATTATTATTATTATTATTATTATTATTATTTTCAACGGGAGCAGCAGGATACCTTGTCTAAGATTAAAATTTGCTAAATGGTTCAATTTAGTTGTCTTATTCTGTATATTTTTTGTACAGTGTCTCAATCTGCATTGGTTTTTTGGAGCAAGGGTGCTGTGACGGTGCAAAGATCAAGGTACCTTGCTTATTTTTTTCATTGTTCCTTTATTGAGATTATGAATGGATGTGAATAGAAAATCATGCAACTTTATGCTATTTGACAATTATTTTTGGTTAAATCACTTTTAATAAACATGCTATTTGAAATGCTTGCATCATCATATGCCTGGATACCCGTTCAAGGCTTTCTCATTAGGAGAAAGTCTTGAATAGTTCCCAATTGGGACTGTTCTTGAACGTTTACTCTCACTTAGGTGGTGAATGTATGTCTTTTTTTTCGATTTTAAGGAACATCTTGGCTTAGCATTTCCTCAACCTGTTCTCTGGGTACATATGTGGGTAAGTAATTACCTACATCGTGTACTTGGAGAACTGGGGGGAAATGCTGCCGGATTTTCCTTAAAATTGGAAAGTCGACATACATTCACTAGTGAGATTACACGTTCAAAGATGGGTTAGGTTGGAGTGATAAGGACCCTTTGGAAGCATATATATGCATTTTTTAATCTATATGAATGTTATATGCATGGTGTGTATTTGATTTTGATTTACATATATAATAGATGTAGCAATTATACATTATTTGTAATATGTTGCTATGTTTAGAGACAATTTACTTAATGGAGAAGGATCGTGGCTGGATGTATGGTAGACGTGATACATTGGAATTCTTTGATGGGGTTCAAGACTTTTGCGAGAGGGCTTCATCTTATCAGCGCAGAATGGGTGTCGATTGGCTCTACTGTCCTTGTGTTGATTGTAATAATGTGAAGGTGGTCAATAATGTTGAAATTATTAGAGATCATATAATTTGTCGTGGGTTTAGGCTTAAATACCATTGGTGGATTTGGCACGGTGAAGAAGGAGAGTACAGTGGGGATGTTGATGGGAATGATGTGCATGATAGAAGCAATGAGATTCGTGTGGACGAGGAATACTAGAATGATGAACATATTATTGATAATGGTGATGAGGATGGATTTACGGATGATCAGGTGGATAAGGTCGAGGATGAAGGGTGGATGAGATGATGCGTGGTGTTGAAGGTGATGTGTTTGAGTCATTATCGGAGGCTTCTAAAAAGCCTTTGTATCCTAGGTGCAAAAAATACTCCAAACTATCAATCGTGCTAACACTTTTTAACATTAAGTGAAAGCATGGGTGAACGGACAATAGTTTTACTTCTTTGTTGACCGCGTTAAGTGAGATGTTTCCTGACGGGAATGAAATTCCTAAGTCTTATTATAACGTAAAGAAGCTCATGTGTCCATTTGGTTTGGAGTATAAGAAGATACATACATGTTCTAATGATTGTGTTCTTTATCGAAATGAATATGAACAATTGGAGGAGTGTCCACGATGCAAGAACTCGCGCTACAAGCGCATGAGTTGCAATGCTGGTACGAAGGGACCTCCTGCTAAGGTGTTGTGGTATCTTCCCATTATTCCAAGGTTTAAGCGTCTATTCTCAACACCAAAATACGCTAAAAACTTGAGATGGCATGCAGAGGGAAGAAAGAAGAACAGAATGCTGAAGCATCCAGCCGACTCCCCGCAATGGAAGAACATTGATATGAAGTTTGGGGAATTTGGTGATGAAGTTAGAAATTTAAGGCTTGGGTTGTGCACGGACGGGATGAATCCATTTGGCACTCTTAGTACCCAACACAGCACATGGTCGGTACTTATTTCTATGTTGCTGTTGTTTCTGTGTTGTGTTGCTGCTGTTTCTGTGTTGTGCTGTTTCTGTGGTGCTGTCTCTGTTTCTATGTTGTTGTTTACAGGCTTCTATGTTGCTGTTTTCTGTTTGAGTGTTGTTGTTTCTGTGTTTGCTGGCTGTTGTGTTGTTGTTTGCTGTTTGAGTGTGTTTCTGTTTTCTGTGTTGCTGGCTGCTTCTCTCTGCTGTGTGTGTTGCTGTTTGTCGTTTTCTGTTTGAGTGTGATTTCAGTTTCTATTTGCTTATTTGTGTATGTGAGTTCGGTGTTGTGGTGTTAACTAGAAAAGTTTTTTGCCTTTGCTTGTTTTGTTTTCGGTTTTGTTTGATTATTGGTGGATGCTTGGCCACTTGTGATATGTTTGGTTCTTAATTATAAGTGATCTTCCAAATTGGTGTAGGAAGAGACCCGTTGTGCACTTCTACACCCGGGGCTATGAAACAGGGGACCTTTGCAGTTGGTTGCGTATGCTAGTGCACAACCGACCAGTGGTACGGTCCATTTGCGACCGCTTAGGCCACAACATTACTCGGTCGGAATCAATTCTGTGGTTGCGGGGTTCGAGTACATCCGAGTACCGGTGCCCGTATAGGAGGATGAGATTACTACACTCTGGAAAGCGAAAGGTAGCTTTGTGCAATGGCCGTGTGATTGGGTAAGGTTGATCAACGAGGTAAGATTTTGGGTTCACTCTTTACCCTATGCCCGGTTGTCTTCCCAAGAGTTGGATGGATTTATTTTCTAACCAATTGCGTGATTTGCTTTATCAGATTTCGAAGAAAAGCCAAACTTCAAAGAGAAGGAGGGTGGAGCAGCCTAAAAGCATTGATCAATCGGTGCCAAAGAAGAGGAGTGAACAGCGGTCGGAGAATGAAAAAGCGTCGAAGAAGAACTCTTCGAGAGGTTCAACTATGCAAGCTACTCCACTTGTTGCAGACACGGTCCTTCAATCGCTCTCTAAAGATTTAACTTATCTACACAACCGTGTTAGTATGTTGCCTACTGACACTCCCGTTCAAGTTGCACAACCTAAGGCATTGTTCCACTATGATGACGATGCAATTGCATGGCTCAGCAAAGAAGATGTAAAGGAATTTCTAAGTGGATCAATGCTTAACATGTCCCTCATTCAAACATTCATGAACTAATTCAATGCCGCTCAAAGTATGTTATTCAGATTAGTGGTGATTGTCGTTTATTTTTCCTTTAATATTCTATTATCATGCATGCAGAGCACTACAGGAGCACTTATGTGACATTGATTCTCCGTGTCAAGTTGGGTGGTTATGCCCCGAGCAGATCTCCACTACTAGAATCTTAGGCAACCACCCTGACGTGTTGTACTATGTTGAATGGAGTATCAAGGAATCAGTGCGTGCGGGAGACAGGTTCATATTCGCCTCATGTTATGAGGAGTACGTCTAACCATGTCAAATTCATTTGTTTCATTTGTTTCCCCTGATTATATGTTGTACATGGCTAATAATTGATTTGTTTGTCTATTGTGAATTTATGTAGTTTGCATTGGACCCTACTGATGATTTGTGTTTCCAGTAACACAATCTTCCTTTTTGATTCAGTTCGATTGCCTCATCCAAAAAAGCTCCTCGTGAAGTCCATACTGCAAAATTAAATAAAGCTACCTAGTGTTGATTATCATCACCTAAATCATTTATTAGTCATACTAATCAAATTTGACCTTACTTTTCTATAGTGTTATGAAGAAGATAAGTTGTCGAGCTCCTCAAGGTCCCACATGGAAATCACCGATGGTAATGCCACATGATATTGTGATTTTCGTAATAAACAATGTGTAAAATGTTACTAATTTGCTATATATGCATGTTTGATTCATGTACTTTGTTCCTATGCTAGTGCGCACAACAAGATAACGGAGTTGATTGTGGCCTATACGTGATGAGATTCATGTTTGACATAGTGATTAGTTGTACAGACACACTACAGCTTGATGAGGTATGCCATTGACTTAGTTTATTTGCTCGTAACATGTGATTTGATAAGAAATGTAAGAAATAGTAGTCATAAAGGCCTTACTTGGACCATTTTGGATGAAAATGCGTCCTAAAACACTTGAATTGCTCCTTTCATGTGATTTCAAGCCTTAGGCGCCTATAACTAAGTAATAATGACATGTTATGAGAAAGAATGAATTCATTTGATAAGAAATGTAGGAAATAGGCATCCTAGTAGTCAAATAGGCCTTACTTGGGCCAATTTGGATGAAAATGAACCCTAAAACCCTTAAATTGCCCCTTTCATGTGATTTCAAGCCTTAGTCGCCTATAAATAAGTAATAATGACATGTTATGAGAAAGAATGAGTTCATTTGACAAGAAATGTAGTAAATAGGCATCCTAGTAGTCAAATAGGCCTTACTTGGGCCAATTTGGATGAAAATGAACCCTAAAACCCTTAAATTGCTCTTTTCATGTGATTTCAAGCCTTAGCCGCCTATAACTAAGTAATAATGACATGTTATGAGAAAGAATGAGTTCATTTGATAAGAAATGCAGGAAATAGGCATCCTAGTATTCATATAGGCCTAAGTAATAAATTTTTGCCTAACTGAACTTGTAAATGTATTTTTACATGCATAACCTAAGTAATTAATTCTAACATACTTTTTGTTTATTTCAAGTTTTGCAAGGTACAAAAGGGAGGTCCGTTGACGAACTTAATGATGTTCGAGACATGTTGGCGTCTTTCATCACATTTAACTTGTAAATATCATTTCTATTTGAACTTGCATTGTTAACTACTTTATTGATTAGTATTGTTTGTAATTATGACAATTTTTTTTAATTAGTATTGTTTGTAAATAGTATTGCATTTGGGATTATTAATTAATATCTATGTATTGTTATTATTTCAATTTACAAATTATTATTATTATTATTGTTATTATTATTATTATTATTATTATTATAATTATTATTATTATTGTTATTGTAATTATTATTATTATTGTTATTGTAATATAATAATGGTAGAATTAATGCAAGATGTACATGTTCTCATTATTATTATTAGTATTAGTATTAATATTATTATTTATTGCCGGAAAAAAAAACCACGGTTAAAGGCACCGGTCCAGGCTTCAAACTGATGCCTATTGTATTGAAAAAAAAAAAAAAAAAGCGCGCCATGGGTAATTAGCACCAGTTAACCGGTGCCAAAGAGGTTATTTCGCACCGGTTAACCGGTGTCAAATCTTTAAATAGCCACCGATTTTGAACCGGTGCCATGGCATCCCTCAAATCTGGAATGGTTCAAAACCGGTGCGCAAAGGGGGGTTTGAACCGGTGCTAAAGACCTTTTTTCGCGTAGTGTATCCACATAAAAGAACATAAGAGAAAAATAATAAAGGTTCTTATTATTTTATAATTGGAATGAAGAACTTACTCTCTTCAATTCGTTTCAAAAATCTTATTCATGTCTTCAATTGCCCTTTTTATACTATGTCAAGATGATTCAATTCCAAGGAGCAAAATTATCACGCATGAACTTGAAGGACAAGCAAACACTAAACACGAGAGAAAGGGTAGTTTAATTAATGAATGGACAAACTTCAAGGAGGATAACTATATACTGTCCACACGATATAAGGTGAGTCTGTTTCATCATGAGTGCATCCATGAACCTGAAAATATATGAAAATTTCAAAAACTTATATAAAATATCCAAAACTTATATATATAAATATTAAATGTCAACATATCAAAAACTTATATGAAATATTTTAATAATTTTTACCCGTCACACCGTGCGTCCAAATCATACAATAGTTTCTCTATACTATCTCAACTAAACATTTTTCTTTCCACATAGCAAATTGTAATTTTTTTATATATTAAAGTCATATGCCATCTGTAAACAGAATATAAATTAAAGATATTCTAATTGTGCAATTAATTATCTCTCCGTCATTTTCTTAGAGGTATTGCTTTGTTAAATTAAGCCATATTCTTCATAAGGTAAATATCAAGATTAAAAATGGAACCATCAAGCTAAAGTATCTATGTCCCAAATCATTAAATTTCAATGAAGATATAAGCATCTTTGATTCAAAAATCTATTATGGCCCACCTTAATTTCCTTAAGATTTTTCTATATCTTCTCATAAAAGAGGTGAACAAGATAAAAAGAAATAAACCAACAAACATAAGATAATGTTTTCCTCTTCTTGCTTTTTTGATATTATACCCTATTGGAAAAGTCGTTTTTGTCCTCCAATGCATGCAACATTTGGCTACAACATTAATATGCTCTTGAAAAATAGCACGAACACATCCTAAGTTCGAGATTGAATGTTCACTAGATCTAACATATATCAGAAATCACTCAACATGCATAGAAGATACTTTAGGCTCAACGATAGGAATTTGCTGGGAATGAACTGTAACATTATTTATCTTTATTTTGGAATTGAGTGCCATTCATTTGCTAGAATTTTCCGGTGCACCAATTAACTAATTTTATTACGTACTCTTTTAGTTTGACTAATCGTTCTCGTTCTAAAGACTCTTGGATTTGGAAAAAATTGCTACAACTACGTCCTCTTTTGATTAGAGGCCTCCGTTGGAAAATTGGCAATGGCTCCTCTATCCTCTTTTGGGTAGACATTTGGTGTGCTGATACTAATATCATAGCTCTTTTAGATTTAGACCCGGATACCATTTCTAATATTGATCTTACTATTGATATGTTCATTAATGAGGGTAATTCATGGAATGTCTCCCTTTTGCATTCTGTTCTCCCTTCTCGATCTTGTTCATCATATTCAGGGTATTCCAATTCCTGCTACCTCTGTTCTTGATGAACCTTGTTGGGGCCTTTCTCAGGATGGCCAATTTACCGATTTACAGTTAAATCTGCAACTTGGTTAGCACATTCCACTTCTAGTATCCCTCTTAAATGGGAATTTCGTTAGATTTGGAAATTAGATATTCTGCCCAAATTAATTATATTTTATGGCAAATGCTACTTAATAGTCTCCTTCCAAGACAAACATTGGTTTCTTGTAATATTAATGTTCCTTCCTGTCGTGCCCTATAATTCGACAGCTGAATCTCAGGATCACCTTTTTCTTTTGTACCTCTTTTCAAGGGATGTTTGGTCTTCTCCGATTGTCGGTAACTTGGTTGGACCCCCCATCTCTGCTTCTTCAATCCATGACTTTTTTCGCTCTCTTAAAAGTTCCTCTCCCCGTACTATACCCAAGGTTGTCATTATGTTGTGGAACCTTTGGAAAAGCCGTAATGCAGTTGTTTTTAAGAATTCTTTTCCTACTATTGATATTGTTTTATGTCGTGCATTTTCCCTTTTTCAAGAATGGCAAGCCCGTTCTCTTATGGATAATCTCCAGTCTCTTGCTTTGCCTGTTCCCTCCTCGCGTACCCACTCTGCCCCTTCTTTTATTTCGTGGACCCCTCCCCCTCCGGGATTTTGTAAACTAAATTTTGATGGGTCTGCTGCTTCCTACGATTCGGCAACTGCTGGTGTGGTTTTTCGTGATCACCTGGGGAATCACATAGCTAGCCGCACTTTAATTTGGGCTCTTGACTAGCTTGTTTGGCCGAGGCTATTGCTCTTCGTAATGGCCTCCTTCTAGCCCGGGATCATAATATCTCTCATATTTTAATTGAAGGTGATAATCTAATTGTTATTAATATTTTGCAGGGAAATTTCAATTGCCCCTAGAAACTGCAGCTGCTCATGGCTGATGTCACCAAGATTCTTGAGTCATTTGTGGCTTTTGACTCCCGCCACATTTACTGTGAAGGAAATCGAGCAGCAGATTATGTTGCTTCATTCTCTGGGATATTCTATTCCGACGCATCAAGGTATCGACCCGTTTATGGACAACAAGTTTTCTTATTTTACTTTTTGACAAATTAGGATATGGTCTTGCGAGAAGACGTTCCTAATTTCCCCTGTATTTTACTTTCAAAAAAAAAAAGATGATGTTTGCTTTAAATTACAGTTTATTAATTTTAACAATATAATTTTAATAATAAAACTAATAGTTGTATATTCTCCTACCAAGATTTAAAGTAAATTTATGAATAATAAATTTATACGAAGTATGAATTTAACTATTATGCGTGGTAAAAATGATAAAGGTAACACACTAGTCTTGAAGACCTAAAAAAGGCACGAGTAAATTTTTTGTAACATAAATATTAGTATTTGTATTTGCCTGAAGATTTGCATACTATCGACCATGCCCAATTACCATTACCCAATTTTTTTTAAAAAACGATGTAAATTGAATACGTACACTGGTAGACATCTCCCTTACATCAAAAATTTTCTTAACCCTTTTAAATTAGAGAATTATATAAAATAATAAATATTTTCAACTATGTCTAGTATCAAAAGTTATTTTTCAAACATTAACCCACATAATTAATGGAACCGTTGTTAAATTATGGGCTTGTTTGATGAAGAACTTTTTCATGGCTTTTCCAATGGCTTTTGGATGTGATCAAACAACGAAAATATATGTTTGGTTATTTGGCTTTTTGTTGGCTAAAAAGTCAGAAAGTCAGTTTTTCTGCGAAAAGCCAAAAACTAGTAAGACTAGCTTTTTTGTGTTGATGGTTGGCTTTCAATGTTTTTAATGCTTACAACCAGTAGCCAACTTTACCGTACAAAACATATACATTAAGAGGCAATATAAAAAGCCTATACAAACAACTAGTTAGACCAATCAAGAGAAACAGTCAGCGGCCAATTTACAAGGCCTGTATCAAAATTAATGCTGATTATCACTTTTCAACTTCATAAGTTTATATTTTAGCTTGGATTTTCTAATTAAAACCGCTTTTATTTTTTAACACCCCTACTCGAATTGGATCGTGCATATTCATGCATAAGTGTATAACTCATGCCCGTACCATGCCGGAACCTTGTCAAAACCGACCCAATAAGGTGATGCGGACACTCCATCTAAAAATTTGGACGGCAAAGTGAGAGTGGTCACAAACAAGCTAGGATCGGATCCGAGTCAAATTGAAATTGAAATTCAAATTTAGTGTGAACTACTCTCGTACATTTGCGATGTATAAGCTCTAATTCAAATGATTGGACACTTTTCAACGGTTTCATTAACTGACTAATTACTCTTTTTTAGCCACAAATCTATTAATTGCTTTTCAATTTGAGACAACCAACCAACCAAATCTTTACAACAACTACTACTAATCATAGGCCTACATTTCTGACTACCTTTCCGACTATAGTACTAAGACACTTGTCTATTTTTTTCCCTTCTCTTTTCCGTCTTAGGTTTTTTGATTTTTTTTTAATCGGATTTTATAAATACTTCTTCCTTAAAATGTCATTTGACACATATTTTAAAGGAAAATATTAGAAAAGGCACAAATTAATTGAAATAATGTTACTACCAGTTAAAAAAATGTTAAGTTGTTATGATTTAAATGTATAACTTAATCTATTCGTTCACCTTTGAAATTAATCACTTTTTCAAATTGTATGTAAAGAATGTGTGCTTCAAGTATAAAAAAGATAGAGAAAGTATGTATCAAGGGTTTTAGTAGGATGAGTAGATTTTTTTATTGATATGGAGAAAAATAAATAAGTAAAAGAAAGTTAGGATTTATTATGTTCACCTTAATTTCACTTATTTTAAGTATAATAAGTTTAGATAAGAAAATTAAGGAAAAATAAATTCTGATAAGTGAAAATTAAATGAATAAAAAACACGCTCCTAGTTGATGAAAGGACTTACATCAACATGAAATAAGAAGAGAGTATAAAAGAAAGCAAGTCATATGGGGCTCCGGCCATACCATAAGTTAAATGGTTTAGGTTTTCATTTTCAATAACAACAATAATGTAGAAAATAATATATGCACATTTTTAAAAGAAATACTAGAAAATTATTTGTAAACAGAAGAAGTATGTAAGATAATTTATATATATATATATATATATATATATATATATATATATATATATAACACTTCCTAATTTTTAAAAAAACAAATATTCTTTTGTTATGTACTTTGTACTTTATATGGGACACGTGACAGTTTTTAACTGGCTTTCTCATATTCTCATTTCTCATTCTAGCAAATATATATATTATTCAAAAAAAATTACTCCACATTACATTGTACAGAGTATTATACAAGTATATATAGTAAGAGATCAATGTCACAAACTTGTTGAACCCCATATTGTGTACATATGAGTTGTTTCACACAAAAGAAGAAAAATACATGGAGTACTAATGTACTATTGTTATTAGCCTCATAAGTTTGAGTATCTAATCCAATTACTAATTGATCTGAGTAACTAATAATTCCAGGTGAAAGGAGATTCGTACCTCTTAAAAGTTATTTAATTGATTGGTAGGGGCCATGGCCATGGCCATTGCCGATTGCCAATGTCACATGTCACTAGAACTTTAGGTGAATTAGGTCCCCGATCTCAAAACTCTATGGTGCAAATGGTGTATACATTGTGAAAAATGCTAATAAAGAATTTGTTGTCATGATAGTAAAGAAGAATGTATTGATCATGCAAATATAATACTTTAAACGATACATCAAATTCTTACACTGTCAATGATAGCTCAATTGGTCGCAATCATATACTTAATATGATGCATGCACTTTTCCTTAGAATAATTTACGTATAAGGCTGCAAAAAGGGAAAAGGGGCGAGATTAGGACTTATGAGTAGTGATGCTAGACAGAGTGGTGCAAAAAACGCTCAATTTCAGCACAACAATAACTATTCTAATCTTTATCTAATTGACACGTCTTTACCTATAAATTGTTTTATCTCGTACTAAAATATTTGATCTACTAAAAGATGGAAAGTTAACTTTTATTCCGTCCTTCTAAATTGATTGGAGTAATTTTACAAAGATTTAATGTGCTATGTAATTGTTTTATTTCAAGTATGAGTAATTTAGGAGTGATTTGTGTATTAAAGATTCCTCTAAATGTTTTTATAAAAAAAAAAAAAAAAAAAAAAAAAAAAAAAAAAAATTAACACAAAAGACCACAAAGAGTAATAATTTATGCAGCTGCCTTCAAATATTTTACAATCATACGTATATAAATTGGATAAAAACCTTTTAACATAGAAGTATAGAACGCACAAAAAACAATATAATATTTAGCTGATATTTCACCATAATAAATTGATAATGCATGTAGCCATGATATTGCTTTAAATTTGAGTATTATTATTCCTAAAATTTTAACCCATAAACTATTGGTTTCCATATTGTCAAGCATTACATTTTAGTTTTACACGTAGGAAATATTTAAAATCCAAATAAAATGATGTTGTCTAATGCTCTTTTGATATTGACCTTGACATTGACGCCAATGTGGCCGGACCAATTTTGCTTTTGGTACTTTCTCCAAGGTATTACCTCCTTTGACAAATAGATTCATTTGATCATATACTCTACTCGTGGGCCTCATTAGAAAGAAAAAGGAAAAAAAAAAAAATCTTCATCACTTGGCAACCAAATCTTTTTCTTTGAATTCCTTAACTTTTTATTTATCAATGTCAATAATTATACTTGTATAAGAAGAATATAAGCATTTGAGGAGTTTTAAAAGGTTACTATAAAGTGATACGAGTAACTAATTTTTAATTTGACTATTTAATTTCCACCATTCTTTATTGTTGGATAGATCTAACAAAGTGTATTGTTCTTAATTTAGATTATATACTTTGAGTTTCGATTAGTTATGTAATTCAATTTAAATCATTACTTAGTCTCTAAAAGCTTCGCTTCCACAAACAAAGTCGCGGGTTAATAAGATTTTGTTCTTTTGTCCATATTTTACCTTGAACTTAGGGTGAATGAGCCTCAAATAAAGCTATAATCTCACCAATCATAACATTATAAGACTTTACAAGAGGATCATGAATATTGCAAAAATAAACTAAGGGAAAAGTCTTATAATGTCCAATAACAAACACACTATAAAGAATTGAAACATACTATTATCAATAAGCTATAATCTCACAAATCATAACATTATAAGACTTTACAAAAGGATTTGAAAATTGCGAAAATAAACTAAGGGATAAGTCTTCTAATGTCCAATAACAAACAGATTTTGTAAATGATTGAAACATAATGTTGACTCCTATTGGCAAAAGCACAACTGGCACAAGTCATGTCCTAAACATTTGCTCTAAACAAAATAAAAAATTTGGTCAAATTTTGTACGAAATATATCAATGACTCAATTTTTTGCATAAGTCATAAGAATACCAACTAATTAAATGTCTTTATGTAGTGGGAAGTTGAATCAACCCCAATGTCAAATTTACTATGATTTTATTTTATTTATACTATATAGAGGAAAGGTACACAATTGCTAATGGTCTCTCTGTCATACAAAAAAACCAAAAGCAGCTAATAATTTTTCTATCTCAGGTAAGAACCGCAAGAAAAACAAATACATAACAGAAATACTACGTCTTTGCTCCAAATGATGCTTGATACAAGGTCCTTAATACTTAAGGACCATAACTCCATAAGTAATACCTAAAGCACCACCGGAACATCTTATGATGACTTAGAGCAAAGAACATCCCCCTACCCCTGGCGGCCGAGCGAGCATGATTTCCTACAGTGCCAGTGGTTCAGGAAGATTGGAGAATTGTTCGTAAAGTAGAGGTGCTGCTTGCACGCATGGGATTGCTCAACCATTTGTGCCATCATAAACATTCTTGAGGGAAGTGTGTCGTTCATGCCATTACTGTTTTGTGTGCCTGTTTGGGTTTGATAGTTTATCACCGTTGCTCGCGCCACTACGTTTTTGGCGCGATCCTTAAACTGAAATCCCAAGGTTGGTTTATCATCCTTCCACAGGAAAGTATTTGATGATAATCAACCAATCTTCGGCATTTTTTTGTTGGTTTGTAAAACCTAAGGGAATAATGCAATTGCTTCTGTTATACTTTGTATAATGCAGAAGAACGTTCATGTATTATTCATACCAAATTTAACACAAGTATCCATTATAGGACGTTCATGTATCCTCTACATGTCCCAACCTTCGGCCCCCACAAATACTAGGGAAGCTTGAGGGTGAAAAACAATTAGACGAGCAAAAAAAGTATAGCGAATTGGGACAAATAATTCGAATCCTATTTTCCTATTCACAAGACTTATGCACATAGATAAGTTACTATACCGTATTACAGACTTTTCCCAACAACCATGGGAAGATTCGGAACAGATTAAGAAAATGGTACCTAAATTCACCTAAACCAGAAGTATCCTATTCCTTCTTAGGGCACGGTTTGGCTTGCCATCTGGAATTATTGTTATTATGTTTTCTTGGGCCAGAGTACCTGCGGTGCCCAGCATTAGACCTAGTTGGAGGACCACCAGATGCAGGTTCCATCGCGTTGTTATGACCTCTAGGACGTTGCTTCCTTGTTTCACGGGTACGATTTGAGGAATTACTTGACTCTGGCTCTTCTCTAGCAATTTGATTGTTATGTTGTTGCTCGCTGGCTTGTTCATTCATCACCTCTGCATCTTCACTGACCAAGTCTTGAAGAGAGAGGCGCGAAAATAACACATTGTCTTTCGGGGGTTCTATCAAGCCACCATGCTGTTGTTGCAGCTCCAATATTGTCTCAAACTTCTGTCTTCTACTGGTCTCCAGATCACATTGGAGGACTTTCTCCACGAGCTCTTTCTCATAAACATCCTGAAGATCATACCCAAAGCAAAAGTTTTAGTACCAAGATATTATTATACAGATCATCATGTTCAGGGATCTCTCTATCTACAAACCATCAACCATGTATAGGTGTCATGATTTGTAAAAGTGCAAGTGCCTAGTCCTAGTGCTAGCAGCTTTAATCACACACGAGTCACAAGCATCACTGACTTGTCAAGAGGAAAACATTGACCAATTTGATACTTTTCATCTTACGCTAAAGTTACATAACTGATTAAAAATAGCACTGCTAGAGTGACTGTGTCTTCCCATGAAATCTGTTAATCAAAAAAACAAATTTTGGAATAGGAAATCTCTTATTACATACCAATTCTGCATCATGAGAACCAACTAAGTTGAGCACATGCTCAATGTCCTTGGCGAGGAAGACTTTACGACAGACAGGACAGTTTCCTGTACTATCTCCCATCATTTTGCGTAATTCTGTTGAACAATTAGTTAAAAGAATCAGTGAAAAACAAACAAGCAGAGGAGCACCACTAAGATTGAAGGAGCAATTATGACTGTCTAAAGTCCACAAAGCTACCAATTCCATTCTTAATCATTTAGGTGCGTAACCTTCTTAGTAAGGCATCATCATATACTTGCAATTCACAGATCATCTTACATGACAAATTCTGGAGACTCAAAAGTACTAAATCAGTAATTTATCACTTCCAAGTGAGCTAGATCAGTTCCGTTATTCCAACTATCATAGCTAACTTAGTGTCAGTTTCAAAAAAAAAAAAAAAAAAACACTTGGTGTCAATGATGAAATGCCATGGACAAATCTCAAGGACAAGGTTAAACTGAAAGAGTCGTATAATTGCCACATTTTCCCCAAAACTAATAATCTCTGCCAAGATATCTTAGATTCTCTCATCGAGGGCTTAATTTAGGTGACACTCAAAGCTATTAACATGCAAATGCAAAGCATAAGTGGCATAGAGAAAAATCAACTGTCAAGCATCATCAGAATTAGACCTGTCAAAAGGGTAGGGTTAGACAGGTTTCGGATCAGGTAATTTCAAATATGGAACAGACCGGTTCCAGGATGACTTTGTAGAACTAAGTAGTTTTTTGCAAGTTTTGTCAGTTTTTTTGTTCCAAAATCTTGTTTGTGAACACATACTTTCAGATGAATCCAGGTTGAGTTTAGGGGAAGGGTCAATTTTAGAGTCTTTTTAAGGAAAGTTCCAGCCTCCAGAGCAATCCTAATAAAATAACAAGGTAGAAATTTCCTGATTAATACAGAGTTGCTAGCCAGCAGATTTGAGGAGTCTACAACTCTACACACTTTTTTTTTTTTTTTTTTTTTTAGGGGGGGGGGGGGGGGTCATTAAAATCCTAGAGCTGCTGATTTGCAGTTTAACTTAACAAACTTTCTTTAAAACAGAGTGCTAATTACACACACATCATTTTGCCGAGATATACTGTTAGCTTCAACGTTCCCCAAGACAACAGAGCCATCATTGTGGAGTTTCACAATAGATGTTAAACAATGTAAATCATGGCCGTCATGGGTAGAGGTAGCACATGACACACTGCTAAGAAGATCTAGCCAATGCAATCTGCCTCTATGAGCTTAAGACCAAGTACTATCAGATAAATCTTGAACAACTATTGGATAATCGACAACATGCACAAACTTTTCGACAGCTAGACGCAATTGTTTAGTGGAAAGTAACTATATTGGTCAACATGTCTTGCCTGAAGCCAGATTGTTTTCTTCATGGACAATAGTTGACGGAGTACTTGAGGTTCCATGGCAGGCATCATTTTGTCTCAGGAACCATTTCAACCATCTTACAATGCACTCACTACATCAACACAGGCAAAATCAAGACAACAACCATGTAAGAGAAATTATATCTGTCATTTGATGCATACTAGTATATTACAGAATAAGGATTTAGGCTTTACCAGTGGAAGCAATGAAAGCAAGACATCAACTTCATAAATGGCTGGGCTTCACTGTGCTTATCTTCTGTTACCAAAGGATACAAACACAATGGACAATCACCTTCAGGGTGGTTCATGCTGGTAAGAATTTCCACAGCTTCCTATTGCAACGAGAAATGTTTGTGTTTAGAGGCCCAATTCATAAAATAACCTTCTTTGTAAATTTTTTATTTTTTTTTAAAAAAAAAGGATTATAGTGACACAATAACGATAGCAGCTGAGTATGAATCCTGCATCAGCTAGTCCTTAAGGAAGCTTTAATGGCATATAGTCCAGAAGAATAGAAAAGAAAAGAGAAAAAAAAAAAAAAAAAAAAAAAAACTAACCAACTACTCGCATGTAGAAAACAACACAAAGCAATACTCTCTAAATTTCTTTTTCAAATAAGTGACGTCAAAAAGTTAATTACTTAAAAAAGTTTTGTCGATTTTATTTTTGTACTAACTTGACCACCTCAATGTTGGCAAGTTCAGAACTACATGATCTGCTGTTTCTTGTAATTAAAAAAAAAAAAAAAAAAAAAAAAAAAAAAAAAAAAAAAAAAAACTAAATCTCTGTACCCAAGTCAAAAAGGGAATATTTTATTATGTGCATCACATATTCACATGAAAATTGAATGAGCTAACCTCGCAAAGCGCCACAAGCATTAAGCAAGACGCAAGTTCATGAGCCTTCTCATGTAAACCACTAATCAGATGCTTTTGCCTTTTCTCATCAAGTCCTTTAGAACCTATAATATCAACATAAGGTGGATCACTGGGATACTGCCACAAATTGAAGGTAAATATTAGACAGAAAAGAGGTACAAAACCAAGCAAGGAAACTCTTAAAATGTCTTCCGAAATATAACAGGGGCAACTGGGAATAAACAAGGTTATAGAAACATGAAATTTTCTTCACATTGAGATGTCAGGCTATGCCATTCCCTTGACTCACCAAAACTAGAAAGGGGATAATTATATACAAAAGTAGAAAACTTTACCTGCATACCAGCCCGTAACTCAATTGTTGCTTCCACAAACTACATAAAAGGTGAAAAAACGCTTTTGTTAAGTTTTGACACTGCATAAGTCAAGGCAAGCAAGTTACAATAAACTTCGAAAGAAACACAATAGAGGTCTTAGGCCTCAATTCAATGGGTCTAGCCGTCTAGACTCTAGAACAATAAGCTGATCTAGTTCTCTTTCGTTTACTACTTGCCTCATGGAGTTGCTACCCGAGACAGCAAACAACAAAGGTTCACAATTTAGTAGGTACTAGTTTCAATTTACCTTTAAGGAACCTCAGTTTTCAATAACAGCTGAAATAGGCATCTCAATTTCCATTAAAATCACAAACACCTTAGCTCCACCAAAACAGGTAGGATGATAGACCAAGAGTTAATATCAATAAACAAAATCCTCGGAAATTCTTCCATTCGTTCATCGATTGTTCCGAAAGTAGAACTCAACAAAACAGAATTGGGGTAAAAAATCACAAGTTTTTTTCATATAATCTTGTTATGCATTATTAATACAATTATACTGCCTTCAACCTTTTAAGCCGTAAACCTTAGGGCTTTAGCAAATTCTTCACAATCACATACTTTCATATCAACAATCTAATTCTATGTTTATTCATCCTATGAAACGTAAGTTGGAAATTAAAAAAAAAGTTGCAATCAATGTAAAATGATCATAATCGAATAAATCAACATAAAAATCTGATCAAAAAGTATCTGAATAACTTTAATTCAAATACTAGTACTGATATTAAATTCTATAATTACAAATCAAAAATCAAAAAGTAGATAAATAGCTAAATTAACAATAGAATTAAGAAATTAAACCCATAATATTAATTACGAGCAAAAAAAAAATTGCAAAAAAAAAAAAAAAAAAAAAAAAAAAGAGACCTGTTGAGAATGGACGTCGGCGGTACGAGGTTTGATGTGGAGACGAAGATGAGGAGGAAATCTATTGAGAACGATACAGTCGTCGCCATAAACGGCTTCAGCAGCTTCGACTTCCATTGTTACTTCATCTTCTTCCGCCATTGATGATTGGCTCAGTTAGCAGAAAGAGGAGAGAGAAAATGGAGGGGGTTTTGAGCTCTGTCTTCTGGAATATATGGAAATATCGAAAATGGATCCTCCTTTCTTGACCCGGAAAACGGTAATGGCAATTTTGTAAATAATGACATTTTGAGAGTACTACTGAACATTTTTTGTAGTACTATATATGTTTTCAATAGTAGTACTATTAGGAATTCCATTAGTATAAAAGGCTATTATGTAATTTTACTTGTGCCTAATGATGATGTATTAGAACTTCCCTGCACGTGCATCGTACACTTAAAATATTTTTTTGCTTATTTTGATGATTAAATACGTAATTGATCATAGGAGTATAAATCTTCAAACGAAAATAAAATAAAATCTTGGTGTATCTTACACTCGCCCTTTTAGGCAGAGAGGAGTCGAAAGGAAAAGAAAAGATAGGAAAAATATAGGAAAAAAGAGAACGGGAAAATGGATCTCTCCCTCTCCTTTCTCTTCCTTCCCCCAATTCTTTACCCAAACAAGAAAGTTTGTTCCCCTCCCTTTTTCTTCCCTTCTTTTCCTTCCATCTCCTTCTATTCAAACAAAGTGTTAACAAAGGCGATTTTTGAGATATGTCAACAACTATTGCGCAATTCTTGACGAACTTCGTAATTTGAGTACTGAGATGTCTTGATTTTTCCCTCACTAATGTGGCATATGTTTCACAAGTTTGTCATTGACATGTTTTCACTGTTTTCATTTTCCTTTCATTTATGAAAACGATATCCCAATACACACATAGAAAGAACAGCTTGTGAGAAATAAGGAAAGCCAGAAGATAGTGTGTGCTTATTTAGTTATTTTGCATCATGTCTATGACAAAGTTGTTGACTGTTTCGCCTGCAAGTTGAGATTGAGTCTAATTGCAAGCTGAAACATCTCCAGCCTTGTCATATTATTTTATCCCCTTTTCTTCAGCAACCAAAAAATCCCAATTCCACAAAACGAAACATATATGTTTGATACATGATAAAAAAAAGCAAAGCAGAAGACGTAGATCAATGGACGATGAAATCGATACTGCGCCAAATTCACTTCATCTTGCTATAAAAGCACCAAAATTTTCACGTCAATAGTCATAGATCAATCAAGAAGATTATATTAACTACGAATCTTAACTAAACCTCGAAAATATATTGTAACTATTACAATCCCAAGATCCACCCATGAAAAATTCAACCCTTCAACACCAAAACAGACCACCTACTCTAATGAAAATTATTAACATGGATTCAGGGGGCTTGTATAGTTGCCAACTTTGCAAAAGGTCAAAGATCAGCGACAATGGTCCAAAAGTAAAGTTGTATTATCTCCAAAAGCAGAAATCTGTGCAGTTTGCCGCTGTCCAAACCAGCAGTCACCTGATAAACACTCTATCTCCCACTGTTCAATGTAGTGGATGCCGCCTCCTGCAGTCAAAAAAACATGTCAACAAAAAGAATCCACTATATTGAGTACTACTGAATAGTGAATACATAAACTGGTGCATTATAGAAAGCTTGACTGCAGGGAAACTACCTCTTAGGTCGGATTCTATCTTCCTCGAAGTCCATCACTCCGCCAGGTTCAGCGTAGATCTCCTCATGCCCTCGGAAGTCCAAGTCGGCCTGCTTACAGTGTGTAGCTTCTGCCACAATGTAAGTAAGACCATCGACGAACATATTCCATGACAAAGCAAGAAAATAAATGCACTCTCTAAACCTAGATGCTATTACTTGCTAACCGAATACAAAAATTATAACTGTAACAAACAACAGCCATCAGATCATTGAATCCAAATCATGATAAAAATGATTTGTCAGAATTTAGCACACAAGAATACCATTTCAGCCGAATGAATGGGCATAAACCAAGCAACAGCATCTTGCAAGACAATCGACATTATAATGTTATGTTTGACTTCTCTTACTATTCATATGCTAAACTTCAACTTATTTTATTACAAATACAAAAACAACCTTAATCCCAAAAAGATTTAGGGTCAGGTACAATGAACTGTCATTTGAAACCGTCCGTGAATTTTAACAAATATATAACTCCCTCCATCCCTTGATTACGTGCCAGTATTCCTTTTAGGAGTGCTCAAAATATTTTGCCTGTTTCAGAATCTTTTTTCTTAAAAAAATGTACTATTTGACAATTATAATTGTTGTATAAAATATTGTTGAATTAGTCACAAACTCACAATGTATATATACATATTATCAATTTATTTAATAATTTTTACCAATAAACAATAGATATTAAAAAGATCAAAGTTGTGCGTTGACAAACATGCCGTCAAACTATAGCACCAAAAAAAACACCAAAGGGAGTAGCATGTAAATTGACACTATACCAGATTTCCCAATACTACTATGCAACCAAGTCAGTAGAACGGCTACAGTGCAAGCACCAAAAGCAAATGCTAATTGCACGGTATACACATTGCTAGATGACAAGCCAGTATGCATGTTTTGCAGGAGAGAATTACTAGCAAAAGCAGAAAAAATGAATTTCACACCTTCATGGAAACGGTCTTCTTTACTTCCTCCACTCTCTCTTCAACTTCTTTTTTATGTTTCTTGTCCACCTCGCTCATGGTATCAGCCCATTTTATCTTCTCTTGAATTGTCAAAAGTAAATTGTCTGAAGTTGCCAGCCTTTAATACACACAAAAATATAAACCATTATATAGGATTTGCAGTGGCTAGCAATACAAAAGCAAAATTGTTCTATAGAAATAACCAATCAACGTAACAAAGCAGATTTGATTACTCAGAAAGCTTGATATGCACCCAACCACTGACATTAAGACAAAAAGGGAATTAAAACTGCTACAACTTCCCAGCTGCTAGGAGGTCCAGATAGGAAGAATCAAACAATGATTCATGAAACATACACCGGACTCCAGTTCTTAGAGAAAAAAATAAATAAATAAAGCATACATTGCAATCCTTGGATACAGTCTAAGGTAATCATAGAGGAATTTCCCAACACGATATAGCAATCAAGAATTAGACACCACAAAAATAAAAAATACCAAGAAAAATTAATCAAATCGTATTTTTAAGAGTGACGAGTTATAAAATTTGGGCCATGTAAGAGTCTTAAACATGTTAGGATGTGATCTAACAGAATGTTTGTCCACAAGCTCTCATCTGTTTGCCTTCAGATCAAGTGAGGATATCAGATGAGAAGAGTAACCAATAACTTACAGCACAAATGTGGGAAAAGAAGTAGAATGAAGATTCCACAAATATTGGGGGAAAAAAAATCAGTCAGAATGACATCCCAGCAGTTGACATAAGTTACAAACCCAGTACAAAGATTATCCTTGTTGGCACATTATCCACTTCCAAAATAAAAGGCTTTATGCAAAATTTAAAATACCAGTTAGTCAATGTATGTATCATACTGCCCAATTGCCCTGGTCTTAGATCCCTTCCAGCAGCAAACACTACCTGCATCCAAATGACAACTGTATCAAACTTCAAAAGGCTTAAACATTCATCGCGAGGAGGTGGGGTAAAGAGTGTGCAATCATAGCACCTCAAAACATCTTCGGTACTGACCCAGCTTTCCCCTAACAATGCCCTGTCAACCAACAGTAAATGTCAGTTTACAATCGATACATTAACACATCCCGATACTAAGGACCCTCCCAAGATCACTCAAATATTTAATGGTCAAGAACATGTATACATTGAAAAACACTTGTTCAACCATGTGCATAACACCATAGCACGACATGATTAAATCTAAAGACTGATAGGTACATATAAAGGCCAATCAGTTTGATTCAGATGATTTCAAATTTGAGTAATGACGTAATGTTGCAGGCTTGAAACTGAATGTGTCTAGGGGCTGGAGCGAGTAAGAAGATAATAGTTCGACGCTCCAAGAAAGTCTAAAGCTAGTCATGCTAAAAGCATCAATTATTTTGTTGGGAAATGCTAAACAAATATTAACATCTGTAGCTCAGGGCATAGGAGTTGATAGACCTCAACCCAGAAGTCAGGCCTGAAATACAAAAGGAGCACTGACTACTGCATTCGCAAATTTGCCAAAATCGTCATTCATCACATTGATTAAACCCTAATGTCGCTTCTATTACGAAGCCCGCCCCCCTTCAATGTGAAAGTTTCCCCTCGCATGAATTTTTCAGATAAACCTCTTAAAGAATTAGAGGTCAAATTTTTCCATATGTAAACAAAAAAGAGAAAAGACCAAACCATATCATAATTTGATTATAAAACAGGTTGCACTTCGGGTGAGTAACACGTAACGACCAAACGAATTGGGGGGGGGTGGTTTCGGGGAGAACCAGCTAGCTTTGGGTTCGACCAGCTACTTTATCACCTAATTTGATTTTGCGCTTCTGTGTTTAACTCAAATGTCGCTCACCTCTTTTTGGGTGATTGTTAAGAAATAAAGAGCTGCACCAATAAATAGGCAACGGAGCTACAACATTATGCTGACAATTGAAGCTTGAACCACAACTTCACAAAGAGACTCAACATGACATATAAATCATACATGATCATCACCATACGACATGAAAACCCAAATTAGACAAGATTGAAATGAAACACAGGCCTGAAGTCCAAAGCGGAGCTGTAGAAATATTAATGACATCTCATGGGAAAGAAAAGTAAAGGAAACATGACCTGAATAAAAAGAAATATTTACACAAGAAACAAGATAGACAGGTTTACTAATAAAGACCAGGAACACCTTAAATCAGTTAGCTCCATAAGTGTAAATGGAGATGAAAATATAAGTTAGCAGAATACGTACCGAATACATGCACTCATTGATAAGAAAATCTTCCAGTTCACGCACATTTGTAACATCTAGCTCCTCCATCAAATGATCATATGGTAGTACCTGAAAACAGCACAGACAAAAACAGAACAGCAACAAAATTGAGAAGGAAGCATGGAACCATAAACCAATAATGCATTGTTTATCAAAAACAATCCAGATAGGTTTATCATCGAATTATTTTATATATAGTAACCAAATTATTTTACATAAATAAAGAGTAACTCTCTGTGTTTCCCAAACTCAAAAGTATGTAAAATGTATCAGTTTACTAAACCACCACTTACAAGAACTTAAGTCATGTAAGAACATGAATTTATAAACGTTATACCAGTTTACTAAACCACAGCTATTATAGCACATTAAGACAAATAAGGTGTAAGAACCTCTGGTCTTGTCCATATGAACCCTCACCAGTTTTGATGACTGGACTTGTAGATCAAGAGTATGTAAAATGTATCAGAACACCAATATCATAGACCGAGGTGGCCATGAGCGCATGACGACTGCAGCATGTCAATTGTAGTTCAAATTACCCGCATTAAAAGGGGAAACTGGACGTGACATAGTGTCATTGTGGTTTGATGTTTACCAAACTAAGTCCTCATAGACAATATATACAGAAAAAAAAAAGAAGGAAAAAAAAAAGAGATACATGACATCCTAGCTGTATAAAGAGAAGAATCGAGTAATTACTCAAAGAAAAAAGAAAAAAAAAAAAAAAAAAAAAAAACATTTGTTCAAAACCCTATATTGTCTCTCAGGATACTTGTCTCCATGAAGCATCTAAGCTTATCGGCAACTAGTATTAATTTGTGAAATATCCATTTCCCACATTCTCCAATTCCATAAGTAGCATGGAACACCAAGGGTGCATTTTACTAAAGTAGTCTCGTTCTTCTCTTAAAAAAAATAAAAAGAAAATTAAAAAATTCAGTAAAAATTCTAGTAAGGGAATACAAGTAAATTATCTGACTGGCACTGGACAAGTGTAATACAATTCAGCACTTAATATCAAAACACCAGGCTTTGACACTGAAAATCGACAAAGACTTCGAGGGGACAACAAACATGAATGGGGCAGAAGTACCTTGCTTGTCTCAGCCAATGTGAGCACAGTGAGTTGCTTTAACTTGAGTATTTGGTCAGCAGCCAACGGAGGTAGAGATCCAGCACTGCCTGCACATTATAAATTCATAATATTTCATGCGCCTAATCATAAAGACCCAAGGTTAAGAGTTCTACAAATAACGATCAGATCAACGATAATGAAAGGCAAAGTAAACCAATAAGAGCATTAAAGGCTACAGCACTGGAAAGTTCACCCAGATCATAATAAAAACCAGTACACCACAGTGTCATATGCCATGTTAAAAGCCTTACTATGTATTGGACTCTTCTTTACAGAATATCATTTGGAAGGGGAAGTGGGGCTATCATTTACAAAATCACAAAATGCCACACATAAAACCAAAAAGACTAGAAAATCTTACTTTTATAATCACTCCAAGTTCCTTGAGCAAACAAACGGAGAAGATTAAGGTACACTGAATGTTCGGTTCCTTGGAGCTGCATCAAGGATAACAATAAGACAGAGAAAACACACACAAACAAACAAACAAAAACAAAAGGCATGTAAATAGTTTTTAGATCAAACAATAACAAGAAAAGAAAAAAAAATGAAAAATTCTCAATTAATTAGGAGATGCTACTGACAAAGTTACACGGTGACCGGCGTAGTCTTTAAAGTTTCGCTCCAACCTTATTCCTAAATCATTGCCATGACAGTTTACTAGTTTAGTAACCAGTATTTGATAATTCACCTTAATTACTACAACATGATCCACATATCTCGAACTATTTTACAATGCAGCTAAATTTTATTTTTTTTCATTTATAATACTTACTTCACCAACTTAAGTACTTAAACATATAGAATGCCAGCAGCATTACACTCGACATCGAATTAAGTAGAGCGGTACTGGACTATTGCTCTCATCGCATTCCACTAGCTCAAATTCATAGTACATAGGTACCTTACTACCCCCATTAAATTCAAAATCAAACCATCATCCTTGTGCTCTTCTTCATCATCCAGTCATCCACCCAAAAATTCATTGGGAATTAACTGGAGTATCAAATTCTACTAATCAATACATTTCCACACAAAAATACAGACTTTTTCAAATTCCATAACCCTAAACGAACCTGACTACAAAATCGCACTCAATTCATAAGCAAACAACCACGAAAAACCCTAATCGTAAGAAATTACATGAATAAATCAACAATAAAAAAATAAAAAAAAAAAAAAAAAAAACCTAAAAATCAATCAATTTGAAGAGAGAGAAAAACCTCGGCGACATTGGGAACAGCAAGAATTTCGGAGAATGCGAAGAGCAAAGGGTTGGAAGTAGCTTCGACGATGATTGGAACGAGGGAAGAACCCTTATTTGCCGACGCTTGCTTTACGAAGTGTTCGATTAACTCTGCTTGCCTCTGCTCGATATCCATTGTTGATGAAATTTAAAAATTGGGTATTTTCTGAGGAGAGAGAAATTTTTAATTGAATTGTGATGATTAAAGAGTTATAATCTAGGGTTTCAGAAATTGACGATGAGAGGAAGATGGAGAGAAAGGGAAAAAAAAAAAAAAAAAAGTGTGTGTATGATTTTATTTTTTTGGGTTTAGAAGTTTGTATTGAGGTTATAATGTTCTAGAATTTTCTTTTTATATTGGTCACTTCAACCTGAAAAAATACGAGTTTATCTTCTTGGTAAAAAAAAAATATTTATCTAGTGACATTTTTGTAAATAAGTATTGGTCACTTCAACCTGAAAAAATACGAGTTTATCTTCTTGGTAAAAAAAATGTTTATCTAGTGGCATTTTTGTAAATAAGTCAATAATTTTATTAAATGCGGGCTTCATTAATATTTTATTTGCGAAAATGTCATGCTGACTGAGATATTTTGTTGATTTATTTACATAAATGTCACTGGATAAACGATTTTTTTTTAATCATGAAGCTAAATTGGGGCTCCCTCAATTTCAACTTTCCCTTCATCTTTTAAAAATTAACAATTGCCGAAATCCATATTTGATATTGAAAAAACATGCTTATAAATGAATTTGACAAGATCATGGCTATACTTGTGGTTTAATAAGTTATTATGTTTTGACCCTAAAAAAGCAATAGAGCAATCTTTTGGAGACGAATGAAGTAGCATGTTATTACTAATCAACTTATTAAGTTAATATTTAATGTTTAATATCTAAACATTGGTAGCTTATTTGCTTGAGTAGTATTCCCAAGTATCCAATAAATATAGCGATAAATTATCATCTCTTAAGTTGTTAATTAATTATAATTTGCATAGGATATACCCGTAAGTGTTCTTTACGTTCACTCTTGAACACCCTAATCATGTAAGTGTATTAACCCTAGTCCTTAGTCATATGACTCCTACTAGGACCCTAACAACATCTACCACACTAATGAACATATTAGTGATAAAGTTCCACTATCTCCTTTATCCTTGTACTCTCCTTTAGCTAGGGTTTTATATCTTTTGGCCGTTTAGGAGATTTGGATGATAATGGCGACCTGAAGATTTTGAGGGAATAGGAGTAGAGATAGAATAGGACGAGCTCAATACTAAAACGTTTAGTTAACGTTGAGAAGTAAGGTAAGATTATCTAAAGAAAAAAATTTATTTTAGTTTTACTAAAAGGTAGCTTAATTAGTCAGTGTAATGTGAATATCCACACCTTCTTCATTGTCATTAATGTTTAGCCACCCTTCTTACCACCCCTAAGGGTATAGCCCACAATTAATAGTAATATGCACTACTATACCATGCAAATCATTAGGTATGATGTACAAAAATCATAAGGAGTAAAGTAATAGCTCTTAAGTTGTTATTCTACATCTTCTTTAATACTTGGTATTACGCTTATAGTCTTACCTCTTCTCTTATATAACAACTTCAAGATTTGAAGGTTTTTTTTTTTTTTTTTTTTTTTTTTTTTTTTTTTTTTTTTTTTTTTGTATTGTATCTTGTTTTTTGAAGAAATTTAAAAGGATGTTTCTCACAATAAGATTGTTATTAAAAGTTATTTTTGACAAATTTTCTACTCATATAATATGTTATGTAATTAATGGTCAATTTTTTTTTGTTTTTTTGACGAGTGGACATTCTTAAATGGAGAAACACAAATTCTTATATGTGGCTAGCCACATGGTGTGACAACTTTACATATAAGACAATAAATTAAATAATATGAGTCATGTTGATGAGCAAATAGAGTTACCTTGACGTATGTGGATTACTTAAATGAGAAAATGAGGTTACTCTTTTAAATAAGTGGAATCATTCTTTTATTTTTAAAGCAAAAGAACAGGGGTTGCTCGAATGAACAAACGGGGTTATTTATTGTTAAATTATTTGATATGACTCATATAATAAATTTGGGTTACTTTTATGAATAAATGGTGTTACTCATGCATATATATATATATATATAGTTGGGATCCGGTGAGAAGGTGAGAAGTAGAGATACATCAATAATGTGTTACAGATACATTACATATACATTATAAATACATCAAAAATACATTATAAATGCATCAAAAATACTTTATAGATACTTTGAAAATACACTACTGATACATTAAAAAAGTATTATTATAGATACATTCAGAATTCATTTTAAATACATTGAAAAATCAATGTACGTTTAATCTAAATCATATTTATCTTCTAGTGGTGGTGATTACAAATCATACGAAACAACAATATTCTGTTAGTCTTTGCTTCAATCACTATGCGCAACTTCTCCACTTCAAAATTTTCTAATTCTATAAACTAAGTATTAAGTGTCTCGAAATCATAATTAATCAAGCTAACAAAACAGTGCAGTATCTAATGTATCAAGCTATGAATTCTAATTTTTTTTCATCCTTACTGCAATTGTAATTCATAAATTCTTAATCGTCACAATAATTAAAAAAAATCAAGATGCATTTTAATTGAAGAATATTGAGAAGAAATTCGTATTATTTGGACAAAGAGAAGCTTGATTGGGTTGAAGCCGAAAATAGCAGGACAAAGGGTCTCAAATTTTAGAGCTTCAAGTGAGTGGAGAGTAGTAGAGGACGCCATTAATGGTGGTCAAAAGCTTCAATAAACAGAGGGAGGAGAGAGAGAAAATTATAGAGAGAGATGTTGGTATTATAAAATTCAAGAGAGTTGAGCTTTGAGCATTTTTTTCACCTCGATCTTAAAATTTTGACCGTAGATACTTACATCTTGTTAGGTTTTACAGTGATTTCAAACTAGAAAAACACTTAATAATTTGTGTTGGAACAAAACCTAAGATATATGGTTGCAAAACAATAAAGTTATGTAATTCAACAAATACTTCAAAAGTATTATCAAGTATTAATATCTAAGAAATTACAGAAAATTTCTAAAGATAACACTAATGTGAAGATAATCTAACTTGCCTCAACTCTAAACCGAACAAACCACGCAAAAACATGAGAATTCCGATGTCCCTTGAGACTACGACCTTGATACACTGTCAAAGGCGTATGAATACTTTCCTAAAGAGAATAATTTCCCCCACACGGTGCTTGGGTTATTCTGGAAATTCTCTTTGAGATACAATTGACAGCCCGTTCTTAGCACAAAAAATCGAAATAAAGATGAATAATTCACAAAGAAGGCTAAAACTCAATAGTATTTCTCACAATAGTTTGCAAGAAAATTGAGAGAAATTATGGAGAATTCTTAGGGAGAAATTTCAGAGAATAATATTCTATATACTTTTTCTCACAAAACTTGTCTTTTTAATAAAAGACACATCCGTCAAGAAAAAACCGCAAAACAGGTAGGCGCGGGCGCGCCACCAGATGGAGCGGGCGCTCCTAATCAGAAATACAAAATTTCCACAGGAAGGCAGAAGGGGGCGCGGTTTAGGCGCGCCACTCAGGACGCGCGGGCACGCCAACTGTCGCGCGGCCGCGCCAACTCTTCCTTCCATTTTGCCAAATTCCAGAGAGGTACGTGGTTTAGGCGCGCTCTCTGCGCGACCGAGCTTAACTTGCGTGGGCGCTCTTCATGGTGCGCGAGCGCGCAACCATCAACACTCTAAATATCTAACACATCTAAGGGTTGAGATTGCTTCTCACCCTTCTCACGTGAGCCTATATATATAGGGGTGGGTTCAGGTGAGAACCATCTTAAAATGAGAATCAATCTTACACCATCCATTTATTTAGACCTGACGCTTGAGTAGTTACCAAAAAAAAAATTGCATTAATACACGTAATGAGCAGTTTTTCTCGGAATGTGAAAACCATCATTGACGGTTATGAAGTGACTATTCATTTTCCTGTCATTTCAAACCCAATTTCCACCATTTGAAACACACAACTCCTCCATAACTGCAAAAAAACTTCCCATAACCGCTACAGTTTTTCCTAAAAAAGTTCCCATAAATCACCATTTTACATTTTGCAATCCTTCCACAAAATTACACCATTAGAAGTGACGACGAAGAGTACATTTCAAGAAAATTCAAAAAACTTCAAGCAAATCAATGGACGAGAAGAAAATTGCAAGCATTCGACGCAAAGAGGATTTCAAAAAATTCCAGTAAGTTCTTTTCGTGGTAATTGAAGTAAGGATTTTATCATTTGATATGAAGAAATAAAAAAAAATTACAATTTATGTTGTTTTAAACAGAGAAAGAATGAGAAGAGAATTGGATGGTGTGGAAAGTGAAGTTGTTCCGGAAAACCCTACCACCACAACCGCAGCCGTCGCCGCAACGGAACCACCATTGTCAACAAAAAAAGCTTCAACAACTAAGTATAGTTCCCATTTATGACTTTATTGTTCCATATATATGTTCAAGGTTCAAAATTATTTCTAGGGTTGTTCCTCGTTTTTTTCCTGTGTATCATGTTGAGAACCCCACAATATTGATATTACTGGTCCTGAGAGTTTTCAAATTGTTACTCGTATTTAAGCGATTGTTCCAACAAATTGAACTGTTGTATCTCAAACTTGTAAATGTGTTGTAAACAGAAAATAGTGCCCAAAGAAGTGAAAAAAAATGCAGCAGAATCGTCTCCAAAAACAACAAAGAAAGATGCTGCATCCAAGTACAGTTTTAGAATTTAATTGTGTTTCCTAATATTTTATCTGTTGTTCCATTACCTACATAAATTGTTTCATAAAATGTGCTTATTGTTTCACTATTAGTGCATTAAAATATTCAATATTAATCAGAACGTATTAGCTATTGTTCCGGTTTATGTATTCAACTGTTCCATAAAATATATGCATTGTTCCAATTAATACTCCTATTGTTTCACAATAAATATTTGTTGTTCCAAGTAATATGCCTGTCATTCTATTATGTATTTTTAATTGTTCCAGTTTATACATACTATTGTTTCATTAAATATGCCTATTGTACCAGTACTATTTTATGAATTATACAGACATATTCTCAATTATTTAAAAAAATGTGTAATGTTCCATATTTATATTTTGTTGTTTCACAAAACATGTCTACTGTTGTGTTGTATATTTAATTGCTTGCACCACTTATTTAAGAGATTGTTCCAATTAATGAAATCTCAAACATTTAAATGATTTGTAAACTAAAAACCCATGGGCCCAAAGAAGTGACAAAAAACCGCAACAAAATCAGTGACAAAAACGACAAAGAAAGATGCTTCATCCAAGTAAAGTTTTAATAGTTATCTGTGTTTACTTATATTTTATATGTTGTTCCATTATCTACATTAATTGTTCTATAAAATATGCTCATTGTTCCGGTGTTGTTGTAAAAAATTGTGCATGTTGCAACAATATATATTAGCTATTGTTCTGTTTATGTATTCAAATGTGTGTGCTGTTCCAATTAGTATACCTATTGTTCCGTATTTGTAATCTATTGTTTCATAAAACATGTCTATTGCTCCATTCTCAATATTAGGACCACTGAAAAACAATTAGTCCCAACCTAATCCCAGCAGAAAAAAGGAAAAGAACCATCTACTGATGTCCAGCCTGTTAAGCCAAAAAGGGTCAGGGAGAAAACGAAGAAGAGCATGTCATTTTTAGACAACAAATTCCACGTGCACAATTCATGAAGAATAAGCTAATAAGACTGCCTGAACAACACCAACAAGCCATAAGAAACATTGGCTTTGGTGGATTCCTACAGTTGGACTTGGATTCAAACAAATCCAATTTTTGTTTTGAGCTTGTTAGTAGTTTTAACACGGACAGATCCTCAATTTTACTTCCCATTGGAGAAGAAATTGCAATCCTCCCAGAGGATGTCCATGCAGTATTTGGACTACCACTAGGGGGATCAGAAATAAAAGAAAACAAATAGGTTGAGGAGGATAAAGAATCGCAAGTTTTCCTGCAAAAATGGAGGGACCAATTTGGGTTGATTATTGGAAGTCCCACCAATCCAACGTTAATGCACAGAATCAAGACCCAAAAGGACCAAGATGTTACCGATGAATTCATTTGAAATTTCGTTGTAGCTGCAATTAATTGTTGTGTCAGGTTACAACAAACAAACAACTCAGTTTCAAGTTCTTGTATTGCTGTGAGGATGTTTCAAAAATTAAGTCATTTGATTGGTGTGCATACACGTATGAAAACCTGATCATCTCCGTTGCGGAACGGAAATATGGAGCTTCTTATTTCACAAGACCTCTGCCATTTTTTATGGTAACATTCTGTTGTTTCATAAAATATTTCTATTGTTCCATTTAATAATATTAATCTTTCAAAAAATAAACTATTGTTACACCAGTTACAATATGCCTAATGTTGATTCACTAATCAATTATCTGATGCTCGAGTAAATATATTATGTTGTTTCATATTATATAGCTATTGTTCCAATCTTTAAGTCTACTATTCCAGAAACTGTATGTAATGTTCCAACAATAAAACATACCTGTTCCATAAAATTGCAATATGCCTAATGTTGATTTAGTAATATTCTGCTGTTTCATAAAAACGTTATACTGTTCCATTTAATTATTTTACTGTTTCAAAAAATATACTTTATGTTACACCAATTACAATATGCCTAATGTTGATTCAGTAATCAATTATCTGATGCTCCAGTATATATATTCTGTTGTTTCTTATTATACATCTATTGTTCCAATTTTTAAGTCTATTGTTCCAGATGCTGTTTGTAATGTTCATGTATTTTAGACAACTACGTAACTAATCTATTTTCTTAAACAGGTTTTATACTTTGACAGACTGAAACAAGGAACAGCTCAACCCCCATGGACAATACCCCTCTTGTCCGTTTGGAACAAAGAAATGATTTAACAACGGATGAAGGTGGAATTAAAGAGAAGTTTTGGGCAGGATATAGTCCTTGACAGGTTGAGAATCAACAAAGAAAAACTTGTTGAAAAAGATGAGCAAGAACCCTCGTCATCCTCTACACCTGAAGATATAATGGTAAAAAAATAAAAATAATAATAATAAAAAATCTGTTGTTCCATGACTTACATTCAATTATTACAAAAAATATACCTGATGTTACAGTGCTGATTCATACAATATGCCTGTTGTTGTCTGATGTTCCAGCATCTGTATTATGTTGTTTCATAAAATATATCTATTGTTCCTACTAATAAGCATATTGTTCCATGAAAATTATGTGATGTTACAATTAATAACCCTCCTCATTTATGTTGTTCCAATCTTTACAGTCAATTGTTTCATAACATATAACTATTGTTTCATTAAAGCTGTTTATTGTATCTACCAATGTTTACTGTTCCATAAAAAACTTTATGTTGTTTCAAATATTATACCTGTTGTTTCATTTTATTTATCTATTTTTCCAGTTCTATATTCAATACATCTCATTTATATTGTTCATATGTTATAAGCTTTTTTAATAGATGAATTCAACAACATGGCTAAGGCACTTGCTTCCTATGTTAATGAGATGTATGCTTTGGTTGACAAAGCTTACAAGATGTTAGAAGAGGTTGAGATTCCTGATGAGATGAAAAGCCTCATAAAAAACGTTTGGGGTAAGTACTCTTCAGTACAACCCACAATGAGTCAAGAAGGAATCAGGACTCATGGGATTCTCTCCCAAGACCAGAATCTGTTTGATGAACCAGCGTTTTTGTTAGAGCTGAATGATATGATAAGTAGAGCTAGGGCTACATTCCAACCCAAAAATAAAGGGAAAGAACAAGAAGTACCCCCCCCCCCGAACATGCTGCTCAAGAACCTTCCCATGAACAAGCTGCAAAAGAGCCCTCCCCCCAAGAACCAATTTTAGAGATTGCTCCAATTATTAAATTCAGCCCAAATTTCAACCTTTTCGTAGGATCACAGGCATTGCCTCCTACTCCCCCAACTTCCCCAACACCCGAAGAACCAGCAACAGAACAATAGTTGGAACAGCTCACTGAATTAATTGTTCATAAAATAACAACATCCCATTTCAGTGTGCCTGAAGGTGGACAACAAAGAGAAAAAAGGATCACTCAAAACCTTCCACCAAATATGTGTTCACCGTTCATGGTTCAAAATGAAAAAAATATCTAGAAAGCTTGATGCACAGCAGAGAACGGTGGCTGAATATGCATTTCTGTTGGTCCTAAAACGTAAGCAACATAATAAATGTTTTGTTAGTTCAATTGTTCCATATACTATTTCTATTGTTCCAATTTAAATAACTTGTTGTTCCACAATTTCAGTGAGGAGCTGTACAATGACACGCATAATTTTATCACTATGGATGAAATTTCATGTCTACAAGAAAACAATTATGTAATCAACACATAGTTGACTCTTGGGCACATATTCTGAACATGGCCAACAAAAGAAGAACCTGGAGCCATTAACAAATTTTTCTGCACTCACTTCTGAATGTTGGGTAATTATGTGTGATTTTTTAAAGTTGTTTCATAAAAAAATGTCAGTTGTTCCATTAATACACTTATTGTTCCATAAAATCTGACTGATGTTTCAATTATTATGCCTATTGTTTCTTTATATGTTGTATTGTTTCACAAAATATGCCCATAGATACACCCTATTGTTTCATAAAAAATGTCCAATGTTCATAATAATTGTGCTATTGTTTTTACAGTTTAAAAATTTTTAAATTGTTTTTTTTTTAATTTTTTCCCTGGCCAAATGCAGATTATGATGTGTACTGACAAATACTTCACTTCAAAAGACAAGTTTTTGGAGAGATATAAGACATTTAATATCAGAATAGAAAAAGAGATGATACACTCCAAGATCACTACATTTAACAAAGTTGACTTGGTTAGTATCTAAATTCTATTGTTCCATTATATCCATTTATTGTTTCTTAAAATAGGCCTAATGTTTCATATAATATGTCTATTGTTTCACGACATGTATTCTTTCCAGTAGTCACATTTGAACACTACTACCCGTTCTGTTTTAATTTCATACACAAAAAACTAGAAGTGATTGACAACAGGAAATTGGAAGAAGGTGTTGATATGGATGCCAAATATAGAAAATTTCCAACTACAATGGTAAATTTATTTGACTACTGTTCCAAATATTATCCGTATTGTTCCTGTTTGTCTATTGATTGTTCCTTAACAGATTTTGTATTGTTCCTAATTATTTTTAAACTGTATGTTTTGTTATGAAGATCAAGGCATTTGGAAAAGTACCGACATAAAATAAAATTGGGAATGGTCGAGCAGTATCGAGATTCAAACCAGTACTAAAGGAACTGAGATGGCAAAACAATGAAAATGTAAATGACTGCGGCGTATACACTCTGAAACATATGGAAAGTTATATAGGACAAACTGATTTACACTGGGATATAGGTTTCGACCCAAAAGATGTAAGTTATTATGCCTATTGTTCCATAAAATATGCCAATTGTTTATACCTGTTGTTCCATGGTATATTATCTGTTGTTTCAGTATTTATTTTCTATTGGTAAAATATTTTCAGTTGGAAGTAGTAAAGAAGATGGGGATAGAATATTGTGGCAAAATCTTAACAAGCCTAGCAAACACCTTACAGGATGAAGTGATAGCAAAATCAAAGGCCTGGGCATTAGAGTAGCTACGCCATGTACCGCAGTAATCAATGATAATTTTAGATTAGTTTATGTTTGGATGTTTTGAATGGATGTTTTTATGGATGTTTTATATAGAAAGTTTTAGATTTTAATAAGTTTGTATTGCTAGAAAAATAGATTATTAATATGGAACATTATGTATGTATTATTGGAACAATAGTAGTACTAATATGCAACAGTAATTATGCATGTTAGATGTTCTATTCAAAAAGATATACTATCACACTAAGTATAATATGCAAGAATAGTAGGCATATAAAATGAAACAACAAAATAGTGTTTACCTCTGTAATTGATTATATATGATATTAGATCCAGTTGCCCATATTAGATCCGGCAATGGCAGTAAACCACAAAATGTAGTTTGACGTATAACACTGAATGTAGTCCGTGGTATACCGCCATTACCAGAAATAATGTGGGAACAATAAGAAAATAAAAGAAATAGTGTTTGTAGAAGACTTAAATTGGTTGTGTTCAAATCAAGTCCAAGATACTTTATATAGAAGGCCACAAAAGTATGAAATGACATAAAAGCATGAATTGACACATCATTACATGTTTCCACATGAAACTGACAAGTGTTGGGTTGCTTTTTTGACTTTTTCCATTAATCTCTTCCCAAAGCTCTTGTGTCACACGTGATTTAAAAAAAAAAAGTGGACTTGTCAAATCATTACACGTTCCCACATGAAATCAAATTGTAGATTTTCTAAAACGTATACGTCTCCAAAGATTATTATTTAACTTTTCTAAAATGCAAATAAATGACTGTTTATACTTGGTGAAATTACTGGATATTTGAACTATTGTTTCATATGAGTAATATAATGTTCCATATAGTGAAACAATTGTTCCATATGTCAACACTGATGTTCCATATATGTGAATCATTTTTTCGACAACGTACAACCATTGTTCCATGTGAATCATATATTAAAATGGATGTTCCATATATGTCAAAACCGATGTTCCATATACTTAAATCATTGTTCCATGTGTTTGAACCATTGTTTCCGTAGTTTTTGAATTACTATTCCACATATTTGAATTACTGTACCAGTTATTTGACTGAATGTTCTCCGCATCTTAATATTTTCACTAATTAGTTATTGTTACACTGTTGGTAACTTACTGAAATCATTAGAACAAACAAAGAGGTGAGTAACAATAGTTTAATAAAAAGGAACAATAATTATACTAACACGAAACAATAAAACAAACTAGTATTTCACACGCGCAATTTTAAACTGTTTTATAAGGACAATTCCGAATATCATGATATGCAAGATCCCCACATCCACTACATTTCCTCTTCTTCTTATTACATTGTTTAACTGCTTTCTCCTTAGCGCCATTTAATCGTTTAGACCCACTGATTCCACTGCTATCATGAACACTTGTGCCTTTATTCTTCGACACTTTAGGAGGCTGAACCAGTATTTCATCAGGCATACTACATCCAATTAACATTTCAATGTCATGTTCATTTAGTCTTGCATTCTCACTTTCAACTGCAGTAACACTCTTTATGCCTTGAATTTTATTTTTAAACTCTCGAATATTCTTAATAAAATCTTGCTCACGACCTTTTACCCAACTCACACAAGAAAGTATCTCATACCACATTTCATTCAATACCACCCTCCTATCACCATCTATATCTGTACAACTTTTCTCTAACATTGGTTTCTAAGTAGCAGTTATTGTCCATCGATCTAAGATATATTGCTTTGGAATGTTTTTTAAATTCTTTTCTTTCCACATCCTTATCATATGTCTACATGGGATTCCTATCCTATAGAATTTTTTCCATGAGCATGTTAGTTTCATAATTAATAGACTCAAATACAACCTTAAACTTTCTTCTCCTATTAGCCTCAATAACTACTGCTATATCCATTCCATTTTCCTTCCTCAATTCATCCACACAACAAGAATAAAAAGCACTATAAACTTCATCTTGAAAATTATAAAAAGCAGAAACGGTGTATACCTTTGAACCATGCATCTCAATCAGCATTTCTGTCTTACATCGAGGGTACTTCTCCTGTGAATCATTGTCATTTTGTGCCTGACTGTGTCTTTGTGCATCCAACGCAGTTTCATACCTCATGAAAAACTCAACAAGAGACACATGAGGATTAATAAATGACGAAAAAAAACTATTCTCACTCTCAGACCTTGATGTAGTTCTCATAATTCCTCCCACAAAAATGCCTCTAAAATACGCAGGAATCTACATAAATCTCATCTCAAACATTAAATTAAGCCAATCATGGTCTTCTAAATTGAACTCAACAAGAACATCGTTCCACATCTCTTCAAATTCAGCTGGCTCAATATCTAATTCCAAACACACTTACTAAGTTTCTTCAAAAATTCAGTCTCCCGAGTGATACTCCTTCCTACTTTATCAGGCAGCTTTTACATAATATGCCACATACAAAATCTGCAGACCAATATCATTACAACAAAATAAGTATGAGACATTAGAACAAAATTTCGGAACAATGTCCTATAAAAATGGAACATTAACATAATAATTCGGAACGGATAAATAAAAATAAACAATAATTCGGAACACCTAATTAAAAACATGGATCATTAGAACAACATTTCGGAACAATGTCCTATAATACGGGAACATTAATATAATAATTCGGAACAATTAAATAAAAAAATAACCAATAATTTGGAGCAGATCATTAACAATGTGGACCAGTAAAACGATAATGTGAAACAATATAATTTAAAAATGGAACAATTACATAACAACTTAGAACATATTATAAACAATATGGAACATTTTAAGAAAATTAGTTCAGAACAGCTAATTAAAAATATGGAACATTAAAACAAGAATTTGGGACAATACAATAAAAAACTAGAACATTTAAATGACAATAGAATATCAGATACCTATGCTCACATTGCTCAAAAACAGAATTAACAGCAATCTTCATCGTTGGATCTTGATCCGTAATTAAACAATTAGGTTCTCTATGGCCCATTGCCTTAAGAAATGTTCTACATAGCCATTGAAATGAAACTACGTCTTTCTTTGCTATAAACCCAACAGCAAAAGTAACACATTTCTTGTGTGAATAGCCCCAAGACCATATTATACTTGAAATTAATACAAAAACTCATATAACCATTATTAATATATTTTAAACATAATGTTCTTCACACTTCCTCTATTGTTCCACATAACTGTTATAATGTTCCAAATATATAATCTAATGTTCCGTTTCTGTATAACATGAATTCATATATGAAAATACTAGTCAGCTTATACATATATAAAAATACCATTATAATACACATACAAATACCTGTTACTTTGGTAAATAGTATCAAAGGAGACCATATCACCAAAAACAACATAATTCTTCCTACAAATAGGATCTGCCCATAAAGCTCTACAAAGACAGCCATCTTCATCCATTTCATAATAAAAAAAATATGCTGACCACATCAATGTTTTCCTCTTAAAATTGTCAACAAACATCTGGGTGTCTAATCCTTCAATATAAGCCTTCAAATCTCTATGAAAGTTCTTGAAATCAGACTTGCTAGCACCTATATTCTCATATCCCCCAACATATTCCTTCATAATTTTGAATGTTTTCACAGGGCCAATATTAATCTGTGTACAATAAAAACAATAATAAAATTATTATAAATGTGTATAATAAGGTAGGTGAAAACCCTACCTTATATGGAAACCATGCTATATATGAGAACAAATCTAGGGCTTAATTAGATCTGACGGTGCACATTTAATTAAAAAAAGAAAAAGGAAATTGAAAACGAATCTTTATTATGGATGTGTACATTTAATTGAAAAAGAAGAAAAAAAAAGGATGCACGTTTAATTACGTCTGACGGTGCACGTTATTCTAAATGTGTAGTTCGAAATTCGAAAAAATTAATGCAACTGCTTGTAATTATTACTTTATTGTTCCATATATTTGAACTACGGCTCCGCTTTATTAACATATTTTTCCACTCAGTATGAACACATTTTTATAATAACTACTAATCCATTGACTTGAACTACTGTTCCATTTATAAGTTAACAAGTTCCATTTAGTTGAACGATTGTTCCATATATTTGAAGTCTAATAATTACAATAATTTTTCCTACAAACTATATTGTTTCATTTTCAAAAACTATTGTTCCATACAATTATACCTACATGAACCGTCATACATAATACCATATCTACTGATCCATATTCAAACACTATTGTTTCATAACATTGTGCCTAATGTTCCATATAATTAAACTAATGTTCTACAGTATGAGAAATATAAATCAGATTAATAAAACCATAATTAAATACCTTTGAATTATCAATAATCATTTTCTTATGCAACAACGTCAACTTTCTTTTCGACTTCTGAAAATGAGCATTGTTATGAGAATACATAGGATGAGTATGCCTTTCTTCAAATTTAGAAACAATATAACCTCCATCTTCATATCTCTTTAATATCATTTTGGCCCTACAACCAACTCGACTATCCAATCTTCTTCTAATAATACGAGTATTGCCTTGAACAACATTGTTTTCTTCTTCATTACTATCCCCTTATCTTGTACATCATTGTCTTCTTCATCTTGAACATCATTGACTTCTTCATTCATATCCTCTTTATCTTGAATAACATTGTCTTCTTCTTTACTAATATCTCCTTTATCTTGAACAACATTTTTCCATTTTTCCTTATACCCAGCTTTATTACACAAAATAATTTGAAAAGAAATCACACCATTTTTTTTTCCCGTAGATTTTCTAGTAATAAAACCAACAACAGCTGCATATGACTCGTAAAAACGTAACCCATCATCCACATTTGAAAATCTCATACCTATGCATGGTCTTATTTCACTATCACAACATGGAATCCATAGCTTTGTTCCACCAGGAATACAAACATGAACAACATTCGTCGTATTGCATTCAACTGAAACAACACAATTTTCTTCTACATCCATGCTTCATAACAAATGAAAAATGTTGATGAAAATTTCAGCAAAGAAAAAAAATCAGACCAAAACGTCATAACAAATGAAGAATGTTGAGGAACAATTTTTTAAGGATGTTGTTAAACGTCGTTCGCATTTTACTAGGTGACGTTCACATTTTTTACATGAATTTCCTAAATTGCCCTCCGTATATAAATACTCGATAAAGTAAGTTAGGGCTTTACGAGACATTTCCCATCTCACAAAATCACTCTTTGACACTTTCTCTCTCTAAAACCTTCCAAAAAATCAGAAATTTTGAAAAAAAAAAAATCAGAAATTTTTTTTTTTTAAAAAAAAACCAAAATAGTTGAAGGCTACTCAAACACAAGCAAATCTTGCAATCAAACGTTGAATCCGACAATGGCAGACCGACGGAGAATTAGGCTGACGTTTGGTGGTCGTGGTGGCGGCGTTAGCGGCGGCGAGCCGGTGAGTTTTTTTTTTAAAAAAAAATTTGAATTTTGAAAAAAAAAAATTCTGGACAAGGGGACTTCCGCCCAGAAATTCCGGAAGTCCAGGGGAACTTCCGGATTTTCTGGGCGGAAGTCCAGTTTCCAGGTTTTTTTTTTTTCTGTTTTTCCCCTTTTTTTTGGTTTTTGTTTTTTGTGTTTTTCTGTTTTTCCACCTTTTTTTTTGTTTTCTGTTTTTCCTTTGTTTTGTTATTTATGTTTTTCTTATTTTTTCTTTTTGTCCTCGATTTTGTTGATTTGGTGCATGTTTTAATTTGAAAATATTTGTGTCCTTCATTTTTTTTTTTTTGAAGTAATTTGTGTCCTTCATTTGTCGCATTAAAATAATTTTTTTTTGGATTTAGTTTTGCAATAGTTATTGATATGTAATTTTTGTTGATTTAGTTTTACAATAATTATAGTTTAGCATTAAAGTAAGTTTGTTGTTGCTATGTATTGTTATTGTTATGTAAATTTGGTTTGGTTTGTATTGGTTTTTGCTGCTGTTGTTGTTATGTATTATGGTTGTTTACTTAAATTGTTGTTATTGTTATTGTAATTGTTTTTTTTATTGGGTTGTCGTTGTTGCGTTTAAATTTTGGCAGTTTTGTGGTTAATTATAGTTTTGATTTGGTCTGTTATTGTGTTAAAATTATTTGTAGTGTGTTAGTGTGTTGTTATTGTTAGTAGTGTATTAGTATTGTAAGAATAATATTATTGTTATTATTTGTAATGCTGTTATTATTGTTTATTTGATTTGATTTATTATAGTTTTGATTTGATTTTTTTGACTATGAATTATTATTGAAATATGATTCTGTACTTATTTTTTAATGCAGATTGAGGGTTCTGGTCCTCGTCATGCAAGATCAAGACGTTTGAATGCGTCTGTTAGGAGGGAGTTAGGTGGTGCAGGACCTTCACATGCACCGTTTCAGCATGAGCAGCAGTATGGGATTGCTGGTGCTTGGTCGGGGGAGCACCAGTCACAGGGGAGCGCCCCCATGTATTCGTCTACTGGAGTGCCTTCATCAGATAAGGATGAGGATGAAGATCGAGGAAGTCAATCTGCTGGAGATGCACAGTACGACCCTCAGGATTACCGTACTGTGTATAGGGGTGACCATGGGAGATATGTTAACAGTAGTGAACCAGGTCAAGCTTCTACCAGCTCGTCAGAGTCATGGGTGGTGCAGGAGCCGATGCTAGGTGGGCCTGAGGATGGTACCGTTATTCCGAGTTTTGGGGGTCACGTGTCTGCCTACATATGGGGTGGGCAGGAGCGAAACGTGCTGCAGTGTTTGAGCAGGACACGGTTGTGTTCTGAATTGGGTAACTGGCGCACTCGTCTTCCGCCGGAGCACCTGGAACCGATTGATGGCACTGGTCTATCTCATTTACCCGGGATCATGTTCCGGCGATTTGACTGGCCCTTAATTTCTGCTTTTGTTAAGAGATGGCAGCCAGACACGAACACGTTTCACATGCCTTTTGGGGAGATCACGATCATGCTGCATGATGTGTATCATATTCTAGGGCTTCGTGTCGACGGTTCCATGGTTTCCACTACTCCTAGCACAGGCGTTTTACGGGACGCGTGCTCGGTTACCTTAGATATGACTGAGGAAGAGCTGAATGAGAAGTGCGGTACCAAAACCGTATGGCAGGGTAGTGGGGTCCTGACTGAGAGGATAGTGGAGTCGACCTTGGAGGCGCAGAGGCCCTTCAGTTTCCATTACAGGGCGTACCTGTGGTTAGTACTCGGCGGTTGTTTGTTTTTGGACAAGAGAGGAAACCGTACTCATCCTTCCTTCCTCAACGAGCTGTTTGTTGAGGATATTCAGATTAGTGAGTACTCCTAGGGTTCTGCTGTGCTAGCATACATGTACCGACAATTGGGTACAGCATCACGAAGAGATGCTGATTCTATCGCTGGTTGCCTTACGCTTCTGAAGGCGTGGATCTACGAGTACTTTCCGTGTTTTCGGCCTCAGCAGGGGACCTTGACCAGAGAGCTTGCTATTCCTCGTGCGTCCGCCTGGGATTTTGGATCGGGGTGCCCTAACAAGAGCATGGAGCGCCTTCTCGCTTTTCGGGCTAGGTTGGATCATTTGACTGACAATGAAGTTAACTGGCTACCGTACGGAGTTGATCCAGCACGACGCGTGCCTGCTACTCTTTTCATTGGCTGCATCCAATATCGTAGCATCATTGAGCCATACATGCCTGATCAAGTGGTTCGGCAACTTGGATACGTCCAGGGCATTCCACCAACCATTATCAGGCCTGAGAAGGCTAAGAGACCGACGAACTTGAAGATGTATCGGGTTGACTTTCCGCCAGAGATGACATCTGTGATGTGGACTCGGTTTGTCCTTGGTATGTCTTTTAGTGTCGTGGTAGGTGCCCTCAGCAGACTTGGTGGTGGTGCTCCTACAGTCGGTCCTGGTTACATGCAGTGGTTGTACCGATTTTCTCATCCACGTGTTTCTCCAGTTGCGTCATCACATGAGAGTCGCACACTGCCAGAGAGAACTAACACGGATTACGTAAGTAGTTGTATTTTTTGGTATAATTTAATAAGTTGCTATTTTAATATGCTGTTTATAATATGTTGTTTTTAAAATCCGATTTTTAAATATGTTGTTTTTAATATGTTGTTTTTTTTTTAAAAAAAACTTGTGATTTATTTAATATGTTGTTTTTTTAATTGAAGTGGATGGGTCGGTCTATGGAGGTCATCAACAGGACCCTGGAGGAGTATCCGAGCCTATCGCGTGATACAAGAGCAATGACTGAGGCGCTACGAGCTGATTGGAGGGCGATGATGGGGTTGTGAACTTCCTGTTTTTTTTATTATTTCCCTTGTACGCATTTCGTTTATGTACTATTTATTCGTCACGTACTTTAAGTATTGAACAACTGTTTTGGTGGTTTTGTAAATATTTTGTTTAATTAAGTTCAATTCGTTGCAAATTACATAACGACAACTGTTTAACATAAATGAAAGTACAACAACATGTTCACTATCTAATTAAGGCATCCCACATGTTCCTTCTAGCTTCGTAACGCTGATCCCAACAGTCAACACTTGGGTCGTGGTGCTTGGTCCACCAACCTGCAACCGGGGGAAGTGGCGAATCAGGTGTAAGTTCAATACAAATAAAATGTGAGGCCCCAACTGTAGCGATGACAAACTCTCGCTCCAGTTCTGTGACCCCCCTTCTTGCCCGCAACGGCAATATCGTGAGGCATGGGTAGTAGCAAGTTGGTGTTTGGCCTACACCAAGAATAATAACCGCTGCGTTGAACCAAGTCGCAATAGGAAATAAATCTTGTATTGCAACCATCCAATGACGGGAATCAACCGCCCCACCGTCCCATCGAATACGCTGCACATTGATCTCAAGTCTTCCAAGCCCATAAATCCTCTTATATAGGGCTCGATAACCGAGGACCTCATTCGCTATTGTCTCTCGAGCGTCATACCATGGATACACAATCATTGGATGGTTGTGGGTCCCAGTTACATCATCTTTCGCCCGGATAAACCAAGTATTGGTGACGAACTCGTAACATATCTTGATGTAGAAAGGACAACCAATGCCCTTGGTTTTAGTGTCCTTCCGAATTGCGTTCTCAAGATCTCTCGGCTTACTCCTGCGTCCCCGGTCACATCTTAAATATCGAACTGGTCGACCATCCCTCTGTTTGTTGAAAGACGATTTCACCAAAATAAATCCCAGATTTATTGCAACAGCATCCGCCCATGTAACTGCATCGTCAAACGTTAGAAAAACCGTGTCTGTCACAAAATGTGCACTGTAATTCACAACGTCACCGTCGTCTTCAACCTCCGAATCCTATCAAAATAACAATACAAACAAATAAAACACGCAAGGATTACTATTTTAAATTTAACAATAATAATAACAATAATAATACAGATAATCATAATAATAATAAAAATAACAATAATAGCAATAATAATATTAATAGTATTAATAGTAATAATAATAATAATAATAATAATAATAACAATAACAATAATAATACTAATGATAATAATAATAACAATAATAATACTAATGATAATAATAATAACAATAACAATAATAATACTAATAATAATAACAACAATAACTACGTAACATTAACAAATAATAACTAATATAATAATAATAATAATAACAACAATAGTAATAATAATAGTAGTAATAATATTAATAATAATCATAATCATAACAGAAATTTACAAAATTAACAAAACTAATATTAATAACCATAATAATAATAATAATAATAATAATAATAATAATAATAACAATAACAATTACGTAAAAAAAAAAACAAAAAAACAAAAAAAAAAGGACATCCACTTGTTTTTTACGGAAATCTGGGGGAGATCCGCCCAAAATTTCCGGATGTCCCCAATAACATCCGGAAATTTCATCCGGATGTGTACATCCGCCTGAAATTTCCGGATGTTATTGGGGACATCCGGAAATTTTGGGCGGATCTCCCCCAGATTTCCGGAAAAATCAAGCGGATGTCCTATTTACAAAAAAAAAAAAAAATTCCGAAATACTTACAGATTCTTCAGTCGAACCCTCCGGCGTGTGAACGTTGTCGTCGTCTATCGTAAAACATCACTCCGTACACTTTCCTTTTCTGGCCCGGGATTTTTAAATTCCTCGGGATCACCGTACAATGGTGGAACCGGGATTTTTTAATGCTCGGGATTTTTTTAACACAAGTGGTGGGCTCGGTAATGTTTTTAATGTTGCCGGTAACTAAATTTACCCATGGTGGACCTTTAAATAGATAAAATATCCACAAGGGCAAAAATGTCATTTCAATTAAAAATGTGAACGTCACCCAGTAATTTGCGAACGACGAATAGCAGTTCAGTTTTTTAATTACAATTCAAAAAATGGGCGGCTTAAATCTCTTGGTTTTCCAATGCATATTATCGTGTTTCAATGTAGAAAATTAAAAAAATTAAAAATAAAAACCATGTTCCAAGAAAGCAATGATGACTGATTGCATGTTCCAATACAAAAAAAAAAAAAAGAAGCCCACATGTACAAGTCAGCAATCCGAAATTCAATCTCAACCATCCATAATATGAAAACGGATGGTGTAAGATGAGTTCTCATCTTTAGAATGGTTCTCACTTAAGCTAAGGGTTCTTACATGATCCCATTTCTCTCTCTTTATATATATAAAGATTACTCTTTTTTTTTAATTTTTTTATTTTTACGATTTTTATAAACCAATGTACCTCATGTGCTTAGCCACATATAAGACTTATCCGGAAAAATATTTTACTCCACATTTTTCTCAAGGAAAGGTAGACAAAAGCTAGACAAGAACATAAAAGAACAGATAGACTCGATAGAGTACCAAATTAGCAATTGCGTATTTGCGTACAGCCTATTTTTTTCCACGAATTGTTGTTATTCATAATTTGATTCAATCAATCTGAGTGTTTGAGAAAGGACGAAAATGGCGACAAAATCAGCAGATGCAAGCAGCAGCACTGCTGCTGTTCAAGCCACTAATGACGACGCTTCTGCTAGCAAATTGTGAGCGATGTCTCTTTGTAACCCCAACTTTTATTTTTATTTTTATTTTTTGATTACAGCAATATTTATGCATATTTTTATTCCTGTTGCAACTTGAATTTTCTGGGATTATTTTTCTATTTATTGTTGAGCCGATTTTATTTATGTTATTTCGTATGTGTTTTGGATCATCGATTAATTTTTGTGTATGTGTTGAATCGATTTTATTTTTTATGTTCTCCCACTTTAGCCTATATTTTGCTATTTTCACCTAATTTTGATGGTTGGAACTGTAAGAATTGAAATGGTCGACTGCAATTTAAGAACACAACTCTATTGCTACGAAAATTCACCGGTATCGTGGCCTTGTTGTGGCTTGTTTTTTTGATAAGAAACCCAAATGGCCTTGTTGTGGCCTTGTTTTTTTGATAAAAGGGGGAGGGGGGGGGGGTGTTGTTGGGGGTGAGGTGGGGTGGGGAGGGGAGGGCGGGGGGTGGGGGTTTAAGCTTTACTGATTTCTTAACACGGGGTTGCCAGCTATAAAGGAGGCGTTATCTGTCCCAAGAATGTGTGATCCATTGTTTGGAGATGCAGGCGTTGCAGCATTCTCTTTAACGAGGAGGCAATGCATCATTCATGAGTTTGGGTCCAGCAGTGTGTGAATTGGGAAGTGTTTAATCAAGGGCCTGTACATGAATGAAGTTAATTGAGAGCTGTGAGGCTAATGTTTGCTAATTGTGTGAACAAGAGGTTGCTGTTTGACTGGCTGCAGTGAGAGGAACGGAGGAAAGCTTACCACATTTAATTTGCTTGTAAATTAATTGGTTATATTAGTGTTAGGATGGGGTGGGGAAGTAAGAAAAAGAAGATGGAACAGTGAGTATTTCAACTGATGAGGAGTTAGATGACATGCAAAAGGAAGATGCTATAGATTATGTGTTTTTTAGGTTTTGAAGGCTTGCAGAAACAATGAGATCATGATGCCCTTGTTGTAATTTTCAAATTTGATCGTCCTTGAAGGTAATGACAGCTTTCAACAGCTAAAAGAGTAACTAATCCTTCGCTTAAGAAGCTGAGTACCAATATGAATCTAATAATTTACTTCATATGTTTATGTGTAGATTTTAACTGTATGTTATCAATTCTTTAGATAAGGTTATAGATAATACTTAATGTAAGTTGTCCATCACATGTTCTTTAGAAATACATGCTGGCTTCAGTCGTTAGTCGAGTAATTTAATTTATTGTCATGGAGATTTTGGAAGACTTACTTGTGAACCATAACTTATACAGTATATATTTTTTGCCTAAAGAACATTTACTATTTTGTGCTGTATGAATGCGTAGACTTTAATTTGTATCTAGAAGAAAATAAACCTGGACCTGCAGGTGACTTGCAATTATTGTTTGTTATTAACCTAGCTCTATGTGAATCTGATTACTCCTCTCCTTAATAATTGTCTTAGGTCTTGTGTGAAAAAGGGATACATGAGAGATGACTACATCCATTTGTTTGTGAGAAGGCCTGTAAGGAGATCTCCTATAATTAATCGTGGTAGGCTTAGTTGTAGTAAGTTTTTTCATATTTGACCGTTGCGATATGTTTCTCCACTTATCTCTTAATTATGTATTTATCCTTTTGAAGGTTATTTTGCCCGTTTTGCTGCTCTTCGCAAGCTTCTTTTCCAGTTTCTCAATACTGATGATCAGAATAGGAAGCAAGTTCTATCACTTGGAGCAGGCTTTGATACAACATATTTTCAGTTGCAGGTACATTTTGCTTTATGATCTTGTAGTTTGAAATGGATGCTAGAACTTTACCAGCAATTGTTCCCTTTCTGGTTTCCTATATTCAAAGTCCACCTCAACCTGGAGTTGCATATATGTATTAGTCCATATATTATGAGATGTTTTATGCAGTTCGAGCAAGAGGGTTTCCTTTTCTTTTTTTCCCTTAATCCCTTAAACCCTTAAATGATCCCTCGTAACCTCGTTAATGAACTTCTTGGTTGCGTTTTATTTTAAGTTAGAACTGATTTCGGAGTTATAATTGATTATATATAATGTTCATTTGGGCAGTAGGCTGGTTTTTTTTCCCCCCACTAAATATACATCACACATGTTTTATTGGTTGCTTCTTAAGTTCTTAGTTCTTGGGTTGCTAACTTGCTACTATAATTCATAACTCCCACATTGGTATATAACTCTAAAATTTGAAGCTAATGATTATCTGCTACATGTGGCAATTATCATAGTATGATATGTTGCTTTAAATGGGTACAAGATTCAGCCTTTAGGTCTTTTACAAAAATTTTGGGATTATTATCTGGAACATAGTTAGCTTTGTCTAGACCATTTGACATGATATGCTAATAATTATGATTGTCTTTATTGTACTTAGTAGGAATGTATATTGATACATGTGCAATGCTTCTTTCTATTAGGCGGAAGGAAAGGCACCATACCTATACGTGGAGCTGGATTTTAAGGAGGTAAAATTGTGAGGCTTTAGATATTGCTTTAGCATTTGTCTAGTAATAGTTATTTGGTTTATACTCCAACACCCCCCCCCCCCAGTTTTACGTGTGGGTGAAGGTGGGAGAGTTTAATACTATATTATCTACTTATCAAGCAAGATTTTCAAGGTTGTGGGAACTTAGAGTTATAGGCATTCAAATTGGCAACAGATACTTAGAAGATAGATCACTTTTGCTACCATATAAACATATTTGACATTTCTGGGACTTCTGTTTAGTAAACTTTCACGGGATCCCAACTATCTGTAGAAAATATATGTTTTCTTTATTTCATTTTTGGATCAATATGAACTTATGAAGTTATATTGCATATTAATCTTTAGGTGACTAGCAAGAAGGCTGCATTAATTGAATTTTACAATGAGCTGAAAGAAAAACTTGGTCCAACAGCTTCGATTTCACGAGGTTAGACTTTCATAATTACTGTTAGATTTCTGTAAGTCAACATGCCTTAACAATCAAATCATTTGATCCAGAACTCTTGACACTTGTGTATGTAGTCGTACTGAGCTTCTACTACTTATGTTTGTGCTTGATAGCATGCAATTGATTACCTTTTTTATTAAATGATTTAAAATGGCATCATCAACACCTTAATTAAAGGTGCATGCTTGGTGTTATATGTATACTGCCTATTGCTCTAAGCCTTTTATAGATCTTCAGTGCTGGCATCTGTACCCCTGTGGCCTGTGGGTCATTTTTTTTTAATTTATTTGTGTGTGTGTGTGTGTGTGTGTGTGCGAGCGTGTGCGCACGTGTTGCATGGCGGCTTTATGTTCGTTTGTTTACTTACTGCAACTGAATTGAAGTATTCTGATTGTTTTAAGAGGATTCCATCTGTACCACTTTGTAGCCTGCCTGACTGCTACCACTTAATTGGAAATTAACTTGCTGCTGACTTGATATTTTTTGGCCTGTGCAGAAAATGGAGAAGTGCATGGAGATCATTACAAACTGCTTCCTGTTGATTTGAGGGACATTCAAAATTTAAATGATATAATAGGTTTAGCTAACCTTGATCCCAGGTATGCATGAAATTTTCTGTTTCACTAACAATTAAATCACTAGTTCTGTTAAAGTAAGTGATTGTTAAAGTTGGTGAAGCGTGAAGATCCCCTCCGGTTCAGCAGTTGTATTTTTTTTACCTTAAGGATAGAAGGAGGGTTAATACCCTGAGTATGATTCTCATTCTGCAAGCTCTGTTGTTTTATAGTTTGAATTCTATGGGTTCGATATGTGGTTCTAGCTTCTTAAGAAGTAGAGGATGGACAGAAAATTTGTCAAGATAATATAAGGGAAATTATGTGCCAATTTTTTTGTTGTCAACCGAATGAAAGTAAATCAGTTCTTTGGTCAGATTGAATATATCTTATCCCATGCTCCCCTGTGTGGTCGCTCAACTCTCTTCAAATTTAATTTGTCATCCATATACATTTGCTTAATTTAGCAAGGATGTGGCTAGATGATAATGCTTATTCTGATGACAATATCAGTCTGCCAACATTTATTATTGCAGAGTGCGTTTTAATATACTTGGATCCTGAGTCAAGCCGTTCTATAGTTGGTTGGGCTGCAAAAACATTTTCCACAGCTGTATTTTTCCTATATGAGCAGGTTATACATCCTTGATTCACAGCTGTTTGTCTTCTTGGAGTCACCCCTTTGTACGATGTGCTTATTTCTGTATTCATTTTTTACAGATTCATCCAGATGATGCTTTTGGAGAGCAAATGATTCTTAACTTGGAGGTAATTATTTTTACAATTTTTTTTTTTCAATCTTCTACTCTTCTTGTGATAACTATATTACCTCAAGTTTTCTTTCATATCTATGAGATCAATATGATTAAATACATCTTCTTTTCAAGTCCTTTTCTATCTGCATGCTACCCTATTTGCACTTGATTTTGGCTTTACCTTGCAAATCCTGAAGAAATTATTCTAATACTCCATTTTTACCTTCGTTTGTTTTGTCTTCCACTACTTAGTGTATGATAATCTCTTGTTTTTTCTTTTAGTGCCGTGGTTGTGGGCTCTTAGGCATACATGCTACACCAACTTTGGAAGCGAAAGAAAGGCTTTTCCTTGATCAGGGATGGCAGGTATAATTTGTACTTTCTGTAATTACTTGGCTACTTCACTTCCAAAGTTTAAATTTTTTGTTATGGGATGTCTTTTTGAGAATTTGAGTTTATATTACATGATATTCCCCTGAAAGCAACTCATTCCTAAGGAACAAGTCACCCGAAGATGAGTAAAGCCTGCAGTGTGCGATCCAAGACTGGTAATGGGTACTTTGGACGTGATAGTTCATCTAAAGTCAACTGATGAGATTGGCTATTATATATAATTATTCACAAGAAGCAAAATATTATTTTTCCATATTATTTAAAAGTTAGGTACATCAATGAGCAATTATTGAGATTTTGTTACTAGAATTCCGCATATGTGGTTAGTTACATGATATACAATGACTAAGCTTGCCTTTTTGCTTTTGATTGTTATTGGTGTACTCTATCTATGTATTTTCTCTTTTGTTTTTCCTAATTATATATTTTAAAATATATGCGATGTTTCAGAGGGCTACTGCTTGGGACATGCTGAGAGTTTACAGTGAATTTATAGATTCCCAAGAAAGACGCAGGTAGATTCTTTATAACTTCTTTCATAATGAAGTTGCATTTTCTACTTTGCGTGTGGGTAGTAATGTTATTGTCGAGCTGGGTCGTTTGGAAAAGGTTATACTGTGTTTGGATACCTACTTGCATTTGCAGATCAGAAGGTGCAATATCTTCTTGTTGGTTCAAGAAGTGAATAAATTCTATGCTTTGTCAAGGAGGTGATGGCTCGATATTATCATGGTGTACTGAATTGTAGTTATGTTGTTTACGGGATATTAAAATTTCAGATGGATTTATAAATAACATAATATTTTCTTTTATCTAGAATGCCTTTTCAGGTTAATAGTATTTAATTTTCTGACTTCTATGTTACACATGTCTAATTTTTTTAATTTTCATTTACCTGCTTTACTTATTATGCACCCTTCCCAGGTAAGCCCACCTAAAGTTTCTCTTTCGTAATATTGTGTTTAGGATTGAGCGCCTGGAGTTATTCGATGAATTTGAGGAGTGGCACATGATGCAGGCAAGTTTTTATTTCGTTGTTTCATTATGTCAATTATGGTCCTTGTAAATTAAACATACAAGTTGGGTGGAACCATCTTCCCCTTGAGCCTCAATCTTCCCCTTGAGCCTCAATATAAAAGCTAGTGCTTCTGATCTTGATACGTGAACTCATCTTGCTCTAGATGTATTGAATTTGTCTGAGCTTGTTTTTTTTTTATAAACTCACAAGCTTTGATCGATTTTGTTTGCTATCGGTTCGCAAACTTGTTAGACCAAGATTATAAATGAGCTATATGTAGTCAGTTTGTTTCTTTGCTTTTTGTATGGCACTATAATGGACAATTGGACACGTTGGGGTTTGAGGGGCGGGGGGGGGGGTGACTAGGTGAGGAGCGGCCTGTATTGGGTGGTCCCGGAAATGAAGGTGGGGTGAACCGTGAAAATCTAGGTAGAACTAAGTAGCAGTGAGGAAGAGATTTGTAGGTGGAGGAATTCAGGGTTGGGGTATGGTCAAATTTTCAACCATTCTCTATGATGTAATGTCATAAGAGATGGGCTATTGATTTGGTCCCCCTTAAGTGATGACTTATTCATCCAATGACCATGAGGGCTTTTCTTCAACATCTGTGTATGGGATAAATTTCCTTAATTGTTGTCCTGCTAATGATGTTTTCTAATACCAAGGGTGAGAGTGACTAATATGCTATATGATTTTAAGTAGCTTTGTTGTCCCAAATGTCTGATAACATTACTCTTTTGACTTTAAACAAATTTCTTCTATACACAAACATTTAGCCATACACATGAAAGTTATGGATCAAGGATGCCTACAAAGTTAAACAGATGAATGATATATATACAGTTTTTGGACTTGAGTTCATGGTTTCCAAGAGTTTGTCTTTGTAGACAACTCTAACTAATTATTTACCCTTTTATGCTTGGCATGCGTTTTCATGATCTTGAAAAGCATGTGACAATTTAGGTTCTATTTATTAGTTTGTGTGCATAAAGTGAAAGGTGGTTATTTTTAGTACTTTCACTTCAACCAAAATGAAGTGACTAAACTAAATGTTGCTTGTTTTTAAGATCCACTTGGATGTAAACTCTTGGTAGAATATTGAAGTCTGGTGATGGTTTCAGCTGACTGCATTAAGCTGAGTTTATCTCGGTGGTGAAATATCCTCGATCCATGGTTCAGTACATGTGCTGGATTCAACTGCAAGAAGTTGCTCCTTGGATATTATTTTTAAAATACTTATAACGGAGTATCATTTTCTAAAACCCCCAGAGTCTGCACTTTTCCCTGTAGGTGTCCCTGAGATTTAGAACTTTGCCATAGTTATGATTGCTAACAAACTTTTTCTCAATTTCTTCTACAGGAACACTACTGTGTTGCTCTTGCTATGAATGATGCTCTGGTATGTTCTCGTACCAACCATCCAAGTTCTCACAAAATGAGTTTGGACGTGTTATTTTTATCAATAGATTATGCCTGTACATTTTTCAAAAAAATAAATAAAATTGGTCGGCCTTCAACTATCACTTTCTGATAGCTGTACGTAGAGAATCTGACAAAATAAATGCATGACTGCATGAGGATTACTTCACCCATTTTCAACAAATATTTTTCTTCTTTTCCTAGATGTTCCTTACACTTGCACATATACATAGTTGTACAACATATCTAGCAAATCATGTACAGTGATACAGGTACCGCTATATTCTGCTGCTTAAATATCTGACCTATCCGCCTTCTCAAAATCATGCTTCAGGGCATATTTCTGAATTACGGCTTTCACGAGAACGATGAGAAAAAAGCTAGCTCCACTCCAACCAGATCATGATCAAAGCAAGGATGCCAACTACACAAGCTCATAATCAGTTTTAGTAAGTTTGGTACAATGAAGAAGTTCATGAAATGTGCATGTTAATTTGCTCCCAACTTGCACTAGATTAGACTGAGAATGAAAACCCAAGAAATACAAAAAACTTCAGCACTAGTCTACAAAAGGATATAACATGTAGTATAATGTGGTCCGTGTATGATGTTTGACTTATAGGAAGATCTACATTTTCTATTCTTTTGCTTAGCTGTTTTCGCAAACGAACGTGGTAGGGACCTTTCTTTAACCACATAACTGGTGTCACCCATGGACTTGTGGGGGACTTTGTTTGGGTCTTTGTTATTTCTAATCTGACCCCTTCTTTTTTTATCTTTTTTTTTTTTTTTCTTTTAATCTTTTTGGCTTCTCTTGGGTAATTAATATTTAGTATGCCTTTGGTTTGGGTGGTTCTGGAATTCTTCTGCTTTCATAATTACCCAAATTGCACATTTCTTTTTGTCGTGTGTTTGATTATTGCACATTTGATGGTGGCCTTATTTTGTTGTATTTGTGGTTTTGCATTATTTGATTGGATATGATTCTGAATTCTGATTCTCCTAGGCAGACACTACTCTAATATCTCGCTGAAAACTACCCCGCACCTGGCGGGTTAGATGGGAAAATATCTGTGAGGATTAGCATTTGATTTTGAAGATATAGTGGTTGATTTTTTGGATCTCATGAGAAAAAAAATCTGATGCCTTTGCTTGTTAGATTCCTTTCTCGTTCCATGCTACCGCTCCTTTGAGCTATATAGTTATCTAAATGAATTATGGCATGGTCCGATGCATCAGTGTGCATTACAAAGGGTTTGTCAAAGACGGTCAGAGTAAGGACAGGCTCACAGGCTGTTATTTTTCTTGGAAACTTTTTTTCATAATAGTCAGTAGAAAACTAGAAATTTTTTATCCTTATTTTTTGTGCTCTTCAAAAAGAATCCTTGGGCGTTCATCTAGACTGTGCTGCTTTTAGAATAAGCTAAGGAAGAGTAGAGATATAGATTTTCCGACAAATGATACACCATAGCGATTTCCATCTGAAGGCATGGCCCCAAAGCCTCTGTTGGTGGCGGGTTATCCTTGAAAGGTAGATGAGAGAAAAGAGTGAAATCAAAAGGCAGCCATTTCAATAAAATCTGGGAAATGTTCATTTAAAAGTGTTGTGTACTTGTGTTTAGGTTATTTACATGACGTGCCTGTCAAAAAAAAAAAAAAAGGTTATTTACATGACGTGTAAGTTATAACGTGTTTAGTACAAATGACACTTTGACGACATAGCAAAACACTCGTACTTGATTAAGCACTGAACAGTTTGAACCTTAGGATCTTAACATTTTGATCCTTCCTTTTATTTTGATTTTTGAAAAACTTTGAATTAGCAACCTAGTTTCAAGATACTGTAAGTGGGAACATGTTCATGGAAATTATAGAATAAAGTGGACCCACTTAGAGATCTCTTTTATAGAAGATTTGAATATTGGTATTCTCCTGTATCATCTTGGAAATTTTGGACTCCTTCAGAATTGAACTGAGCTAAGTGGACCATATATATTTTGGGTTTACCTTTTGAGGAAGAAGAAGAAATATTGTTTGGATTTATACTCCATTTTTACTTTACTTAGGATTATGCATTGGATTCGAAGCTTTATAATTATTTATCTTATTGTTTTAACTGTCTTGCTTGTAATTTTACTACTTTATAGGGTTTTGCTAATCCCCAAATTTAAGGGAAAGAAAATTCAATGCCTTGAGCTTTGGGTTCTTGGGATGTCCTTCACTCCTTCCTTAGGCTGGGGTAGGAGATTTTAGGTTAACTTCAACTAGTTTGGGTGCGTATAATTGGGTGTGAACCTATTCATTTAGTACTCCCATTGCAGTTGACTATTAAGTTTGTTTTTGTATCAGCACTGTATAATAATAAGTGAAAGGTTAGCCATTTGCTTATTGCACTATGAGTGGTTTATTGGGTTAAGAATAAGCACAAGTGCGGTTGTAAGATTAGGTAGTGTGTGCGTGTGCGCATGGGGGGCGGGGAGGGTTGATACTATACTTCGATAGCTAGTCTATTATGTAATACTGAAATAACAGTCCCTATTGTTCGTGTACTTCGAATCAGCATTGTGATTTGTGACGACAAGGTTTTGGACCGAGGGAGTATAAAATTGGGTGATTATTTCTTTTATAAGAAGAGTTTTACTTTAAAGGAAACTCATAAACTGAATAAAGTGAATGTAGTGGTAATGTAACGTTAGAAACCAACTTAATTAGTTTCCTACATGAATGTTTTACTATAGTAAAGAAAAGAATCGGATACTCACAAGTCTGAGATATTCAACAGGATAACCAACAAATATCTGGATGGTCCAGGACAAAAAAAAAGGGTCTGATTACTGAAAAATGAGGGTAAAATAAAGTTACAAAGAGCCTTTTCCACCGTTAACGTTGTTTCCTTTATGTAAGTGTGAAAGGACATTAAGGGAATATTTGGAGGACAGTACAGTGCTCTTGGAATTTTGGTTGGACTCAATTTTGAGAGTTTAACTACTCTATCCATCCATGAAAATTCATCGTGTTAATATGAGAGTAGGGTAATTCGTTTTGAAATTTTGTTGTTAATATTCAGGTGCAAACGCTTGGAATATTGTTTATATGTACTTTGTATAGTGCGGAGTATGAAGTATTTGTTCTCGATATGTTTGTCATATAGTACTAATCTTTTAGGGTTTTGGGACATATAATCTTTTGAATTCCCCCCCTTCTTTTTCCTCAAAAAGGAAACTAGTTATTCGATGCTAAAGGAGGAAAAATAGCCGCAGAATTACTTTATTTTACAATTACAATGATGTGTGTGACTAATTTATTGCTTCACATCCATTTTGCTGTTGCACTGCATGGAGGACGTGACGTTTAGGATTGCTCCTTGCTCGGTGCTGGAGATCAACGTCTACTACTTTACTCGGTATTTATTATGGAACTTCATAATATTTGTCTTTTGTGATTCTCTCTTAAAAATACGTGATTCTCGTATTACTTTATATAAAGTATTTAATAATAACAGTATAGCACGTAATGTTAAGTACTTGAAATCACTTTTTAAGTTCTTAATACGAATTTAACATCATACAAAGTGTTTTATAGCGAGTATTGTAACTTATATCAATGTCTTAGCAAGCAACTTATTGGTTCAGATCAATCTTTTAATTAATAATAATGAAATCTTTCCAAATTAGGACAAATTTAAAAAATGGATTATTAGAAAGTTTGGCATGTAATGTATTAATTACAGTCCCATAACTCCATAAACTATGGATTCATCGAGTTATCCAACATAAATATATAATTGTAGGTTTCATTGATATACCTCCCAAAATTTGGCTTCTAAAAACCTTTCTAATGTATTTTAATTTAATTTGGACCGAATGTTCATATGTCCCTACCGTATAGGTACACTAAATAACGCCAGCGTGTAGCTTAGTTAAGCACTAATTAAATAAACTACCACTGTGAAATGTAGTGTGAAAAGGGCTTAGGTGTTCTTTTCCATGCTGCCATAGATAACCCAGAACCTGGGTTCAATTACACTGCCCAACAAACATTTGTTTTGTCCTCAAAAACACCTTTTTTACGCAAATTTTTTTGGTAATTTAAAGCCTACTAGACACTAACTAATCTGAATTTTAGTCGAAATAAGGGTCCGTTTGGTAGGGTGTAAAACATTTTCAATGTAAAATGGTTTTCCATGAAAATCATTTTACAATGAAAAACTCATTTTCAAAAAAGTTTTCCGTTGTTTGGTTGAATGGAAAATGATTTTCCATTTTAAACATTTTCCATTGTTTTGTTGAACTGAAAATTCAATTGTGAGGGAAAATGTTTTCCCTCCACTTGTGATGGAAAATGTTTTCCTTCTAAATTGGGGGGAAAATATTTTCAATTAGGTGGAAAATGATTTTCCACCCCAAGTTTTACATTTTAATGTTTTACACCAAACCAAACAATGTAAAATGGGAAAACGTTTTACGTCCTACCAAATGAAGCCTAAGCGTTAATTTTGGTAGAAAGCTCTTCTATTAGCTGATTCAAGCACTTTACATCCTCATAAATAATTTGATGTAATAACTCTAACAACTTATCTTTGAAAACCACCCATACGACCCTTTTTCTTATTCATTCGTCACATGCATATGTTCTCTACTCAAGTAGCAACATTAATTCTTCACAAAAAAAAAAAAAAAAAAAAAAAAAAAAAAAAGAAGAAAAAAAAAGCACATTAATTTTCATATTATGGTAATGCCGTAAAATAGGTGTGCGTCGAGTCCTTACCATAAATTTTCATTTTTTATGATAAGGACTCGATATATACCTATTTTAAAATTTATGGTAAGGACTTGATATATACCTATTTTAATATGTTGCATTTACCATGCAAAAAATTAGTGAAGATGGAACCTCTAAGTTAAATGTACAAACAAAAGACAGCCTTCTTACATAGGAGAATCATCTTTTTATACAAACCAACAGCCTACAAACAGCCTTCCATAACTCAGCCATATAATTTAGTTTACTATGATAAAATCTGCACCATATCATTAACCATAAATCAACTATTGCCGACCAAAATTTATAAAGTGATAAATTATCTTTACCTTACTACTACACAATTATTAATTTAATCAAAGACTGTCGTCTCTGATTAGGTGAAATATAAGCAACAATATTGTTCCAAATTAGTGCATAGAATATTAATTATTATTATTATTCTGTTAATTAAATCCGCGTGTCTTCTTCACGTCCTTAGCTTAATCGCTTAATTTAGTTGATTAATTTATTTAATTTTGTTGAATTGTTAAATAGAAAAAAGGAAAGTTGGAAGAAACTACTGTGCTAAATTGTAAAAAAGTAAGTAGAAAAGTGTATTCCCTTGGAAAAATGGATGTACAACAAGGCTACGTGCATCTAATTGTATTTTTCGAAAAAGTAGGTAGTTTTTTTTTTTGCTTTTGTGTTTTTTGAGCGAGGAAAAGCGTATTTTATAGGGTTTTTTGTTTTTTTGGTTACAAAGTACTTTATTAAGAGGCTTAAAAGAGAAGGATATTTGAGGAGAGAAGGATATTTGAGGAGAGAAGGATATTACTCCTTAATTTCTTATTAGTAAGTAGTAAATCAAATACGAAGTAATTAACAAAAAATTATTTATATAACACTATTTGAAATGGGTAAACAAAAAAAGTGGATTATTGAATTTAGGCATTAGGCACTGTTAGGATGTAATGTTTCAATTATGACTCTTATGAGTGTCAAAAGAGGCTATATTGAGTCGGTGGTAAATGACTCATGTTTGGACATTATAAAGGTATTTATAAATCTATAATTACAATTTATAAAAAGAAGTTGCAAAAATTGCTAGTTATAACTCTCGAATTTTGAAAAATTAATTAAAGCTTCATTTGATTCAAAAATCTTTACAAATCACAAATTCAACATTTTAAAACATTAGGGAGTAACAAACTTTAAAATAAATTTTCCTATAAAACTCTAAATTTCCATAATCACTCTCAAGTCTCAACTAACCACATAATTAAAGTTATGACAAAAGTTTATCATCTTTGCCCCTTTCTTCTTCCTCATCTATCACCTTTTTTTTTTTTTTTTCTTTTGTATTTTTCTTTATACTCGTATTGAAAAGTCAATTACTAATAAGACATGTCCTATCAAAAATAAATAAAAATAAAATTAAGACATAAATACAAGTATATTTTTTAATAAAAAATAAAATAATAAAAAGAAAAAGGCAACAGTTATCTCTTATTACCAGTAAGCTACTCTCTACTCTACTACACAGTACACTCCACTCTTCTTCTTCCTTCCTTCTTCAACCGTCCTTTCTCTCTCTAAAAAAAACCACCATGAAATCACTCCAAAATCGCCATTTCTAACACCCCTTCTCTCTCCTCCACTTTCTCTCTCTAAAACCGCCATTAAAATGGGGTGCACGGCTTCAAAGCTCGACAACGAAGACACTGTTCGTCGCTGCAAAGAACGCCGGCGACTAATCAAGGACGCCGTCTTCGCGCGCCACCACCTTGCCGCCGCACACGCCGACTACTTCCGCTCACTCCGCGTCACCGGCGACGCTCTCACCGACTTCGCCGCCGGCGAACCCCTCCTCGTCGTCTCCCCTTCAACTCCTTCTGTTCTCCTCAACCATTCTCAGAACAATCGAATTCCTTCAATACCCAAAACGCTATTTTCTCTCTCCTCCAATTCCTCTGCTACCCATCTCCCTAAACCCCCGCCTCCGATTAAAACTGTCCCGTATTCTCCGGTTGCGCAACCGCCGCCGCCTCCGCCGGAGTGTTCTCCGACGATTGGGAGTTCGAAAGTGCCCCATATTTTGTCTGATTCGAGTGTTAAATCTGGTAATATTGTTGAAAAAGGGAGGGTAAAAAGGGGTCCGAAATTGCCCCATATTTTGTCGGATTCTAGTGTTTCATCTTCAACCCCTAAATCATTCGCCGGAAAATTCGATTTTCCGGGAGAAATGGAGACAACTTATGTCGGTGTTCCTAATTATAATTACGCATCTACCCCTTCTCAGGCTTCTTCCGTTTGGAATTGGGATAATTTCTACCCTCCTCCTTCTCCTCCTGATTCGGAATTCTTCCACCCTTCTGCTAAAAGTGACACCGTTTCAAGCCACCATGTTCACCAGGGTTTCAACCACCAAGGGCAGAATCGTCATTTGGGTGGTGGGGAGGAGGAAAGGGAGGAGAGAGAAAGAGAGAGTGAGAGGGAAAGGGAGGAAGTTCATTGCAGTGAGTGGGGTGATCATTACAGTTCAAATTCCTCGGATTCGGACGATGTTGATGAGGAGGAAGATGATGGGGATATTGATGGAGATGGGGATGATGAAAGGGAGACAAGATCAGAGTTTTCCGAGCTTCGAACCCGGTCCCATTTCGGTTCTTCCTCGGTTCGGAGCGAGCCGGTGGGGATGGCTCCGCCATTGAAGAAGGTGGAGGAGCGATCTGAGGATGGAGCTTCGTCGTCGAGGAGTTGGAAGAATAATGGGAGAGAAGTTTGTGGGAGTGAAGAGATGAGGATTGTTGTTAGGCATAAGGATCTTCAAGAGATTGTGGCTTCTCTTAAGGAGTATTTTGATAAAGCTGCTGCTGCTGGTGATCAGGTTTCTGAGATGTTAGAGACTGGTAGAGCTCAGCTTGATCGCAGTTTTCGACAATTAAAGAGTATGTTCTTCCTATTTTTAGCATCTTTATGTTGTTTAATTTTGTTTGAAGATTAATATAATTGTTACTTATGATTTCTTGTGATCCAATGTGTAAGTAGTTTGAACCATTTATACACATGTTTATTGTATAATTTGGCATCTTATGCTATATAATCATACTATTGTCTGTGATCTGAAGTAAATTTGATTGAATTTTGGATAGTTAGAATTGGGGATGTCTAGTGTTTTAGTAGTTTATTGGATTGGATAGAGTAGAATTGTAGGATGATGGATAAGATGACTAGTGGTGCTTTAGAATTTGAATCAGTCCGTTTTCGGATATGTTGTATGGATTTGGGCATTTATATTTGTTGTTGTTGGGTGTTGCAGAAACTGTATATCATTCAAGCGGGGTGTTGAGTACCTTAAGCTCGACCTGGACTTCAAAGCCTCCATTGGCTGTGAAGTATCGGCTTGATACCTCTGCGTTGGAAGCAACCGGAGATTCTAAGAGTCTTTGCTCTACATTGGAACGCCTTCTGGCGTGGGAAAAGAAGCTTTATGAAGAAGTCAAGGTGCTGATATATTGCTTTATTGAACAAATTGTACATCTATCTTTATCTTTGCCCTTTTTTCTGGCTTTTTGATAAAGTTCCTGTAAGGTGAGAATTTACCTGTAAATGCTTGCTTTCTCTCTTGTGTGGATCCCTGGTTGAGAGAGTGAACGGTTTAACATGGCCAGTGATTTTTGATATTGACATTTCGAGGTCCCACTTTTCTTAAAGTACCCATTTTCTGATCCCAGCGAATTGTCTTACAGTTGTTTTCACTTTCAAGCTAAATTAAGTGATTAAGATGGGAGTGCTTATCCTAGTTTTGCATCTATATTTTTTGGATGTTGTGTACCATACCTTTTTATTAGTTAACTCTATTAGGCAATGGTCCCTTCCATTTTGGAGACTCTCGTAGAAAGAAATTGAAACTCCCTCCAGTTTTGAGATGGTTCTACTTTATTTTTAAGAAAAATAAAATTAGGTTGGTTACAAGTTCTGTGTCCCAATTTCAATTTTCTCTTTGCCTGTAAAACACATTATCTCATTTAAAAGCATGTACTGCAATTGGTTTTTTTTTTTTTTTTTTCCTGATATGCAAATGTGTCAATTAGGATAGTCAGTGACACAGGGGAAGTATGACGACTTATGGTTGTTTAGCATGCTAAGAGAATAAAGGTGAGTCGTGTTTATGAGCTATTTGGTTGACGGGGATGTTTTTGCTAGATTGTTACCTAGATGCATCTCATTGTGGAATTTCCTACCATCCATGTCAATGTTTTTGGGAACGAGAGGAGGGTAGAGGAGGAAAAAGTGGTGGAATGTGGAGATCTGCATTATGTTCAAATGCTGTCATTATTCAGTTGTCAACTTGTCATTGCTTGTTTGGTGTGGTTTATTATGATTATGCAGATAATCTTAATATAAACATGCTATAAGAACATTGAGAAGACTTGTTCCTGAATTATATACGATGTATATTTTTTTATTATTGTTTGTAACTCCAGTTTTATTCTTCATGAAGTTACTTAATTAGGAAATCTAATCTTGGAAGAATGGTTTCTCTTGTCATGTTTGATTATTAAAATGCTGAGTTAAGCTGCTTTATAGTTTTGGATGCAATTCTAATTATTGCTGTGAATGAGCTGCAGGCTAGAGAAAGTGTGAAGATTGAGCATGAGAAGAAATTGGCAACGCTTCAGAGTCAGGAATACAAAGGTGATGAGGTCAAGTTGGACAAAACAAAGACTTCAATTAAGAGACTGCAATCTCTAATTATTGTGACTTCACAAGCTGTCAATACGACATCGTCTGCCATTGTTGGACTGAGGGACAGTGATCTTATCCCACAACTCGTTGAACTTTGTCATGGGTAAGCATTATGTAATTGGCAATTGAATGTATTGCTGCTTATAAAATTTTAATTTGCTTATGTTGATCCAGAATGAGTGTTGTATTATGGCTCAATCTACTACCTAGTCTACTTTAATGCTATAATACCACTAACTGTGTCGCCTTACTGGTCTAGAATCTTTATAGGGAACAGATTATAACTGCATAATAATTTTATCTGCTCTCCTTGAATAAGCCTTTACTTATTTGTAATTTTCAGGCCATTGTGCAGACACATTTGTATTGAGCCTTCTAGTGGTTTTGAAAATTGGAATTGAATTTCTGTTCCATTAGTATTAGTAGAGAAATTTCAGAAATTTCAGACACATTAGTATTAGGGGCAACCTTGCATTTCCCAGGTAGGTGGAAAATTAATAGAGAAATTAGTTCTAAGCTTCCTCATGACCTCATCAAACAGTGGAGTTTGATAGTTTGATCATCTGATTCACTATATTCTTGCCAATCCTGCATCATTTCATACTGATGCCGGTTCTGCCTGACATAAAATGTCATTAGAGGGAACAATTCACTCTTGTTTCCTATTAAGTGTGAAAGGAAAAAAAAAAATGGGGGGAGTGGAATTGTCAAGGCAAGTGGCATGGAAAAGGTACTGGAAAATAAACCATGTGCTCTTGCAACCATCTTGTAGTAATAGGTGTCCTGTTGTCCTATTGGGCCGCCTCCTAGCAATTAGTTCATTCATAACATGGTTCTTTTAGGCTTAAATACAAGTTCTTTCATGATATGATTAATGTTGTGGCATTTGGTAGATTGTTTTTATTGTGTCTGGGTCCACCCTTGTTTTTTCCTAGCCAATCTAGAAACGATTTATTTTGGTTGAAGTGACTGCTGTTAGTGTCCTTGCTTTTATATTTATGGGACCTAGTTAATAGTAATAGTGAGATCTGGATTTAATTAGAGTATAATCTTGTGTCGAAAGTATTGATCATTCAGTATTTTTTGTACTGTTTGAGCAGATTGGGAATTGGGGTGGATATTTATATTGATCAATGATATTTTGTCAGAATAATAGCATTGTAGGCCCCTGATTGTCATGAGCCAATAAAGAGTATAGATACGCAGATTTCTAATTAGTTTGCACTTTAGCATGATTATCATTGGATCTATCAATGTGGTGCATATCATTGACAATTATGACATCGACCCCGGTGGTTGGTGTGGCTTGTTAACATTAAACACGGGTGCTAGTCAGTTTGAATAGATGGATTGAAAGGATAAATTAGGGTCTCCGGCGAAAAGTTTGGATTGTTTTCTCATTAGAGCAGTTGACTTCCTGCATATGTAGGTTACCATTGCAGAGTTAGTGGCAGTTGCTACATACACTAAAAGGATTAACTATGATAGAAAAATTATAACTAGAATTAAGTGGGAATTAATTTTTAATTCAAATTGAAGCTTGTAGACCACTGGACTGTATGCTGGCTCTGTTTGCTGTCCCTTTCTTCTTTAAAGACCATGCTTGCCTGCTAAATTTCAGAACTTCACTAGCTTACTGTACTAGTTTAGCTCTGGATGGAAGTAAATATTTTACAAAATCTTTGATTAAAAGTTGTAAATTATAACCTGAATATTGAGACTCATAGTGCTGTAGTTGCACATATTGCAATATGGTCTTAGCTGGTGTTTTCTGTATTCAATGCTTTGTAAGGTATGATCCTTGACACTATCGACTTTGCTTTGCCTTGGGGCGTAAGGAACTCACTTCCTTGAAATGTTATGGTCTTTCTTTTCTTTAGCTCTGGCAATTTGAGTTCATTAAAATGGTTTGATATTAATATGTTATGCTTACGCAAAACCATTTCGTTGAATGCAGGATGATGTACATGTGGAGATCAATGAATCAGTTCCATGAAGTTCAGAACCAAATTGTTCAGCAAGTACGTGGTCTGATAAACCGTATAGCAAAAGGGGAATCAACCTCTGAACTCCATCGGCAAGCAACTCGGGACTTAGAATCAGCTGTCTCTGCCTGGCACTCGAGTTTCTGTCGCCTTATTAAATTCCAACGAGACTTCGTCCGTTCTCTTCATGGTTGGTTCAAGCTAAGCCTTCTTCCTGTTGACCACGAATCCGCTAACATGATGCCGGAGCACTCAGATGCATATCCCTTTTTTGATGAGTGGAAAAATGCCCTTGATCGTCTTCCTGATACCGTCACTTCAGAAGCCATGAAAAGCTTTGTTAATGTTGTCCATGTGATATCAGCGAAGCAAACAGAGGAATTTAAGATCCAAAAGAGAACAGAATCAATATCAAAAGAACTTGAGAAGAAATCTACGGCTGTCAGAACCCTTGAGAAGAAGTATTACAACTCATATTCCATGGTAGGCCTTAATTTTCCGGATGGACCCGACAATGGGCAGGTACTTGATGCACGTGATCCACTGTCCGAGAAAAAATCTGAGCTCCAAGCCTGCCAAAGGCGAGTAGAAGACGAGATGATGAAACATGCTAAAGCAGTGGAGGTAACTAGAGCGATGACCTTGAACAACATACAGACTGGTTTACCGGGAGTTTTTCAGGCGTTGACAAGTTTCTCCTTACTATTCATGGAAGGACTGGAAGCAGTGTGTACACGCTCCTACGCCATCAAATAGAAAGACAAAACACTTTATATTGCTTTCGGCCTTTTGGGGGGATAATTTTTTGGACTTAAGGTAAGTTTAGCTTGGAGAGGGCTTGGAATTTTTTTGGCTGTGGCCCTTCATTTCTTTAGCATTACCTGTTTCTCCTTCTGGAGGGTTGTTGTCTGTAGTTCTTTGTTGTAGATATGTGGAATTTTGAAAGTTCATCATCTTGATATTGGTTGAGGGATAGAAATTTCTCTCTTTGTACAGGAAAATTGCTTACATTATGTTTGTTTTTTCTGGGGATTTACATAAATTATTCAATATTTTATAATCAATAAATGTCCTACTTCTCTGCCAATCATTTATCTTGTAATTTATTGGCTTGTGATTTACTTCTGTAATTTATTATAATTTTATTTTGTCAGAATAATCAGGCTACTTTTGTTGTGTTCATACACCAATCAAACTCTTTGATGGCCATTGGCCAATGCAGCATCAGAAAATCAGGATGCAATAAGAAGATTTTCTTGCCTTGATAATCACAAAGGACAACAATGTAGATTAGATTCAATTCCATAAAATTTACGCACCAACAAACATGCTTGCAATCGCATTCTCATATGAGGGAAAAGGCTACATACAATGTGGCATGGCAGCATTTCATTGGTAGTTAATATGGGCTTCAAACTCCACTAGTTCTGAATTTTCATTTAAATTTGAATTGAAATTTCTGATTTAACCTAATGTTTAAAATTAAATATTTTGTCATTTCCAAAGCTAGTAATTTAATATTTTTTTTAATTTTTTATCCAAAAAAAAAAAAAAAAGAAACAACTGTTCATTTCTTTAATTCTATGAAGAAATAGCAAAAGGGCGACCATGGAAGATGAAAAAAAAACTTTGAAGCTGCTTCATTATCATTAAAGAATCTTGAATATACATCTTCCAGTCAGATTAATTGATGTAATTGGACAAATTAATCGAATTTAATTAGACAAATTAAACCTCCTAAGATTATTAAGAATTTTGAGTTTTAATTAACAACGTAAATTGGTGTAATTATTTGCAATTATATATATATATGTGTGTGTGTGTGTGTGTGTGTGTGTGTGTACGTAGTAGTGTAGTACTGTTTTATGGGGTTGAATATGGTGAATGATGAAGAATTGAGCCAAAGTTTAGAGATTTAGAGGAGCCAAAAAAAAAGAAAGAAAAAGAAAAAGAAAAGGTGAGAGAAAGAGAACGGAATTGTGGAAATTGGTGTAATTATTTGCAATTAAAATGACCTATTCTTCCTCCATTAATCGTCTCCAATTAAGGAAATGGGTCTATTTGCAGAATATACCCTTATTCTATTGAAATACTGAAATGAGTCTTCTTGTTCTTCCTGGCGATTTCAAATGATATTGAATTTTGTGTTGAAATTACAATAATTGTTAAAGGCACAGAAGTAACCTATTCATTAATAAATAAATATGAGATTTGAAGGTCGACAACAATAATGGTTGAAAATGGTGTAAGGTCGTGGACAATGGCGGAAAATCCCCAATAATTTCGAACATTGTTATTTGATAATATTTTGGTAACACAAGCAGTTATGTTTGGTAAGCTCATATCTGAAAACAACACAACAATTCATAATATAATGTTTGAAATTTTTTTAGTAACACAAGAAGCTATGTGATGAAAGCTTGCTTTGATTAATTAATACTCGATAGATATGCAAACATTGACATGTTGTTACATGATTCCGATTTCGATTCCTCACTAGCGCATATTTTTCTATTTTATACTTTTTGTTGTAACCCTTACAATGATCTTGTGTAATTGTTTTTTTAATTATAGTTACAAAAGTGGAATCTGTAATTTTAAAGCAACATTGGTCTTGTGTAATTGTATTTGTTTTAAATAATTTCATGTTATGAAAAAAAAAAAAGGGTCGCCCTTATCAAGTTCTTAGAGATTTAGATAATGTGAGAAAGACATAATCAATGGAAAGTAATAAGGAATGAAGGAGAATAAGTAAAGATAATCAAGTAAATAACAATAGACTTTCACATCAATAATAAGCGTTGAATAAGATCATAAGTAAGAAGAAGAATTAGTAAAGATAATCAAGTAAATAACAATAGACTTGTAAATTGAACTTTTTTTTGTAACGAATATATAATAAAAATTTCATGTAGATAGCTTCGGAAAAAAGTCACAAATAATCATTCCTTTTGTTTTAATATTATATTGAAATAGTTTGATAAAAAAGTTTTGCTTATTGCAAGATGAAATATGATTAAGTTATTATCACTATTATTTTTATCATTCTTCTTCTTCTTATTTTACCACTCTTAAAAACTCATTATTATTATTGTTATTATTATTATGACCATTCCCCCCAAACTTGGTTCATAAAGTTAGTACATAAATTAGTAACCGTATATATGTTAGAGACTTAGAGTGAAATTTTAAATATATAAATCCATTTTCTAGTAACAGAGATCATGATTCATGAAATTAGTTATAAACAAAATGGATAATTTAGCAATAATAAGTTATTAGCAATCGAAATAATCACTTAGAGAAAGTTGTCATACATGAGCTAAATTATCAATTTAGATCAAACTTGTAAACTTATGATGAGCTGGGGCATCGCTTACTCTTAAATATTGTACTGCTAAACTGTTTGGTAAATTATTTTATTTTCAATACGTAATTATTATACTATTTATAAACATTACTTTCTATTTAAAAAAATATATAAACATTGAAATTGTTTGATCAATAATTTTTTACTATTATTGAAATAATTGTATAATAACAATTACATCATTTAATACCGAATTGTGTGACAATATTATCTTGTTTCAACTCAAAATAAAAAAATCCATTTCGTTTGTACTTTGATAATAGTTGTTCATCAATTTGTGATTCACTTATCACTGTTCAATCAGTGAATAGGTTATTTTTAAGTAAGTAAATGGGGTTATTGTTTTGTAAGGTAATTCGAATATAGTTTGACACTCATACTTGTTTTGCAATGTATAAAAGTAGCAGCCTATATTAGTATATTTGTATCCGTTAGATGACTTAGATCCCCCCTTAATCAAATAATTTGTCCCTTTCCCAATTTGGTTCTTCTTCTTAGTTCATTTATTTGTAACCATTTAAATAAATAGACATTTATTAGTAACCATTTATATATATAAAGGGGATCTAACAAAACATTTACACAGCTATAAGCTATTAATATAGTTATTATATATAATTATAAATATAAATAAACGATATAAATGGGGTTATTAATTTATTGCTTTTACTAACCACTCGTTACTAAAAAAAAGTGATTGTTACTAAAAAATTATCAAACTTTGGATGAGTCAGGGATGTCGCAAAATACAAAATTGTTAAACAAAAGGGAGTTGTTTGAACTCGAAATAATTATGTAGTGAATGATGTGATATAAAAAAGGGAGTATTTTCCCGAGATTACAGAGCGTCATGTAAAATTAGAATTATTTAAAATATACTCCCTCCGTTCCTGAAAGTTCGACTCAATTTGCATTTGCGCGGTCTTCAATGAACATCTTTGACCATGAATATTTTCGGCTATGATAAGTGAAAATTATAAAAAGTTGATATTTGAAAATTTTATAATAAGGGGAATCTAATAAGATCCCTCACGCTAATTTAAATCTATTGTATAAATCATAACATATGATCAAAGTTATTTTATTTTGACCACATGAATAGTAAGTGAGTCGAACTTTCAGGAACGGAGGTAATATAAAGGATAGTTTCTTCCGATTTAAAAAAAAAAAGGATAGTTTCTTCACGAGATGATACAACGTCACGTAGGATTATAATTATCTAAAAATTTTAAAGCGTCACGTGAAATCCACACATGATAGAGATTATATGGCGCCAATTCAAGTAGGATTATAATTAATCAAATTAGCGAGTGGAATTTTAGAGTTTAAATTAATTATATATCATAAGGTCATATGTATATTACACCTTTTACTTTTACAATACACCTTTTGTTTATTAATATAATACATCATGTTCTTTTCATCTTTTGTATCCAACACATTTTAATTTAATTTTAAATCAATATTTGGTAAATATGTACTTAATAACACTACAATTTGGACATTTTAGTATGTTTGCATTTTTTCTAGTAACAGAACCATATTGATTTGTAACTACTCTTATTGATATATCACATAAGGCCGATACAAAAAGTTTGCAAAATGTTAAAAGGCGAATTTCGTAATATTCGTTAATAATTCTGCAAATTTGATGAACATAAAATACAATAATTGTATATTATTTCAAGTTCGATCCCTTCCTTACGTATATAATTTAACCTATGTCTAATCCCATGTGATTTATTGTGACATAGCAGTCACTATTCACTGTCGAATACGTCATTTAAATCGGCCACCACCCAAATTCAACACCGTACCCCATTACCACCGCCGCTTGCAACACTAGTGTAATCCCCATTAGATCCCCAAGTTTGAAAAGGAATTCAACGTAGTAATCCCCAAGTTTGAAACAAAGAAAGGAGAGGAGAGAGAAATTTGAAACCACCACCCTTTCACATGAGTACTTGTTCACAAAATTGAGGACATGTATAGGAGTTTTGATCATAATATGAAAAACCCAAAAACATGGTGGATGAAAGAAAAATTTAAATAAAAATTAAAACTAAATCGAACATGGTGGATTGTTAAACAAAACCAATTTTCTTTAACTTGGATTGAACAAGCTCGCAAATTCAAATATTTAGTTACTTAACCAGAAAATTTGCCGGCGTTAGTAAATTTTGTCATCTTCTCCGGTGGTATGTTCATCATCTTCAACCTTTATTTTTTCTTACTGTAATATTGAAGGAATATTATTAATATATTATGGGTAAAATTTGTAGAAAAAAAATAATAACATTGTAATTAATGCTCAGTATGGCGCCAACAATTTCACCCAACAAGAATCCCGCTCAATTTGCTTTATGGTGCCATTATGGGTGAATTATTTCCCCCCTATTTTTCCCTCTTCTTTTTTTGGTTAATGCTGATGTGGCGAATTTTTATTGGTGTTATATGGTGGGACCACATACAACAGCTGTATGCGTATCAGCTCCCCTCATATGAGTTTACGAGCAACAGAGCCAAGCTAACTGCGTAAGAAGACAGTTCGTAACAAGCAGAGCAAGCACGCGATTACACCCATTTAATCTATGATTTATCAGCTTAATTAACTCTAATATAAGCACGAGGTAAACAATGTGAAATGTGTATAATATGAGTTGAATCACAATCAACCCAAATCAAGGAAGATTACGAAAACCAAGGATTATGCAGACTGCAGTATGTCAGAGAAAAACGCCAAGAATGCAAAAAATGGAGCAAAATGTTTGGACACTATTTAAAGGAATAAGGTCCAAAGAAGACGCAGGTTATGTCTCAAATTTGGACACTTAAAAACCAGCAACCAACCCTTTCATTTCTGGCCTTTTGTAAGAATTGGTTGGTGCAATTTTCAGCTTCCATTATTAATGCCTCTGTAATTTTATGTTTTAACCTCTTTCATTGTTTGGTGGTCCATCATTTTATAAATAAGGCATGCTTGTTTTTACTTGCAGACAAAATTAACATTGCATTGTTATTTTACATATATTATTTGTACTCCTTCATTTTCTGTTTTTTTTTTTTATTTGTATCACTATAATATTATGAGTAGGTGAATAAATTATTATAATAAAATAAGATGGGGACAAAGAATGTATGTGAGAGAAGATATATATTTTTATTATTTTAGTGGGGACCATAGAAAAGAAAGAAATGATAAAATAATTTAAGTGTGGTTTAAAGTAAGAGAGAAAAATGATAAAATATAGTATAAAATTACTAAATATAAAAGTGATGCATTTAAAAAAAACATCCATAAAAGGAAAATGATGCAAATAAAAAAATAAAAAACGGAGGGAGTACATATTGCAAGGAAAAGGATTTAGGATTAAAAATGAAGGTATAGAATAAACAAGAGTTGTTAGCAGAGTAGGGGTTATTGTTTGTTTGAACTTAATTGTAAAGTGGTACGGAGTAAAAACATTTGAAATCCGACATTCTAACCCTCTTATGAAGTTACTTAATTGTTAATTCAACAAAAGCATTTGCTAGCGACAAAGTTATTAACATGATAAATATGACGGTTTAGTATAAGATCACTTGCTCGAACTTGTTAAATTGTAAAATGGTTTGAAAGTCAATGTTTAAAAATAACCTTACTTGTACCATGCACAAGATACATCAATTTCGTACGGTAGAAATTGCTAAGGTGTGGCAAATCATGAAAGAATTAGTAGATCATCAATCAGAATTAACAAGTAGTTGGTGGATCCTAATTACCCTTATTCTAGAAATTCAATAAATTTAAATGATTAAACTGAAAAGTAGCCACTGACAAAAATTTCCAATCCTTTTATATAATGGGGTTTTCTCTTGTTTGTATCTTGGTTAGTAGCAGACTAGCAGATACCAAACATATGGAGAATCTTGGATACTTTACCAGCTTGTGGATGAATAGAGTTTTTTTTTTTTTATCCAATTAAGACATCACACCTCATTTTCTGGATCTTTGTCCTAATTATGTGGATCATCATTAACTTCCACTAAGAGAATTAATTAGTAATATTACCTTCCATTAGCATTCACATATCACCTTAATCTCAACTTAGTTGACTTTCATCTCGGTGATCAGCTCAACCTATGTAGTATGTATCCAAAGGAGGCAAGGAAGGTATTCCCATTTACATCTCGAAAGATAAGTTTAGATAAGAGTTTGTAAGTTCAAATAAAAAAAATTCAAAGGTGTTTAGTTAAGTTTAAGATTCGAGAGATGTGATTTAATACCGGTAGATTAATTTTGGGATTATAATACGTAGCGAAAGCCCTTTCTAATCTGGTTAATTTATGCATTGATGATTGATTATTGTGTTTTACCCCGGAATATTATTTATTGGTGAACCTATACCCTAGGCTTTTTATTATTGATTAATCCCTTAGTTTAATTATAGCCTTTAGTATAATTCTCACAATTCTTACTTGTTTCGTGATAATTTAGATTATAATAATTTATTAAGGATAAAAAAACATTGTTTCCCTGTGGATTCGACCCTGCTTCCCTATCTATTTTAGTTAGTGATTTTAGGAATTACTTTTGAATAGGTGATACGACTTTAGCCTGTCAAAATTTGGCGCCGTTGTCGGGGAAACGGTTTTATTTTTATTTCTAATTGTTTCTGTAGTCTAGATTATTTTCTTTAGTCTTAGAGAACGCAAGTTCTTTGGGACATTTTCTCATATTTGTCTGTTTAGTTCTTTGTTTATGCCCAGGAGTTCTAGATCAGGTTACATTCCATTCGATCCTAAAAACGAACGTTCTTTTCATAGACAGAAGAATCTTTTTAGATAGGTACAAGTTACTTCCGAGGGTACTATACCTTTGGAATCCCCATCTGATTCTAGCGACACAGAAGTTTCTTCAGATTTAGAATAAGAGATGACGGCTCAACCACCTCGCAAGCTCAGCGATTATTCGCAGTCATCCCTAGCAGATTTTCCACACCTTGCTCCCACACCAAATCTCGAGGGGGTACAATTCGAGATTAAACCCCAGTTTATTACTATGATTGAAAGGAAGCAATTCAGCGGAGCTAAGGGTGAAGATCCAAATCTTCATATCTTGGATTTTTGCCAATATTGCAACACTATTAGACAAGCTGGGGTCACGCAGGACCAAATCAGGGAGATTCTTTTTCCCTTTTTCTTTATGTGGTAAAGCTAATTGTGGTACAATGGTTTGAATAGAACTTCACTTGGTATTACTGACTGGGAAACTCTTGCTTTGAATTTCTATAATAAATACTACCCTGCAGAGAGGACAACTTTGTTAAGGAGTTTGATCCAAAAAATTTCCCAAGAAGCTGATGGATCTTTATATGAAGCTTGGGAAAGATTTAAGGATTTGCAGAGAGAATGCCCCCATCATGGGCTAGCACAGTGGCAGATAATGCAAGCTTTCTACAACGAGCTTGGATGTAATTCAAGAATGATTTTAGACTCTGCAGCTAACGGATGATTTATGAATTTGGATGTGAACATAGCGAGCAATGTTGTTGAAGAGATGGCTATTCATAATTCCCAATATAGGAATCCTAGAGGATTTGCAAATAAGGGAAAACACCAAGTTGTTCTATATCCTTTTTGCAAGCACAACTGGCTGCTATTAGCCAGAAACTAGACAATATTAATAATTCTAATTCATCTCCCGTTGCTAATGTTTCTGCTGTTGGCACCAAGTCTGCAATAATTTGTGAAAATTATGGTCTTATAGGTCATTGGGCGCAGGAATGTGAGAGTTCGCTTGAGAAGATTAATGCTTTTCAGTCCTATAAGAAAATTAATCCGTACTCTAACAACTACAATGCAGGGTTGAAAATTAACCAAAATATGTCGTATAGTAGTACGAATGTACTTAATCCCCCACCACAGGTACAACAACCACAGCAGAGGTACTACCAACCTCCACATCAGAGACCACAACAGGCTATTACTCCTCCTTCTGACTCTGGCTTATCAGAAATCAAAACGATGTTAGTTAATATGCAGAAACAGATGCATATTAGAGATGCGCAAATTGGCTCGTAACTAGCACATAATAAGATCATGGATAATCAAATTGCGCAACTTTCCTCTTCTCTGCGAACTCGCCAGCAGGGAGCCCTACCATCCCAGCCAGTGCAACCTACAGATCACGTGAATGCAATTACTCTGACAAGTGGTTCAAAATACGATGGGCCTTCTATGCCCAAAGATGATGAACCTATCATTACAAAAATTGCTAATCTGGATTCTGTTATACCAAATAATTGTTGTTACTAGTCCAGCAAGGCCCCAGAGTAAAACTAACATTTCTGATGATACATTGCAGCGTACAACTCCAAAGAAAGTTACAACTCAAGGCAAGAGCGGGGATGTGCAGAAACTAGTTATATCAAACTTCCATTCCCAAATAGACATCTTAAGAGTAAGTTAGATAAACAGTTTGGTAAGTTTCTGGAGGTTGTTAAGAATTTGCAGGTAACAGTTCCTTTCACAGAATTAATTACTCAAGTTCCTACATATTCTAAATTTATTAAAGAAATCTTAACCAGAAAGAGATCTATTAGTGAGGTAGAGACATTTGCTTTTACTGAAGAATGTAGTGCTATATTACAGAATAAATTTTCACCTAAATTAAAAGATCCTGGTAGTTTTTCTATTCCATGTCATATTGGTAATCTGATGATTGATAAAGCTTTATGTGATCTTGGGTGATAGTTTAAGTGTTATGCCATTATCTGTGAGCTCTAAATTAAATATGGGTAAATTAAAAGCTACCAATATTACTCTACAAATGGCAGATCGTTCTATCAAATACCCTTTAGGTGTCTTAGAGGATGTTCTTGTCAGAGTAGGTAAATTTTATATACCTGTTGATTTTGTTGTTCTTGATATGGAGGAAGATTTGCAAATTCCGATTATTTTAGGTAGACCATTCCTTCATACTGCTGGGGCAATAATAGATGTGAAAAGTGGCAAAATTACACTATGTGTAGGGGATGATAATATTACTTTTAATCTAAATAATGCCCCTAAAAGCCCCATGTTAGAGGAAAAGTGCTTTAGTATTGATGTGGTTTATGTAAATAGTTCTTCTAATAAGCCCCAAGCTCTCGTGAGAGATCCCTCAAAGGCGATATTTTGTGTTACATCTTCCACAGGAAAAGCTACTACATGGAAAGATGAAGTGGATGTTATAGAAAGAGCTTTGAATTGTGTAGGGCTTGGGTTTGAAGATGAAAAAGTGGAGAAAAATGAGCAAATTGAAGAAAATCGGACTCATAGTGCTGAAGCGCGCTCGGGAAGTCCGTATGCGACCACAAATCGCCCGACCGGGTGAGACCCGTCCGACCGGGCGAGGAAGAAAAGAGGATTTTTTCCTACATATTGACCTTCCGGGCGAAGCTTCGCCCGACCGGGCGCGAGAACGAGTATCGGAAAAAGAGTCCAACCTGCCCGACCGGGCCCGTGAGCGGACAGTAAAACGGGCCAACTTCAAGACGCCATATTCTTTGCGTTTCTCAACGAAAATTTGCATATGACCTATTGTTGGAAAGCTCTTCAAGTCTTCTTTCTAATGAAATTAGAATAACTGCATTATCATTTGTATAAAAAAAATTATGAGCGAAATAGTGAACCTAACTCGTCTTTGCCTCTTTTCCTACTAACAATTTGTTTCCTTTTTGTCCAACATTGTACCAAAGTGCTGAATTGTGATGTTTGGGATGGTGGTGGCTACGAGTTTGATGATGAGAGGTAGGGGTGTTCATATCCGGGTACCCGAAAATCCGGACCCGGATCTTCGGGTAGTTGATAAGTTGGCCCGTGTCCTGTCCCGGATAATTCGGGTACCCGAATTTTATTTACTTTTATTTGGTGGACAAGAAATTAGTAAAATTCAACTGAAATAAACTTAATAGATGAGCAATTAAGTTGTCAAAGTCATAGAATTTAATTATAGTATTAAAATACCAGTTGAGATTATTACAACGAATACTAGTACTACTTCAACAATAAACTAGACTACATTGATCTAGTCTAATGCATTTAGTGGATAGTGACTCCGTTGACAGAAGCAGTCATCAAATCTCATGTAAAAATGACAAATGTAATTTATATTACAGATATATGAGGCATATAGATTATAGACTGGACTATATATGGACTAACTCACTAACAAGCTGCCATCACCACACCCTAAAACACAATCACCAGCCGTCATCAAGTTTAAGATTAGTCATTGCAATTGCAAAAATCGCCAACAAAGTATAGAATTATACTTAATAATCATTTGGGCAGGAAAATGAACATGAATTACACAAAAAGTCTCCTTTCTTGGAAATTTTAGAGTTGATTTTCTATCTTCATTCTCTTTCCCTAAAATACCACAAAAATAGTACAAATTAAAATAACCTGAAGTTTGAGGATGAATTAAGTCGACTTTGATTGATATTTGGACGGAATTGACGGATGTTTGAGGAGATGTAGATTGTAGAGTACTAGATATGAAATTCTGTAGAAGAAGAGCGAGAAATGGGACGAGGGAGGCGCAAAGCGCAATATTGCTGGATTGCTGGGTGTTTTTTATTTTGGGAATTATGTTATTGTGAGTTTGGAACCAAGATTTAGTAAGTGAGCTACTGGAGTACTGGGCTAGTGGGCTGGTAGTTAAACATTTTTTTTTTAAAACGCGTATCCGGGTACCCGATTATTGCAAAGTTTGTCCCATGTCCCGGCCCACGAAAGAGCTATTTTATCGGGACGGGTACCCAACCCGAAAAAAACTGAAAATTTTAAAAATTTTCGGTTGGGTATTTTGTGGGTCATCGGGAATTCGGGACGGAACAAATGGGTCGGGTTTTTTTTGAACACCCCTAATGAGGGGTAGTCACTTGGGTTACTGACTTCCCTTTAAGCCAATGAGGACATTGTCTGATTTAGTTTGGGGGGAATTTCTTGTATATATAAGTACTCTTTCTTTTCCTTTTCTTTTTATTTTCTTTGGTGTGCCTAGTTTAGTTTATTGCTTTCTTAGTTTAGATTTAATGCTTTCAAAAAAATAAAAAAATCCAAAAATACGTTCCAATGAATAATAAATCATGCTTCCCTATGCCCCTTGATGAAAATTGTTTTGACTCTTGGTAGTTGATGATAAATATCGCGAATAAGTTGATCATGATTTGATATTTGATTCCCTTGAAACTTTAACATGCGTCAATTTTGTCCAACTACTTGTGAGTATAGTGCTTGACTAGTTGATTTGGTGAGGAATATGTGTTAGTTCTTGGTATGTCAATGAAGTTGAGTATTTGTTTTCAACTTTGAGTAATGTTTGTATGACTCATTATTATGCACATTGAGGAGGACAAAGGCATTTGTTCTTTTAGGTGGCCTTCAGATTATATTAGATACATTTGTTCCCTTTTGCTACCCATGTTGTTGCTTGTGCCCTTTTTTTTGTTTAATTAGCCACATTACAAGCCTATTTAAGCCCCATTGGTTACTAGTCCCAAGCTTGGCTTGGGGGAGCTAATAGTGAGTAAGGTGAGGGAGTTGTAGTGTGCACATAATTTGCACAGTTTTGGGTGGATTTGAGAAGTTATTTATTGTTCTTATTTTTGTAGATTGGAAAAAAATTGAGAAATTGTTGTTCAAAGTTGAAAAAATTCCAATGTGAGATGAAAAGAAAAAAAGAGCAAAAGAAAAAAAATTGTTTTAATGTTCAAGTGTTCTAATGAACGGTTGCTCAAAAGAAAGAAAGAAAAAAAGAGTTCAAAGTTTGTTTGTTCACTCAAGTTCTATAGAGTTATATTTTGTATATATGAGTGCAGTTGTAAGTGTTGGGAACTTTAATATAATTGGATGTTTGGTGAATTTTTGGTAGAGTTGAGTTGTGTTAGAAATGATTGGTCATTATTTATTTTTGACCTTGGTTTTTATTAGGATTTGGCTCCCTAAGAGCATGGCTTTACTGTCACATTTTCCCAAATTTATCCTACCTTTTACCCTAACCTTACATTACAAGCTTGAAGACCTTTTAACCTTTGTGCATAAAGTTGTATGGATGTTGTTTAGGGTAAAAATACCCCTTGTCCACGTGGACAAATCATGTGCTGACACGTGTCAACATCAGAGGGTTTCTAAGATAACCAATCCACAGGTGACACGTGGCACTCTAACCAATGAAAGGAGAACTGATCTCCTCTCACTATAAATAGAGGAAAATCCTCATTTATCACACATTCATAAATATACACATAAGACCCGAGCAACATTAATTGCGGAATTCTCTCAGAATTCGAGAGAAAAAACCTTTAGATTCCGCACTTTGATACATCCGGAAACGTTCTAACTTGATCGTTGGAGGCGGAACTCCACACAACCGGAGTTTCCGTGGTTTTGGAGGTACAGACGGTCGACGCGCACTCTTGGAATTGTAACTCTCCCGAGGGACTCCAAAAACCCCGAAACATTTGGCGGCGTCTGTGGGGAGAGTACTTCTAATATGGTATCCATAGAGTCTGTACCGCCTACTGAAGGTAAACGGCCTACGGCCAAAACTGAGGTCCACACGGACCAAGATAGTGGTGAAGACTTTGAGGTCGACACCTACGTGGCCCCGGACGAGTCATTCAGAACAAGACGCACCCGTTCCAAGGAAACAAGGGAACGGGGCGAAGACAAAGCTGGTCCTAGCAGGCTAGCAGCCCAACCGTCAAGCCGGCTGGGCGACCCCAGGCGACTGAGGGTGCTGCACCCATAACTAGAGACGAACTCATGAAATTCATGACGAGTTTCAAAGGGGAGATTAAGGACCTGATAAACAAGTCAACTGGCACCAACAAGGGTTAGTCGGCCAATAAGCCTTCTCCCTCCGGAAATAAGCATGTGAAAGATCGTGTGCCTACTCCTCACCCTAAACCAAAGGGGGCGGATGGCCCCATGATCGACCTGTCAAAACTCCGTTTCCATGAATTAGGGCAAAGGAAGGTCATCCGACAAGTTCAGCCGGATGGATCAAAAAGGACTTACTCAGATGCCCGGATGTTAATCCAGCAGAGGAGAAGCCAGCAATTGTTTGAGTCGGCCTCAACGTCGACTTACCCAGACAGTTTCCAGAATACTTCAATGAATTATTCGGAAACAAACCGAGAGAGTCAGTCACGCGACATGTTCGCATGTACTGGCCCTCAGATTATCCAGCCGGCTCCGTATGTGCCCCAACAGCCAAACATGCCCGTATGGATCACCATACATGCAGCCGATCCTCTTTGGGGGTCAGGCGACACAAAATGTCCAGCCCATGGACTGGCAGCTTTGGCTGCTAAACCTTAGGGAACAGCCGTCGACGTTCTCCAGGGAGATAATCGAGGCGGCTCAGCCAGCCAAGGTTAAGAACGTGTTGGTCGGTACCTATGACGGTACCACCAAGCCGGAAGACCACCTAATGGCTTGCACCAACCTCATGTACTTACAAGGGTTGGATGACGCCGCCTGGTGTCGATGCTTTTCGGCTAAGCTGAAGGGTATAGCCCAACGATGGTTTGGCAATCTGCATGCTGGGTGGATCAACAACTTTAAGACGCTTACATACCTATTCGCGTACAACTTCTCTATGAACATCCCCGCCAAAAAGACAAGTCTCGACTTGGGAGCTATTCAGCAGGGAAATAGAGAAGGACTAAGGTCTTATGTCAGGCGGTTCAATCTGATGAGAATTTAGATTCAGGGGTTGTCTGACGAAGTTGCCTACACGGACTTCTTCAAGGGTCTGAAGGACGAGTCGACCTTTAAGTTCGACTTGGTCAGAAAGAGGGTTGCTACCCTTCAAGAAGCATTGATGGAAGCCGAAGCCTATATACAAGCGACGAAGCTCTGTGCCATCAAGCAACCGTCGGGCCGTAAAAAGTCCGACAAAGAGGAGAGCCGATCTGCTCAGCCGGATAAAAAAGAAGAGAGCAAGAAAAGAAAAGAAGTCTGGGTGGCGGACCATTCTAGTCAGCTGTCCTAGAAGAAAAAGAGAGAGTTGAAGCCGTACGTCCCCAAGTACGAGTTCAACAAGGACTGCTCCTCCATCCTCATGGAGATCAAAGACCGGTTGACCATTGAAAAACCGACTACAATGAAAAGTCCCATCAAAAGCTGGGATAAGAGCAAGTACTGTCATTTCCATGAGGATATAGGCCATAACACCAATGGCTGCTATAGCCTCAGGCGGTTACTGGACCGTCTGGCTGGTGAGGGGACTTTGAAGTCCTTTATGTTGAAGTTCAAGGGTAACCCCAAAACAAACAGTGGATAGCCGTCCAAGAAGCTTGACAACCTTGCTATAAGCTCTGACACTGATGAAGAGCAAATCTTTACTATAGCAGGCGGTTTCGCGGGAGGTGGTCCTACCATCCGGGGCACCAAGGACAATATCAGAAAGTTGGAGGTCAACTCAGTGGATGAGGGCCAGGCGTTGAAAGACACCTTCCCTGAGGTCGTCATCTCTGAAAAAGATCGGGGCAAGGTCAGGCGACCTCATGATGACCCCATAGTCATCGAATGCAAGGTTGCCAACCAACGAGTGGGCCGGATCCTTATCGATACCGGGAGCTCGTCTGACCTTATAAGCTATCGGTGCTTGGCGAAGCTCAAATACAAGTCTAGCAGCATGCACAAAGTCTCTCACCCCTTAGTTGGTTTTGGGGGAGGAGTAGTGCATCCGGTGGGGAGGATTAACCTACCCATCCGGCTAAGAGAAAAGAGGGAGGGACGGCACATGGTCGTCAAGTTCTTGGTGGTCAAGGAATTGACCGCCTATAATCTGGTTTTGGGCCGTCTAACCCTCAACGAGTCCAAGGCAGTCATCATCCCATTTCTCATGCTGATCAAATTTGAGAGGGATGATGGATCATTGGGTTCCCTGAATGGGGATCAAAAGACGGCAAGGGAGTGTTATCTCTCAGACGTCAAGCCTACTGTGGCCGCAGCCAGCCAAGGCGAGGACCCTGTTGACCTTGATGACTTCAACGAAGCCGCGCCTGCTCCCAAAGCAACCGGCAAAAAGAGAAAGGCGGACCACCTGGTGGTCGTCAAAGAAGAAAAGAAATAGCAATCACTGATCGAGGAACGGTCAGACGATCTTTGTCCCCAGCCGGCTGGAGAAAACATTGACATTGTTCTTGACGACAGCCGTCCCAAACAAACCGTTAAAGTGGGGACGGTTGCTCTTGCCAAGTTGGGCGCAGATTTGCACCAACTGCTGAAAGAATTCAAAGACATTTTTTCCTTTGAAGTGGTATAGATGCCAGGCGTCAGCCCGGATCTTGCTGTCCACAAACTCGCTGCGGGTCCAAAAAAGAAGCCGATTAGGCAAAAGAAAAGGAATCATGGCGAGGAAAGATCTCAGGCAGCAGTCGCCGAGGTCAAGAAGCTGATGGATGTCGGGTTCATTCGGCAATGCTACCACCCGGATTGGGTTGCAAACGTTGTCCTTGTTAAATAGTCGAATGGTACCTGGCGGATGTGTGTTGATTACACAGATCTGAACAAGGCATATCCGAAGGATAGCTATCCACTTCTAAAGATCGACAGTCTGGTCGACTCTATAGCCGGTCATGTCTTGATGAGCTTCATGGACGCCTATCTAATCTTCCATCAGATGCCCTAGTGGAAAAAAGATCAAGAGAAGACGACATTCGTCACTGATCAAGGGTTATTCTGTTATACGGTGATGTCGTTTGGGCCGAAGAACGCGCCTGCTACCTTCCAACGAAAGATTAATACAATCTTCATTAATCAAATTGGGAGGAATGTAGAGGCGTACATTGATGACATGATAGTCAAATCTAAGCTACAGACGGATCACCTTGCTGACCTCCGAGAAACACTCACCACTCTCAGGCGGCACAAGGTCATGCTTAATCCCAAGAAGTGTGTCTTTGGTGTTGAGTCTGGGAAGTTTCTCGGATTTTTGATTGATCAAAAGGGGATAGAAGTCAACCCAGAAAAGGTACAGGCGGTAATTGACAGAAGTCACCCCGCACTGTCAAGGAAGTCCAAAAACTTACTTGTTGTCTGGCAGCATTGGGGAGATTCCTCAGCCGGTCAGGCGACAAGTGTCTCTACTTCTTCCAGGAAATAAAAAAGAAGATTAGATTTGAATGGGGGGGGGGGAAATGCTGAGGCGGCATTCCAGAAATTGAAAGTGCACCTCCACTCATTGCCACGGTTGGTCAGCCCTCTAGAAGGAGAGGTCCTCTATATGTATTTGGCCGTCTCAAATCATGCCCTCAGTGCCGTTCTCCTAGTTGAGAGAGACGACATTCAGCTCCCGATCTATTTCATTAGCCATGTTCTTCGAAAGGATGAGCTGCGGTACCCCTTGGTTGAATAATTTGGCCTTTCCCTGTTCATGTCAATCAAGAAGTTGAAACCATACTTCTTGGCACATCCGGTGGTGGTCTACACAGACCAACCCCTCAAGCGGCCAATGACAACCTTGGAGTCATCCAGCAGAATGCTCCGGTGGGCTATTGAAATGCAAAGTCTAGAAATCACCTTCGAACCAAGAAAGGCAGTGAAGGGTCAGACGTTCGCCGACTTCATTGTGGAAATGACAAGGCCGGCTCAGTCGGACAATATTGATCAGGTCTGGAAGGTTTATATAGATGGGAGCTCTACGATGAACGGTTGTGGTGCAGGCGTAATTTGCAAGTCTCCGGAAAGGGACAAGTATGAATACGCACTACGGTTCAAGTTTCAAGCCTCGAATAATTAGGCGGAGTATGAGGCCCAGCTAGCCGGTATCCGCATGTGTAAGGCGGCAGGGGCAAGAAAAGTTGACGCCTGCTTTGATTCGCAGTTGATCGTTAGCCAATACCATGGTTAACTACGAGGCCACCCATCCGGCTATGATAAAATATCTGTAGGCGGTCAAAGACGAGGCCGGGACACTTGACGAATTTCATTTAAGTCAGGTGCCCAGGTCAAAAAATAACCAGGCAGATGCACTGTCTAAGTTGGCATCATCCGCCTCTTGTGATGCGCCTAGGTCAGTCTTTTGGGAAGTCTTGGAAAAAAGAAGCATTGAACATGATCCCATTGGAGTTCTTGACGGAAGATCTACCTGGATGGATGTCATCCGAGCTTATGTGGCAAACGACACTTTGCCGGATGCCCCTTCAGAAGCGGCTTCATTGAAGAAGCGAGCCACAAGTTTTGAGATCTATAAGGGAGAACTCTTAAGGAAGGGTTACCTCCAGCCGCTGCTTAAATTTGTTATCCCTGAAAGGGGGAAAGAAGTTCTAGAGGATCTGCACTCGGGCTTTTGTGCATCACATATAGGCGGCAAAACTCTATGGTCTTTGACAATGGCCCTCAGTTTGAAACGCCTACCCTCAAGAGCTGGTTGAGAGATCAAGGGATCTCACATTGTTTTGCATCAGTCGGTCGTCCTCAAGCAAACGTCCAAGTTGAAGCCTTCAACAAGCTCATCTCAGACAGCATTAAAAAGAAATTTGAAAGGGCTGGCGGTCCATGGGCAGATGAGTTGCCTCATGTTCTATGGGCCATCAGAACAACTGAAAAAAGGGCAACTGGTGAAACCTCGTTTCTCATGACATACGACACTGAAGTCGTCTTGCCTATTGAACATTATGAGCCAACACTTCGAATCATGCTCTATAATGAAGAGGCTAATTGGGAGACCATGCGTCTAGCATTGGATTCACTCCCGGAGCGCAGGGGCAATACCGCCTTGCGTCATGAGATATACCATCTGATAATGACGAGGGCCTACAACAGAAGAGTACACAAATGACCCCTTAAAGTGGGGGACTTTGTGTTATGGAAAATGGAGGCAACCGGTAGGACCAATGAGCAAGGAAAGTTAACCCCTAATTGGGAGTGCCCCTACCGGATTTTTGAAGAAGTTAGAGACGACACCTACAGCCTGGAAACTCCAGACGACAGGCAACTAGCTAGAACTTGGAATGTAGATAACTTGAAAAAGTACTACTTCTAAAGACTTGTAAATCTTTGTAAATAGAGTATATTAATGAAAGAATGCTTTATTTTCATTGTCTTTTGTACAAAGTCCCATCTGTGCAATGCACAACTGGGCAACCGTCTGCTCTAAACTGAGTAGACATAAGCTAAGTATCAAACTTAGCAGCTATTTATAAGGCCAATGGCCGGATAGTTTTCAAACCGCCTGCTCCAACATGAGCAGGCAACCGGCGACGCCCATTTGGGTGAATTCGTCGAAGAGAGCATCTCCTATTTGGGTGGTATATTGTTCCATAAATCATAACTCAAGCGGCTTTAACCGACTGTCTAGGTTAAAGATAACTCACGACCATTTGAATGATCAATTGAAACCTAGATACAACTGGTCGTTGCTTCAAAGCAACACAGACGGTAATTAATATATGGGTCAAACTTAACCGGTCGTTGCTTCAAAGCAACACAGACGGTAACTAAAATCTTGGTCGAATGTAACCGGCCTTTGCCCAAAGGCACTACAGCCAGTTACCAACCCAAATTAAGCACGGTCAAAACCTTGGCCATTAATTCATAACCTGGTTATGATGCAGACACCCGGCTAATGGCCGCCTGTATTCTAAGAAATGGCGATGGAAAGTTACCCAAAGGGTATTTCGTAGCCGGTTAAACGAATAGTCTAGGTTAGCCGTAGCCGGCACCGTCTGCTAATCCAACTTAGAATAATTTTACTTCTTGAAATACGGTCAATGACCGCCTATCTATTCGTCCGGATGCTTGTTTGGACGGCTGCCTAATTAGAGTTGGGAAATATTAAGCAAACAACCGTCTAGCGGCAGGCAGAGCCAATGCATCCGGCATACCGCATATACTAAGTCAAAGTGCAAAAATTGAAACAAAGCAAATTAGAAAAATTGCAAAAATCGAGGCAAATTATCAGACAAAACCGACTCAGTCGGCAAGTTCTATTAATGAAAATGATTGTCAGCTGGACATATGTCCGGGGAAAGTAGAAACATCAAAAGTACACGGCTCGCAGGCCGGAGGTAGAAAAGAAAAACAATCAAATCACTGTTGCTGCTGACGCTGAGACGTCTGGCCCTGGCCGGAAGGAGGAACGTCTTGACTTTGCTGGGCTTGAGCTTCGTTAGTCTCACCCGGCGCTCGTTCTTCCGCCTGCTCCTTCTCTTCTTCCTCAGCAATGTCGTCCCATTCCTCAAAGGGAGCCGGCTTCTCTGTTCCGAGAACCTGGGCATCGAACACCTCAGTGGCATACTTGTATCGCAGGTCAAAGAAAGCCCAGTCGGTGTCCGGGTGGATCAAAGACCAGGCCATCTTCATGCGCTCTTCACAGTCGCGCTCATTCTCGGAGATCAGCCGATCTTGCTCAGCTTCCAACTTAGCTTTGTGATCCACCTGAGTCTGGGCCAGCTCGTTCTACAACCGGGAGACGTCTGCCTGCAGCTCAGCATTCTCCTTGTCAGCCTCCCCCAATGCTTTGACATCAGCTTGGAGGTTTTTAACTTGCAACTCAAAGTCAGTCGCCTTCTTGTTGGCCGTTGGTAGGCGTGTCGCGTACCTAACAAAAATAACCTAACTAACCACTACTATGTAGACCGATAAGCAAGGGTCAAATCCCAAGAGACTAAGGTTCAAAAATAATTAAATAGACTCAAATTCTTACTAAGCAGAAATCAATAATAATCGAATAATTAAGTAACTAATGTGGAAAAATCGAAATTAAACTAAAGAATATGAAGAAATCAAGTAATTAAAACATCCAAGATCAATTATCACCACAATTACGAATGATGCAATTATATTTCTACCCCTAACATACGATTCCAATTGAACGGGGAAAAGTAAACCCTAATAAATACCAAGGACCTCTCTCGAGTATCAATGGCTTCCCTAACATACAATCAAGCCTATTCTCATGGTATCATGCATATTAGAGACATTAAACACATTACTCTCACTTCCCAATTATCAAACCCAACTACTCTCGTGTTGAAAATCAAACCCTAAATTGATTTACTCAAATCCGTTTAAACCCAACTCTCGTTATAATAGAAACAATGGAATAATCGCAATACTAAAATTACGTCTAATCTAGCATTGGCATAATCACAATCAATTTAGCATAAGCAATTGCAATAATTATTAGATAATTTAAAGAATTAATTCATGCATCAATTATAATTGGGCTACCCTAGATCTTGGAATAGGAAATCTACTCACTCATAATGAAATAAACAATAACAAAAATAATTAAAGAAAACATAATTAAGAAACAAGAGATTAAAAGAAAATACCGAATCTTGAATTAAATTGAAGGTGGAAAGTATAAATCTTGAATCTTGAATTACAAAAGTAAAGAAAATAAAATAGAGAGAACTAGTTCTTAATAATGTGAATTAGAGAATAAAATAAAACTTAATTCATAATAAAACACAACTTAATGTATATATAGGCCTAGGAAGATAAAAAGATAAACATCTTTTCTTGGCGCACAAGGACTCCAGGAGGCACGGACGTGCCTCTATGCGTGCATAAACTGCTGTGGCTACTGACTTCCAGGCACAGACGTGCCTGGTGCTGGGGCACGGACGTGCCTGCTCTGCTGCGCGTATCACTCATCTTAAATCAGTCATAACTTCATATCCGGAGCTTCGTTTGAGGCGTGTAATACATCGTTGGTAAGGTCTTCAAGTTTACTTTTCAATGCAATTTGAATCACTCCATTATCATTTGTATACCAAAAGTTATGAGCATAATAGTGAACAGGTGTCATATTTGTCAAGTATTTCATCAACGTTTTGCTTCATTTTCACTCAAGTTCGTCTCGAACACATGATTTGATATTCTTAAGCAATATGTTTTCATACTCCATGATTATTATACTCAAGATTAGCCAACCATACTCCATTTTCATATAAATCACCTGAAATTCATCAAAACACACAAACGAAGAGTAGTAAAGCACAACTTAAGCAAATAATGCAAATATGCACCAAAGATCTCTAATTTTGTAATCAAATGAGCTTAGATACCCACCTAAAACATGTGCAAAATAGGACCTATCATCCGTCTCAGCAGCAGCCGTGAGCTCCTTGATAAGCTCCTCCTGTTTCATCTCTTGGCTTTTAGTTTTAATCTCATACATTAAAGTGTTTTATTGGGTAACATCTATGAGATCGGCTACCCTTCTATTGGCACCCCTTACCTCCTCCTGCTTCTTCCGCAAGGGGACCTTCATGCCGTCTACCCTTAGCATCACCTGTAAAGCCAGCCAGAAAGGGGTTAGCCTTTCAATTATGCTACAACCGGCAAAAGAGAAATTGTACAAAAACACCCCAACCGGCCAATTACCTCAGCGAGCAGTGAGTTGATGCGGTCAATGTTGACCTGGTGTACACCAAGCACCGCCTCCTTTTCGGACCGGGTGAGGCTCCTCAGCATCCTCTTGACGTACTGTTGGAGGTCAGGACAACGAGAAAAGGCATCTACATCAATAGATTTATTCGTTAAGTATTGAGCATAGACGACACCTACATTCTGACGGCTGCCTGTAGAATCCCCTGATTGGGAAGCTTGGGACTTGACTTGCATAGGCCCAAGCGGCCAGGGGGGGTCAAAGGTGAGAGCCATACCTTCATTTTCAGGCTGAGGGGTCATCCCACCCCCAGCCGCGTTGGAACCAGACGTTACAGCAAGCAGCCGGCTTGAAGGAGTTTCAGGCTCCCTCGTTCCAACCTCAGCCGGCCCTGTGCTTAGGCCAAGGTCTTTCAGGCTCTTGCTTCTTGAGGTAGGCCTCTCAGGCATAGGCGGCCTTCCTGAAGTGGTAGGGGCAGCCGGTACCCTTCTGGATTTAGAAGCAGGCTGGGCGGGCTCCTCACCTGGTCCCTTTAACATCTTTGTAAAAGAGCGAGGAACATTCTTGTTCCCCGATTGAAAAAGCAACAAAAGCAACCGGTTAAATATCAGAGTTGACATCAAACCATACAAATGGTAAAAGAGCTCAGCCGGCACTTACCCTATCATCCTTTGCCGCCAGCTGGGCCCTTTTCTTTTCTAACTGATCCTTCCGAATTTGTGCATTAGATTTAGTAGGCGTCTTCTCGGGAGGCACCATCTCTAATCCTTTCTCTGCGAAGAAGAAAATCAACAAGTCAAATGTCATTCAAGAATGATGCAGGCGGTATAAAGTGTCGGTTATCGGTCAACATACGTCTGCTAAACATTGTGTTAAGGCCACAGGCGGAAAAGAACGCCTCGTCCTTTAGCCAGCTTGGATGAGGGACCCAGTTCTTGGGGACAATGACTTCAGTCCCAACATCCAAAGGCAGGGAGATCTTCTTGAAGAGCCCTGTCTCCATTATTTGTGTCCAAGCCTCTTCCAGTACTCTAGGAAGGGCGCATTTCTTTCTGAGGAGAGCCGGGTGTGTGTTGAAGCGACGCAGCCGGTGGTTCTGACACAACGATGGGGAAGAAACCAAGTAAAACTTGCTCTTCCAACTGCTCCATTTTGACGGCTTGTCAAGCGTCATCATGTATTCCGGATGTGTGGTCAATGTATACCACGCATTCCAGCCACCTGGGGCACGACTGAGATAGTGCATATGTGAAAACGCCTCCCAGCTAGGCGTTATGTCCTGCATCTCGCAGGCAGCTATATATCCTAGTATATTCACCTAAGAGTTGGGTGTTAACTGCCAAACGCCAAGGTCGTAACCCCTTTGAATGGCTTTCATTATATCATGGAGGGGGAACCGAGGCCGGCTTTGAATGCCGCCTCATAACAGCCGAAATAATTGTCGGCATGGTCAAGTTCGTCATCCCAAACGACGGTTGCCTCTACAGGCGGCACAACAATCTCCCATCCTACCCCAACCGGGCGCTTTTGTAAAAATCCGGGTAAGGTGGCATTTAGAGTGACCACATCCCTGGCGGTCATGTGCGCCTCTGTTGGATTGTTGATAGAGGGCCATTTATATTCTCCTCATCCTCTTGGGGGGCATCCGGTTCCATAGTAGACTCTGTAGAGTCTGATTGTTGGACGGTCTCTTCACCGCCTGTATCCTCGGATTCGTTCAAGATATCATCTCTGGGCGTGCTAGGTACGCCCAGCTAGTCATAATGTACAATGTCAGCCGGAGCTTCGGCTGAGCCGTATGACTGGTATTCGGGGTCTACAGCCGCCCGTCTCGTCCGAGCTATTCTATCCTGCACATGAACAGAGACGGTCGGATTTGCAGAAGAGTAAGGGTAGTCCAAACACCCCCAGAAGACATCCCCAGTCCTAGACTCAGCCGTATCCGGTGACCGGCTGACAACTGTCCTAGGCCGTGCCGTGTGTGTGTTGGGTGAGTCCATTATTCTTTACAAGCTATACAACCGGAAAAACTCAAAAAAGTTGCAAGGGGTAGAGACGGTACCTTGAAGATGCTTTGAGTGAGGGGAAAGTAGGCTATGCGGATCAGCAGCCGGAAATCTTTTTGTTGCTTGCTAGATACCCAGACGGTTGCCCGGATGTACCCTCTTCAAGAGTAACTGAAAATTGTTGAGCAACCCAACCGTTTCTCAGAAATCTTGCTTAATGATACCCCAGACAGTAGACCGGATGAGGGTATATTGAGAGCAAAGGGAAGGAATTGAGTATGATCAGGCGGTACCTATGAGTTTTGAGTAATGGGTACCCAGACTGTAGCCGTTTGAGTGAAGAAGAGACAGGCGGTTTTGAATAAAATAGTAGCCGGTATCAAAGCGCTCTCTCTCTCAGAAAATTCTCTCAACAAAAATTTGCAAAGTATGAAAATGAGAGGAGGGGGGTCTCTACTTATAAAGAACCCCAGAAGGCGAACCGTCACCTTCCCAATTCGAATTCAAAAAAAAAAAAAAAAACAGAGAGAGAGAAGGAGACGAAACGTTACCTTCTCAGAGCATGACACCTGTCACAGGTGCCACATGGCAAGCCACGTCACACCTGTGAGGGAAAAATGTTTAGGGTAAAAATACCCTTGTCCACGTGGACAAATCATGTGCTAACACGTGTCAACATCAGAGGGGTTCTAAGAGAACCAATCCACTGGTGACACGTGGCACTCTAACCAATGAAAGGAGAATTGATCTCCTCTCACTATAAATAGATGAAAATCCTCATTTATCACACATTCATAAATATACACATAAAAACCGAGCAATATTAATTGCGGAATTCTCTCGGAATCCGAGAGAAAAAACCTTTACATTCCGCATTTTGATACATCTGGAAACGTTGTAACTTAATCGTCGGAGGCGGAACTCCACCCAACCGGAGTTTCCGTGGTTTTGCAGGTTGATAACTTGTTATTTGGTATGATTTTAGGGTACTTTTGAACCTTGTTTTCGTGATTATTCGACATCAAAGTTCATTATTTATCCTATTTTTATACAAATTTTGTACCATCCATGCTTCACGGGTTGTTAATGTTTTTTGATGTAACGTAGCTATTTTTAGCACTATATATGGACGTGATCAAGCATGAGTGAACAAGGAGAATGGAAAGCTTGGTTGATAGAGCAATTAAGGAGGAAGGATGAGTGCCTTAAAGAGAAATGAAAAGCTTTTGGAAAGTTTTGGAAGGATTTTTGCACTAAGGTCAACTTCAACTGACCATAACTTTTGTTCCACTCAACATTTTGAAGTGATTCAAATTGGAGATTAAATTTCATCTCAAGAGCTTTCCAACGACTAGTCACATGCCTTTTTCCGATGAGTAATGAAGAAGTTATGACCTTCCGAAATGAAGTTGTTTCGCCAGAAAAAGCTGCACGTCCGTGCCAATTGATGCACGTCCGTGCCAATTCATGCACGTCCGTGCCAATTGATGCACGTCCGTGCAAGGTCAGGCAGTAGCTATTGTTCTCATTTTAACAGGTCTGCACGTCCGTGCAACCTTTGGCACGTCCGTGCCGACCTGTAGACGGGCCGATTCTTGGTTTCTCCGTCCTTTTACTTGGGGGTTATATAATATCCCTTTAGCTTCATTTGTAAGGGGGGGATCTTCTTAGTTTATTTTTAGCTTAGGTTAGGGTTTTTTAGAGAGAGAAACTCTCATTTTCTAGAGAGAGAAAGTGAGAAAATCTTGTTGAAAGCTTGGAATATGAAGAATTGAAGGAAGGAGACTTGAAGATTTGGATACTCCTTGCAATATCAATGAGAATTTCTTACTCTCTCTCCTATTTTGTTATTCTATTTACTTATTTTTGTATCTTTTCATCCTTAATTACTTTTTTATGTTAGATTAGTGTTTGTTTCATGTTCTTAGTTGTTAATTCCTTTAGTTTTGCAATTTATTATGATTTGTGAGTAGTTCTTTTACTTGGGATTGTTGAAATCATTGATGAATTCACAAATACTTGTTTGTATGTGTTGATTTAGCTAATGTGGGATGTTAATTAGTTGAGCTTAAGTGGTTTCATTGTTAGTTCTTGTAAGTGGCCATTGCTAGAACTATTTATCTAAGCTTTCTCAACGAAGGATCGAGAGATGAACTTGAGTTAGCTCCCTTATGCTTGATTGACCCGAAATGCCATGAGAATAGGAATTTCCGATCAAGGGAATGTTTATGTCATCGTGATTATGCTTTAACACTTGTTTTATGCTTTGTAACCACGAGAGTAGGTTGTATTCATGATTCAAGTAATCCCTCTAGCTTGAGAGAGTAGTTGGGTGCCTTAGATGACTTCCCCTAATTTATCCCCGAATTGCTATGTCTTGTATGTTAAATTGTAGTTTGTGAACGACTTAATTGGTGGATACCTTCCCGAGATCCTCTTTATTATTGTTTGTAGTTTTTCTTCATAACTCATAACCCAAAAAGACTTGACTTAGCTTATCACAAATCGATATTTGTTAGTGCTCCCCTTAGTCCTTGTGGGATCGACCCTTACTTACCCTTTCTACCCATTAGAGAGACCAAGTTAGGTTTTTATCTTAGGTAGGCTCGATGACAGCTTATCAAATTTTGGTACACACGGTCGACGCGCACTCTTGGAATTGTAACTCTCCCGAGGGACTCCAAAAACACCGAAATAGATGTGAATTTAGTTGTTTATCAATGCAAAGAATGATTTGACATATTCCGAGTCAACTACTAGGTTGAGTGCTTGTCTTTTAAACACACGAGTGCGTGAGTTGGGAGGGCATTGTTCACATATAAAGGGGTGGTTGGAGAGCGATCGAGTACATATTTTACTCGCCACATTAAATGAGAGAAGAGTGTGTGAGCACTGGCCTTGAATTCTATATGCTCTTGTGGTTTGCTCTATTTGACAATTGTTAGGGAAGATGGGCAGTTGGATGGATTTGGTTGATTGATTTTGATACATATTTGTCGGATTTGCCTTGAATCGTATATATTAGTTTAAAATGTATTTGGGGTGAAGTATTGATTTATTTATTCATTGCTTTGCTTAGGGACAAGCAAAGGTTTGGCTTGGGGGGGTTTGATATGTTCATTTTATATAAAGATTTACCCCCGTCCCTTGGTCATATTTAGGAGTATTATTGGCTCTTTGGAGCCACTTTTATTACTAATATGCGTTTTCTAGTGTTTCCGTAGGTGTGGTATTGTTTTATAGGAAATTGCAGATTTGAAGCATTTTCCCGTACTTATTTGAGCCACTACGAGCATTGGAGTGGGATCGCATTATTATGACCATATTCCGTAGCCCAAGGCCGCGTTGGAGCAATCAAACCGGTGATTAAGGGCTCGGTGAAGAAGAAGAGTTCGTGGCATTGGACCGAGTCTTAAAGACCCAAAGAGGAAATGCAAATTGGGCCAAGAACATAGCCCAAGTGAAGAGGTCCAGCTTGCCTGAGAGCTCGCCCGACCGGGTAAGCCCTCGTCTGAGGCGCGCTCGGCCGGGCGAGGCATATAGAAGAAGGGCACTTCTTCGCCCGAAGGCGCGCCCGACCGGGCGCGTGTTTCTGAGATTGTTTAGCGATTTTTAATCTTTGTTTTAGCTTAGGTTTCCGAGCTTAAGTATAAATACGCTTTGTTAAGCGGGATTGAGGATCTCTTCTCAGTTAGTTAATTCTTAGTTTTTAGTTAATACTCTTGTTTTCTCTCTATACCTTGAGTTTTACGCAATTCGTTATTTCCGTTTACTTTGGTAACGATCTCTTCCCCTTTTATTTTCAGTAATTTAGTTGCTTTGATTTATTATGCTTTGTTTAATTGCTTTGATTAGTTTAGTTTCAATTATGCACAAGTAGTTTAATTCTAGGGTTGTGGGGATCCATAAATAATATGAAGGGGTAGTTTAATATCGTTGATTGTCAATGCTTGATTGATTTCCTATTGATTGATTTAATGCTATGCAATTAGATTATGCCTTGTTTAATTGTATGACTTATGCAATATTGATTCGAGATTCGATAGATGAGAATTGATGTTTAAGGCTTAGTTTCAATAGGCAGGTTAATTTATAAATGGTTAAGTCAAGATTCAAGAAATGCGATTTAATAAAGGTAGATTAATTTTATGATTATAATACATAGCGAAAGCTCTTTATAATCTGGTTAGTTTATGCATTGACGATTGATTATTGTGTTTTACCTTGAAATATTATTTATTGGTGAACCTATACCCTAGGCTTTTTATTATTGATTAATCCCTTAGTTTAATTATAGCCTTTAGTATAATTCTCATAAGTAAGGAATTATTTTTGAATAGGTGATGCGACTTTAGCCTGTCAATGCTTGTATGCAACCCTTGTTTTTCTGGTTCACAGCCATAATTACATCGAGTGACACCGTTTCACCCTGAATTTTTAGGTGCACAATCATAATTATTGATCTATTGATCTTGGTTCTTGATATATTCTAACCTAAAACATGCCCATTAGCAAGATGATGAGAAGAAATGAAACTATGACAGTCTGTAGTTGATATATAATGAAGTATTTAGTTATTTAATAATATTGGCCATTAGATAATGTACTATGATCTAACTGAAAAAATTATATAGATTTCCAGATGATTGGCATTGCAATTGGAATGTTCCTAACTAGGTGCTCAAAATGCACATAGCAAAACATGTGCGTGCAAATTTTCACAGGACAATACAAAGATCTACCAAAACACAGCCAAAGTTTGTCCTGTATGCATTACACTAAAAGAATTCAAAGTCCAAATATTTACCGCCGCCTGGCTTCATGTCGGTATTGGCCATTCTTTTACTGACACTACCAACACCAACACCAACACCAGCTCCTACACCTACACCTGCACCTGCACCTACACCTGCGGTGTCAACCGGCCCAAACTTACCTGGCAACTCCATCTCCATTGGTCTTGGTATCTCTGGAGGTGTGCTGCAGCGTATCAGAGCCCAGTTAACCCCTTCGAAGAATGGGTGTTGCTTGATTTCGGTGGCACCCCTCTTTACTCCAAGTCTGTTTTGTGGTTCTTTCACAAGCAATCCTCTAATCAAATCTCGACTTGCATAGCTTGTTGCTGGAGAATCTGGAAATTTCAGTTGCTGCCCCACAACGTTAAAGAGAGTGGCACGATTTCCTGAGCCCTTGAAGGGGGTTTTTCCATAGAGTAGTTCGTGCAGAAAAACTCCAAATGTCCACCAGTCAACAGCACTTCCGTGGCCTTCTCCCTTTATAATTTCCGGGGCCAAGTATTCGTGGGTTCCAACAAAAGACATGGACCGGGCTTGGGTTGGCTCAGCAACAAGCTCAGGAAGAGTTCTGGATAGAAATCCAGGCTCATTCTTTAGTTGTTTGGTTTTTTTCTTGCTCTTCTTAGGAAAGATTCCAGGAAGGAAACACGCAGGTTGGATGCAAACTGCTGAAGGTTCAATACAAGCTGGCTGTACACAGAATGCATTTGGAGGGCCAGAATCAGAGGAACTTTTTACTAGGGTGGGGGAGACGGTGCAACGCAAGGAAAGGTCAAAATCAGAAAGCATGATATGCCCGTCATCACGAACCAAGACATTTTCTGGTTTCAAGTCTCTGTAGATAACTCCAAGCATGTGAAGATACTCAAGAGCCAACAAGACTTCAGCAGCATAAAACCTATACGATAGGGAGGAAAAGGAACAGAGTAAGAAACAAGGAACTCCAAGAAACAAATACAACCACCATTCTACTCGTGAAAACTTAATCATTTTCATGAGCAAGATAGAATTCGCAATTTTATTAAAAAGCAATAATATTCTGATCAAGTGATTCAAGTCCTTTCAACTAACTTCAGAACAATCAATAACAATGAATGGAAAGTAGAAAGATGCCTCAATGTGAGAGAACAGAAGACCTATTCTAGCTCACAAGTAACATCCATAATGGTATCCAAAGAAGAAGGCATACTTCAAAGACTCTAATTAAAAGTTTTTTACATATCAGAACCCTCCATATGAATTGTTTCCATGGAATTCTGAGATTAGCTGATACAATCACTGGATCTCAAAACCATCCATCTCAACCACTGATATTGATCCTATAAAAAGTCTAACCAGTAATCATACTGAAACTCCACTAAATAGCGAAAGCTTACAGCACTGGTACCTCTTGGTGAAAGTTTTGCAGAAAAAGAGAAGAGGAAATGGGAAAAATGCTTTTTAAATATATACAAATACAAGGAATTGTACCAGCAGCATAGTGTTGTCATATGTAGCAAAATAGATAGCACAATATCATTCTTGAAGCAGTAGAACCATATAATATTCACACGACAACTGCGTTTATGTTTTGAATCATACCTTGCTGCATACTCGGAAAAATGTTTGCCTGGCTGGCGTTGTCTTTAAGGTGTGAAGGTCACCTCCTGGACAATACTCCATGACCAAACAGGAAAACCTGTCAGTCTCAAAATGTGTATACAAAGTCGGTAAAAATGGATGATCAAGCAGTTGCAGAATCTCTCTTTCTGTTTGAGCTCTACTCAACTTCTTCCTAGCAGCAAGAGATGCTTTGTCCATTACCTTCATAGCAAAATAGCAACGGGTGCCACTCAGCTCAGACAAATAAACACTTCCAATGTCACCACAACCAAGCCTCTTGAGTAGCCTAAAGTGGCTCATACCCAATATTCCATCCCGAGCTCTGATGGCCAGGATAGCCTTCCATCTAGGATCATTCCCTTTGTGTGGCTTATTAGCACTTCCAGTAAGGTTGCTCCAATTACTATCATCACTGAGGCCACTACTATCACTTGCTCGACTCATGCTAGTTTTGGCACTTTCAAGAGAGTCTCCGCCTCGAATACTGCATTTTGTACTCTCACAATTCCTTTCAAAGCTTAGCATTCCATCGCTCGTAATGCCATCACTCCTATAAGTGCTGGCACAACTATTAGCAATGCTCATAGATCTAACTACGCAACTATCAACACTACTTAGTGGACTTGGTGGCAATGAAGCATCCCAAACACATTCTTTTTCATCGGTATCTGGAGGGAGAGAGGCTTCTGTATTTTGTGAAGCACGAGGAACCAGAAATGGAGAAGATATTGTGTTCAAGTCATTTGGTTCTTCCGCCAAGCTGTCAGTAGGAGAGAGAGCAGCTGGGATTGGTTTTTTTTGGAGGAGCTTGGATTGAAAGATCATCAATAAAAGGACCCTTCACAGACATGCTCTTCACCAAGGATACAGCATCTGACTTCTTCTGACTGATTGGCACATACACTGGTCTCATCAAATCAGTATCAACAGGTTCCGGAGGATGACTAGCACCTGAAAAGGAGCTTGAGCCAACACCATCATCAACAGAATCAACACTATGATTCGATGTGATAACATCTAACATCAGATCGTCCTGTTCTTGCAGGGATATTTTTCCCTTCCATGGTCTCGTAGGCACAGGAAAATCCAAGTCCTGAGCATCTCGTCCCTTGGATCGACTCAACTGTTCTCTAGCAGAAATAACTTTATTCCCTACTATCACACTAGCAGAAGACAAGTGAACTGGAAGCGACTTCAATTCCGGGATCCTCTCCATATTGGATGAACAAATACCATCACAAACAGCTACAACCGCAAAACCAGCTCTGCATACAGCAACAAAATTACTGTGAAAACCTCAAAACAAAATATCATCATAAAAAAACAGATTTAGACATAATCATCTATACTTAGAAAGTTGGAAACTAGCAAATTTACTTGTGATGCTAAAAGCCAGAAAAAAAATCCAAACACAAATATGGGAAGAAAATTTTACGATACTACAAGCTTAGCTTCTTACTTAGATTTGTGATGTATAATCATGCACACAATACAAAACCCACCATATCCAACTCTAATAAGAGCATTAAAACTTCGAATTTCGACATGAAAAGAAGAACACAGATTAAAGCAACATAGTAGGAGGCCATCAAATGCTTAACTTGGGTCACAATCATGACATAATAATATACTATGAATATCACCTACAGAAAGAACAATCTATGCAAAAAAAAGCAAAACCCATGATTCCCTAAAGAAGAAAAAGTGACAGATTCTCTGATTATACTTCGATTAGGTCACAAATAAAATTACACACAAAACAAAAGGAATAAAAATACCAAAATACTGACACAAATTTGAAAAACCAGAAAAACCCCATGAAACAAATACGCAAAATTAGCAGAAACTAATCAATATTATCAAGCTTAATTAGAAATTAATGAAGTGGGCATACATTACCAACTAAACAAAAATAAAATAAAAACCTGAAAAACCCATCAAACAAATACACATAATTAGCACAATCTAAACACAATTATCAAGTTTAATTACTGATTAATGAAATGGAAATACAGTTAAAAACCCAAAATGCTGACACAAAACTAAAACCAGAACCATAAACCTAGAAAACTTTATCAAACAAAAACTCAAAATTAGCAAAAACTAAACAAAATTATGAAGCTTAGTCAATGATTAGTGAAGTGGCCATACATCAAAACCCTTCAAATTGCTGCTACCTTCACAAAATGTGGATCTACAGAAACCCACTTGAATTCCTAAACAAATTTAGAGAAAATAAATTGAGAGAAAACCAACTTTGAAGAGTTGGAGAGAAAATTCAAGTCTTAAAAGAAAAGGAAAGAGAAAAATTGGGAAAAATAAAAATGTGAATGTAAATAAACAAAGAAAAAGGAAAAGCTGAAGTTGTTGTTGTGTTGGGTACTGCTGCTATAAACTCACACTCAAACAGTACATACAAAACAAGCTCCTTTAACTTTATCAATTTTTATTTTTTTTTGAATATTTATAATAATAATAATTATAAAATGTTTACCTTTGAATTGTTTTTTCATGGGAGCTGCAAAAGGAGGGAGAGAAGGTGGTCATGTGTTCATTCTAACAGCACAAGAATGGAGGAGAGAGAAAGTTAAAAAGGAAAGAGAAGTGGGATCAGTGATTGTGATTCCAGTATGAGAAAAGGAAGGAATTCCATCCATTGTGGGGTAGATGGACCCCATTAATGTTTCTTCTTTGTGCTACACTTCTTTTCATACAGATAATTACTACTCCTCCCTCTCTCTCTTTCTTTCTCAATGTTATGGGAGAAGGGGATGGGATTGGGGTTGGATAACTCGCTATCTGGCTAACTTGTTCTCCATCGATCACCTTAACTCTAGTCCATCATTTTAAGTTTGTTATCCCTAGATTCCTTACTAATAAAATTAAGTCCATTACGATACTAGCTATTAAGTCAGGCTAGTAAGGTGATTTTGGGTGGTGATACATTAATGAGGGTAGTGATGTAATTTTGGATAACGATGGAGGAGGGATTGTTTTGGATTAGGAGTTAAGATCGTTATACGGTGTTTGTTTAGGAAATTGACGGATCACATTCTGCGTGGCTTTTTTACATCCGCTTATATATATATATATATTTTTTGGCTTTATGTTTTGCAAAATTACAAAATGAAGATGCTTTTATGGCAATAAGATTTCATTGTCTTGAAAAGGATATTGAATTATTTTGATGCATTGGTTACTATAACTACATCATTACATGATTACTTTTCATAACTATGAAATGCATAAGAAAAGCATCAAATAAAATTATCCCCCAAAACTTATTTGCCACATGTCTATTTAAAATTGTCCCAAAACTTCAATTTTTAGTAAGCTACTAGGTATGGCTTTTGCATTACATACCTAATTGACCAAAGAAATGGAGGGTGATTTGAATATTCATAATATGGTACTTTGTATTATTATGGATAAAACCTTTTAAAATCAACTCAAATCAATATATGACTTACTCCTCTTATGCAATCGGTACTCCATGTCACTTCCTTAACTTGTTTAAAAAAATAGCTAAAAGTTGTCGCAACAAATCTCAAATGTATGGGCAACAAGCCATTGGTTTGGAAAAACAAAAACTTATCCACCAATCCAATTCATTTTTACAAGTTACAACTTTGCATCCCAAAACAAAATACTACGTATATAAAGCTTCATACAATCACACTTTGAATCCCTTATCCTCACATTCTTTCATACACCCTATTTTCTTACATGCTTAAAGAGTACATCCTTTAAAAACATTCTATCAATTTAAACTTTTTTTTTTTCTTTAGGGAATCTATCAATTTAACCTATTTTCATTCAATTAATTATCTTTCTTAATTTTGTATTTTTATTACTAGTACTTGTCACTATAGTTGTCTAAAAGAATGATTCGCTTAGGTAATCAATGTTATTCTCCTAATTATGTAACATGCTCGGTAAATGACCAAAAAATTAAAAAATAAAAATCTTAAGAATTTTACAAAAACTGTAGTATGGAAGCATGGAAGAAGAGTACAATTATCCTGTTTAAGTCATATTCACCAGCAAAGAGACATGGTCGCGTGCAGTTAGGCATTGTCATATGATATGTCAATGTCCAAATTTCTCATTTTTTTGTTATTTACGGTTAATTTAAGGCAGTATAATGTTTGGAAAATATATAACATGCAAAAACTCATAAATAGGTTTGTTATATTTGGAGTAAAAATTATTACAAGAAAACGATTGATTTGCATAATACAAATGACTACAAAAATTAGTTTACCATTAATGTAATAAAGAGAATTTGTCACTCAATAATGAGCTTCTTTGTACATATGCCTGTGTGATGAATTCAATTTTTTTCAAACCACCGGAGAATAATTTTAATATCCTACATTAATTGTATTGTTTTTCAAATGTTCCTCAAATATTATCTTATTATTGAATTGTCTTTAATATGAATATGAGATCCACCATTATAAAGCATTCACAATTTATCAAGCAAATGATTCTAAAACCACGTAGGACAAGATTTAGGCATAGCCGCTAATCGACACATTTTTAATATTATTGTCATGCATCGTAAACAACATGATAGAAGCAAACCCATCGAAGTTGAGTTTGAAGGAATCGGTAGAAGGTGGCTTCCAACCCACACAAACTAGCTACACATTTTAGACCTTATATATAAAGGGATTTTTACTAATTATAAACTCAAAACCTTTTCCTTTTAATCTAGATATAATATACATATACCTCTTGCTATTATTTAACAAAGAAAATATGAGTGTTTCCATAATGGTCAAGTCAATGGTAATATGAAATGAGTATATTATTAAAGTATTACTATGTGGCATATTATTGGGATGATATAAAAAAAACAATAACAATATAGTATCATATGATTGTCCAAAAATATAAGTATAAATTTCCTACAATTGGTGGTAACGATGATGATCAAGATCAAGAAAAATAAAGCTTGTAATGTGGGTCATAAGAATTCTTCAATCCCATAAAACCAAAAGAGTTAGTGATTCAAATGATTAGCTTCAAAGTATTTTACTACAAAAACCGTAGGTCATCAACTCACATTCCCATAAAAAGAAAAGTGTGTTATTTTATTTTATAATTATTATGATTTTAATTTAAATTAATTAATTTGATTTGGGTGGGACATAAATTTCTTCCCTACCTTAGCTTTTAGAAAAGTGGCAAAGACAAGGTTTGAATAATGAAAGTAGCCGGGAAAAATATAAGAAATTGTTGGAATTAGCAAAAGTTGAAGGAGGAGCAAAAGCAATCAAGAGTGGTGGGTGGGGTGGATGGAGTGGAGTGGGTTTTTTCATGATTCTTTTTAAACTTGGATTTTGGGTTTTGTGCATCAAAAGTCTTTGTTAGGGATAGTAGTGCTAATTAACTTATTAATCATACTTTTTCTCCTCTATTATGCTAATTATGTGCTTGTTTAGTTTAATCATCTTGATGACTTGATTACAAGTATGAAAATGGGTTGTGCCAAGTGCCAACCCATAGCCCTTTGCATTATTGGGTTGGCCCAACTTGATAATGTAGTAATGTGTGTTGGGCCGAGCTATTATGATGATCGACCATAATTGGCTCATGGGTCGACTTGATATGCATGACTAAATTTGTTCATCGGTCCAACTTCAGCTCGAATCAAAGACCAAAATTTGACAGTTCAAGACGTGGAGACCGAATCGATGATGGTTGGACCAAGTTTGGTAAACAATCCAAAATATGGATGGAAGGTTTGGATCAGTCCAAAATGATTTTTATTTTTCTATGTAATAATATGGAAGAAAAGGAAATTATATATAGAACATATTAGGGGCCTTGTTTGAAAGCTTATAAAATATATCATAATATATCTTAAGTCGAAAAAAAGTCAAAACTCCTCTTAATAATACAAACATTTATATATGTGTAACACCCTAGAAATTCCCTTCCTTAAAAATACTTGTTTTGCTCTTTTTAGAATACAAAATAGGAAAAATCTAAGACATTACCGCCACCGTGAAAACGGCTAAGGCAATTATCAAAGACACACAGCGAAATACTCTCTTTAAAACCATTCAAACAAGTCAACTTAAAAAGTCAAACTGAAAGAAAGTAAAGTCAAACAAAGTCAACCTACAACTTGGAACCATTGTAGGCCCTCATGAAAACCGAACAATACTCTCAAAACCCTTTGCGTAAGTTTCACAAGCATGATAAAATAAATAATAATTAAAGCAATTAAAACACATCATATCCCTATGGAAACTAAGCATGATTCGCTCTTCACTCATGCCCATCATGAAAATGCTCCATCACCTGAAAAGTTCCTCTTTACTTGTTTCCACTACTCGCCATTATAAATGGGTTGTCGTAGGGACAAGATAAAGACAATACCAAACAAACATACAAACACACAATCAGCAATGCTGAGTACATAATTAAGCGTAATAAAACACACTAACATGCTTTCATCCTATCATCACACAACTTACCTTGTTGCACCTGTAAACAAGCATACAAGACATTCAACATTTAACTAGACAAATATCAATGTCCATTTAATTTGATTACGCATCGAACGGGTTTCCAACCAAATCCCTGCCCCAAATAAATTGAGGTAAACTACACCGGGAGCCAACCGGGTAGGCAAATGTCACATGAAGTAACGGATGTCCTGCGCATAATAATAATAATAAAATGGAAAATACAGCGTCGTGTACTCCCAGTAGAAGTTATGGACAAATATAAAGTCGCATAACTCCCCCCATATGTTCATACTCGAGGTATATACGTTCCAGGAGTTTTAATGCATATTCTCTTTCAATTTACGTTGTTTACATATTATTGGATTTGGTGATGACTCGCAAACCATAACACAATCAATCATTATAATCATTTAAGCAATCAAACATACCAATTTAATTCTTAAATAATTAGTGACCACATAAATTTTATATTGAATCATTTTTAATCTACCTCAGTGTCAAACACACCTTAAACACATAATGCGTCGCAAATCCTATCCCTCGGTGTTAGAATCACCTTAAGTGCACATAGGCACCGCACTATAATTTATTCCCGTGTACTAAGACACTTAATAGCTCAATTCCCATGCTTAAATTAAAGTATCAATAAAAATAATATGAACCATAATAAAAATTCCCTTTCAATATTCCAAACCAAATTAAACATTTAGTTTAATTAAACATGCCTTTAATCATGCTAATATTAAAAGTGTGGTTCATATCCAACATGCCAACATAATTAATTCCAATCACCAATTCATCATAAATAATTCATACATCACAAATCATTCACCAACATCAATCCATACAACAATTCTAATTAATACCTATCATGATACTACCTTGTAATTAATTAATCAAAGCCTAGCATGCTTCTACATACTCAAATAATTACTAAGTACGTGAACGTACCTTGAATGTGATCTCAAAATTGCCACGACTAAATGAAATCACTCACTTGAAATTCTCCTACAATCCAAAATTACAAAGAGGCATTAATACCTATTCCACACAAATTTCCAGCAATATATACACTCCTTAAATCACTCATAAATCCTTTAAAACAAGCTGAAATTTGGTTTAAAACCCTTACTTTTATTTCCAATTAATGGGTAATTAAAAATCCTTTCAAGAAACATAATTATAGCTTATATATAAAAATTTCAGCTTTATTAAATCATTTAAAATTGTTGTAAATGTGTTTTAAAACACTTATTTCAATAATTTAAATCACCCATAAGCAATTTCCATCAACATACATAAACCTAGAAACCCAGGGTTTGTAATTTGGGGCTTTTTAATTCAAATCCAAATCTGAAAATTCATATACATCATATTTAAAATCAAACATCATAAAAATCATCACAAAAGCCAAAAACAATAATTAGATCAGGGGTGAATTTAATTAAAAAATCAAAAGAAGGAATTTATTTTTTTGAAAGGGGCGCACGACCACCAAGGCCAGGCTGCTGCCGCACCCGCCAGGTGGCCGCCGCTACCGGCGAGTACTGGTGGTGGTGGCCGGCTGGTGATGGTGTGTTTGTGGGTGGTGATGAAACAAAATAAAAATAAAGGGGAAGGGGAAAATAAGAGAGAGAAGAGAGTTACCTTTGGGTATTTTCCACTTTGGGCAAGGTTCAATTTGCCCATGTGATGGGTATTTATACCCTCTCTCTAAAAACCCTTTTAAGATTAAATTTCCTTTCTATCCTTAATGATTCATTTCCTATTCAAACTAGTATTTTGACTTTTCTTAAATACCACTGACTTTAAATTTCCTTTTATAAAATAATAATATGCCCCCAAGTTTTTAAATTATAAAATAAAGTATTCCCAAAATTATTAAATAAATAAATTGGACCTTTAATTAAAAACAAAACTCTTTAAATTAATAAAACATCATAAATGTTTCATTTCAACTTATTTAAATACTTTAAGAAATACTTATTTAAATTAAAATATGTATAAGGTATTACAATCTACGATCATAATCTCAGGGGAAATACAACAAGTTGATCTTTTGATCAACAAAGTTTGTTAATCTAGTGGTCGAATCATAAATAAAAGCAACATAACTGCTGACTCATCACTCATTTGATGAGTCACCACCACCTTACTCCATCTTACCCAATAAAAACAAGCTACATCACCCCCTCATCTCCTACCCAGCCGCGACCACTACCACCTTGTTTTTTTTTTTTTCGTCGACGAAGCACCATTTCGTCCGATGTCCCCTTTTCTTCTCCGAAACCCATCACCGCCACCTCTGATCTTCCCATTTGCTCATCGAAACCCATCATTGTCGCCGCCACCATGAAGCATATCCTTAAACGCCACTTTGCAGCATGGAGGACATGGTCACCCTTACCCTTTGGGGTTGTCCATGCCCTGAATTTCACAAAATTTCATAGGATTTTCATTTAATTCTAGAGATCATGGGGTTGTTGATGGAAGTGTCAGTGGAAGGAAGGTGGAGATCAGGGAAGAGAAAAGGAGGGGGCTTCAATGGTGGAGGAAGCTTCTGCCAGTGGAATGTCCATTTCAGCAAAATAATACAACTAAACAACAAACATGAGCACCATCAATCTGATGCGTTAGTGCCACTGCTCCTTTTATTTATGATATTACCATTAGATAAACAACAAATGTCTATCATTAAGATTAATGGGGGTTGCCTCAATCTCAAATAATATCCTAACATATGATAAATGTAGCCTTCAATCTAATAATTTACATACGATCTAATTTAAAAATTTAAAGACATACTCACCTAATCTTAACAACGTAAATGCCCAAATTGTACTCGAATACTCTATTTCGTGTAAATATTACTCCAAATAAACTTTGCACACACTTTCTAACTTTTAAGACAAAAAAAGGGAGTTCACCATTACAACAAACAAAGTCTAACATCAACATTTCAACAAATTCCTTCTTCCCTAATTTCTTGAACCATCACCAAAATTCATCAACTGTTTGTCGGTTAATTACAACCTTCATACTCATCACCAACCAACCTTCTTCCTTCACTGCTACTACTCTCTCTTTCTCTCTCATCTTCTTCCTCACTTTCTCTCTCCTCTCTCCTTCAATGGCGGCCGCTTTGGCCAGTCCACCTTCGTCTCAAACTATGGTGTCTTCTCCTGCTCTCTCTCCTCCGCGCCACTCATCGGAATCTTCTGTCGCCGGAAGTTCCTCCGACCTATCTGATCGTATCACTCGAGCTTCCAGTTTCTCCAGAAATGCCGATTCTCAGGTTTGTTTTCTTGATTTTTCCTTTATTGTTTGCGATTTCGCTGTTGCTTGAAGTTGATCAACGCTTTCTAATTGTTGAATTTTTGATGATTTTTTGAATTTGATGTTGAATTATTGAATAATTGATTTTGGTAGGCTTTGGATTTGCTTAAAAGTGAGGAGTATCGCCAGCTTTTTCGTCTTCCTTCTGAAGAAGTAAGTCAACTCGCTTTTTACTGGTAGGAAATTTGGTGTTGAATGTTCATGCAATTGTTAGGGAATAATGTTATATAAGTTTGATATCAATTGTAGAAATGGAAGAAAATTGTATATTAATTGACATGAAAATCTCAATCACTTGCGATCAAACCTAATTTTGATCATATTAATAATATCATCAACATGTCAGTTCGGAATTTTTGAATTGTGTATAACTGCTTGAGAATGTAAAGTACGACCACATTTGCGTCACATTGTTGAGCCACCTCGAGTGTGAATGTACCCGAACCTCACAGCTCCTTGCATAGTTGGGGATTCCAACGAACATATATACAATGGACGCATACTTTCTAAATGTAAAGATGCACCATCCTTTTCTGACTCAACTAGAGCTGGAGATTAGGGAGGAGTTAAGTTAACTACTAAGTAATCAAAATTCTTAGTTGTGTACTTGCATAAAAGGAATGTAAGTTGTGCACTCTGCTTCCTGCCTATTCTGCAGTCCAATTGGGCTTCTGGCCAAAATTAAAATTAGTATCCTGGCATATGCTAACAAATTAAACACATGCGTCAAGAAATTTACACCTAAAACATTTTTCTTATATATCTATGAAGTGAACATGAGAGGAAACAAATCCTATGAGTATTCGGAATCAGATTCTAGAAACGATTATGGTCTTTTGCTGAAGATCACACAACAAATAATCTCAGCATTGAACCAGCACAAGGTTGTACACTTGTACTTGTGCCCGTGCCATTTATGGAAGAATAGTACAAATCCCCCTTAGTTTGCACTTTTAAATCTTGAGGTCCTTGCCCATCTTTATTTGATATTCATTTGGTCTTGACAAACGAGATTTGTTGGTGTATTTGACTCATGAAGTATCACGTTGACAAACTATGGGGGCAGGTTGCAACATACAACTTTAATGTGCTATTCCCCCACCCCACCCCACCCCACCCCACCCCCAGCATAAAGGTATTGAGATGGAGGAACAATATTGGTCTATGGCTGTGTACTTGGATTTGTTCCTGTTTGTGATTCTCCCCAGCAGTTACAACTTGTGATGATCTTTCAGATTAGTCTTGCACGTGTTTGATAAGTGTTTGCTGACTTAGCTCGATAATTGATGAATATTGTACAAGTTCTGATGATCCTTCAGATTAGTAGTCAACTACAAAAGTTTTTGTTTGTAATTAAAACCATGATAAACTTTCATTGCAGATTATATCCTTAAATCATAAGTTTTATTCACCAATTTACAGAGGTGATTTACAGCTCATTTGATACTTTCTTTATTTCAGGTTCTATTGCAGGATTTTAATTGTGCATTACAAGAAAACATTCTTCTTCAGGTGAGGTTGACTCTATTCCCTTCTTTATTATTATTATATTTTTTTAAGGAAATTTTGATTTTTACCACCTTCAAATAACCACTTAATTGAATTTACCACCTCCAAAAAAAAAAAGATTTACTTTACCACCACCAAAATTTCCAAAAAATCGATTTTACCACCAACTACCAGATTCCGTCCATGAATCCGTTAGTAGGGCCCACATTTTTGACGTTTCTTCTTCATCTTCCCCGATCTTCCATGTCAACCAACCAGCAACGAAATCAACTACCTCGGTTGGTCGGAATTTCGTGTGGGTTTCGCGTCTGGGTGGTGGTGGTTTCGAGTCGCGATGGTTTCGCGTCTGGCTGGCGTGGTTTCTGGTGGGTGGTGGTGGTTTTGAGTCGGGGTGGTTTCGCGTCTGGGTGGCGGTTGTTTCTGGTCTGGGTTTGGGTGGTGGTGGTTTTGAGTCGGGGTGGTTTCGCGTCTGGGTGGCGGTTGTTTCTGGTCTGGGTTTGGATGGTGGTGGGGTTGGTCGTAGCTGTTAGGTGGTGGCTAGGGTTTTGAGGTCGGAAATTGGTGAAAAGGGGTAGAAATCGGTGCGGCTGTGGTGTGCGGTGCGGTGGTAGCGATTAGGTGGTGGGTTGGTCGTAGCTATTAGGTGTTGACTAGGGTTTTGAGGTCGGAAATTGGTGGAAAGGGGGTCGAAATCGGCGCGGATGTGGTGTGCGGTGCGGTGGTAGCGGTTAGGTGGTGGGATTGGTCGTAGCTATTAGGTGGTGGCTAGGGTTTTGAGGTCGAAATCGGTGCGGTGGCTGTGGGTCCCGATGGTGGCTGGTAGCGGTTAGGTGGTGGGGGCTGGTTGTAATGGTTAGGTGGTGGGGTTGGTCGTAGCCGGTCCGGCGGTGGGGGTCCCGACGGTGGCAGCAACCATCGGTTGCTTGATGGGGATTTTTTATTTTGTTTTTTTTTATTTATTTTTTTTAAAACTTAACCAATAATATGGCGACACGTGTGCAAGGTAGGCCCCACTAACGGATTTTTGGACGGAATCCGTTAGCTGGAGGTGATTGGTGGTAAAACTGATGTTTAATTTTTTTATGAGGTGGTAAAGTAAATGTTTTTTTTTTTGGAGGTGGTAAATTCGACAAAGTCGTTATTTGAAGGTGGTAAAAATCAAAATTTCCTTTTTTTAATTTACTTTTTGATAGTTTTTACACATTGCTATTCCCATCAGGGGTGCGGTGAATATATGTCTTGTTATCTCAATTGTTGATCATTTATTGGCTTTTAGTTGGTTTCTGCATCAAAATGGATAAAACAGTGTCTAATCTTATCCTTGCATTTTGCCACCGTGATTGTTTGTGCAGGGGCATATGTACTTGTTTGAGAACTACATATGCTTTTACTCCAACATCTTTGGATTTGAAACAAAGGTAACTTGCTATTCTTACCTCTATGATATGTGATATAGTGATAACGTGAAGTATGATTTATTGAAACATCACAAATTTGAACTAATTGGAGCAGCTTAGAAGTCCGAGCAATTGACAGTTGTCTTTCTCTCCTTGAGAATTCACATTTGTATCAATAGGTGTTTATTAACAGGTTATACCACTTTGCCTATAGTCCTATACTCTTTAAGACACAAATTCCAAACAACAAATGGGCAACCTATGATTTTATGTACCCATGTCAGACAGTCAACTCTCGGGACATGTGGATGGAATCCTTAACTTGCCCTTCCATTTTCTTGAGCCTGAAATTGCATAGAAAAATAAAGTTAAAATACAGGAAAAATGCAATTAGTCTGTTCAAATTGGAATATGTCTTATAAATGATGTTTTACTGAACCTGTGTCCAATACTAGGACAGTTTCACCATTTATACAAATTTGAGCCTTGACATGTCTGACATTTGAAATCATGCTCTTACCCAGTATTCATGCTGATGTCTTGGGGAGCTGGGGGTAGCTAGTACCACCACTTGATGCTATTAGGGGATGGCTAGTCTTTTGTCACATTTCCTACTGTTGTTTTGCTATTCACATTTGCACTTAGAACTTGGCTTTCTTTGTGGTTGGGCTTTATTTTGCTCCAGAAAATAATCTCTCTTCAAGAAGTCACATCTGTACGGAGAGCAAAAACTGCTGGAATCTTTCCTAATGCAATTGAAATTGTGGCTGCTGGAAAGAAGGTAACTAAATTTTCAACATTATGTGTGACCTATGATGCTAGAAAATTGATACTTAGATGAGGTCTCGTTTTGATTGTTCTATATGATTTCTCATGGTTTGGCAGCACTTTTTCGCCTCTTTTTTGTCCCGTGATGAAGCTTTTAAGCTTATTGATGATGGATGGTCACATCAGAGTAATGGTTCTAAAAGGATATTAGATCAACAGGTATTACTTCATTTATTCACTATTGTTTATAGACTAGTCGTTGAGAATTACGAAGTACGATTTTGATTCAAACTCTAGCACATTCCATAGTCATGTTATACATGAATTTCATTAATGTTGATATCCTGTTACATGAGTTTCATCAATGTGATCTGTTGTTTCTCTCCCATCAAATGCAAATTTAAGCATGCTGTCTTCCGGAAAAGGGCTTAATTATATACCCTTATTATTATCTTAAAACTTACCATTATGGAACATTATGTACAGGCCTTTTTGCATGCGACACATTTCCATCTGGAGAGTCTGGTGGTCTTTATTTATTTATTTTTTGGGAAGGAGAGAGAAGGGGGGGGGGGAGGTAGATTTTGTGTGTGAAATTTTGCTTGATGTGGAGAAAAGTTAATCATGGGAGTGAATAATCTTTCAATTCTCAGGAGGGGAAGAAGTTGTACTTGCTCATTCAAACTCTGAAGTGTAGCTAGGTTGGGTTGAGTCACTTATGTGATTAAATTATGTTAATGGCAGATTTTATCCCAACAAAAAACAATTGTCAGTAGAGAATTAGAGATTGAAAGTCTAATTAAAGAGGACTCTTTTTGGAGCTTGATTATTTTTTTATGCTCTACAATATTTGGTTTATTTGTCTTCAAATGGGATATATATTTTCAAATAAATCCTCTCTCTCTCTCTCTCCCTCCTTTGGGGGGTAGGGTTTAAGGCGAGATTTTATTCATTATTTAGTTACTAATTTTCAAATTTTATAGATCTTGTGATTCCTACAATAACACAGAGTTCTTCAAGTGACTTATACAACAACAATACATCACAATAAATAAGATGCATGCATAGCTTAACAAGTTATTTTAATTTTAGCTTGTTATAATTGAAATGGTAGAAATAACAGTGATTCTTTGACACAATTGGAACTTGATGCTTGAGAGATCTAGAACTTTAAAGATGATCTTACTCCAACTATGTGAAATGATATACCTGTTTTTGCTTGACCTTGCCTTCAAAGACTGTTGGATTATCTTTTAGGATTATTAAAATACAATGTCATACGCTGCTGTTACTAGGCAAGGAACTTGATTTCGATGACTAGCTGGAAATAATATACAACTTTATTGCAGCTATAAAATTTTGTGGATTTGTATGTGAACCTTAGGTTTTTCAATACAAATTTGTATATTAACACTTTTGGCACCCCTGTCAATTATTAGGATTCAAAATCCGAGAGCAATTCCCAGGTAAATGGAGATAGTCCGGCTGAAAATTCCAACCTCTCTGATTCCCCTGCGAGTGATTGTGATACAGATGAGAGGTAATTTGTGAGAAACTCTTCGAAATTCTGTTTGATATGCAGCTATTTGGCCTTCTTACTTTGACTCCTCTCAGGAATTTGGAGTTGTCTACATCAGAAGATACCAATCCTTCTCCAGATTACGTGCTTGATAATGCTAAGTCAACTGCCTCAGAAGTTCCTCATGTGATGGAAGAGAAACATGATGATACAGGACCTTCTACTTCTTTGCGGTCCATCAATTGGAACCTGGAAACTCAGGATGCTCCTGAAAGTAAATCACTCGCATTTCTTTTTTGTCGATTCCAGCTGTATGCTTCAAATTGTTAGATCCTGGAAACATATTACATTCCTTCTATGAAATACGTTGATTAGTTTGCTAGAGATGCTTCCTTTTTCTTCTAAGTAGAGAGCTTGGTGGCAGATTTCACATAATCAATTGTCCAATTTGTTAAGAGTTGATTCAGGTTACTCGATCATTTAGAATTGAATTTCATGCTAGTGAACTACTTCCTCTGTTTTTTAATACTTGCAACACTTCTCTTTTCACGCTTGCCAATGCACTATTTAAATTGTTAATATCTTTAATTACCAATTTGTAAAAATTATAAAAATCTGATATTATGAAAGTATAAATCAAGACGAGTATAACAAGATCCCACTTGACTATATTTTTACTAACCTATAAATCACTAAAGTTAGTCAAAGTGAGATATGTGAATAGTGTAAAAGTCAAACTGTTGCAAGTAAAAAAAAAAAAAACGGTGGAAGTATATAACTTTGATTAGTAAGAACTTAGAAGTGAAATGATTTCATAGTGAAAGGACAACAAAATGAAACAAAAAGTTTGACGCAGGCTTTGTTCGCCTCTTGTCATAGTTGTCAATCTTTAGTTGAAAGGCTAATAAGAGCACATTGTACCTGTTTTCAGTTTTTATTGTTATGCTATATATCTATACTCTTAGGCATAGATTACCTTGTATAAATTTACACTTCATGATCCTTCACATTTTCTGATGTTGCCTCTCCAATGTGCAGTACCTAAAAGTTACACCAAGATTGCAGAGTCCAAGTTTCCGGTATGTTATGCTCTTCTTCTTACGTACAACCTAAGTATTTATTCTCATTCCTTATGATGATTGTTGTGTGGTGCTATGGTGATCTATAGCAGTTATATGTTGCTGATTTCCGTTAATTTGATATTACATCACATATGCCTGTGAAATGCAGATAAATGTTGAGCAGTTCTTCAATCTATTTATTTCTGACGAAGCTGTTGGTTTTGTTGAATCCTTCCATAACAAATGCGGAGATAAAGGTATTCCTTTCAGTGTATGTGAAATTTACATAGTATATTTGAACCTTATATGAAGGGAACCTGATTATTCAATATAGGAGGGAATTGGGAGATAGTAATTTTTAAGAGCTTCTCTGCCTAGAAAAAGATGTGAAAGAAAGGAAGCTAGTTTATAGAACTCTTTTACCTAGTTTGTCTGAAGCATGTTACTTATTGCTTCTATGAATACAGATTTCAGGTGCACTTCATGGTTGCCTCATGATAAGTTTGGATATACTCGTGAGAAAAGTTTTCAGCATCCGGTGAAAATATATTTTGGTATGCTACATCTCTATTGATCCAGTATCATATTTAGAGATTTTTATGAGTATGGCCTAATATGCTGATTTTTTCTGTTTCTTAAGGGGCAAAATGTGGTGGCTGCAAGGAGACGCAAAAATTTCAGGTGTACAAGGACAGGTACACCGTGCACTGCATGTTTCTTGGAATGCTTATGTGTCATCATCACAAACACTAAATGGCTATAAGACTGTAACTTCTTTTGACTTTACATTCCAAATTATTTCTTTTGAAGATCATTATTTACTGGGAATTCATTGGGACTGTCTACAGAAAAAAGAAGAAAAGCTTATTATTTCACTTTTTTTACCCAATCAAATCATGTTATACTCATTGGAAGTACTTTAGGGCTTTCACTGCTTAATTTTGTTTTGCAATAAGTGATTTATAACGACTGCCAATTAAAAGTAATGCGGTAGGCCGTCGTTTTTGACACTAATTTTTCTCAATATCTTGCCAGCCATCTTGTTATCAGAACTTCACAGGAAGTGAGTGATGTTCCTTATGCAGATTACTTTACTGTTGAGGTAAACCTTGCTCCTGATTTATTTTACTTAACGGATCAGTCTTCATAGTTAAATATTTTTCTCCATATATATATAGGTAATATGCGTCCTGATTTTTTGTAGAGACATTAGGTTTTGATTTTGGTCTTTTGTTTATGTTGTTGGCCTTTTTCTATCTGTAAATCTCCCCCATACTTCAAAATAATTGTCTCAATTTTTAATGATGCTGGTTTAGAGGTAACAGTCCTAGAAGGATAACATGCATAGTCTTAAACAGAACGATCTGAATATTTTGTGGTTTACACGGTGAACTCGTGGTCATCAATTGCTAGGAACTTCCTTGGGGTAGGTGTAGTCAACTAGCCAATGACATAGTATCTATAGTCTTTTGAGATGGTGAAGCCAGTAGGCCCAGCATCTTGTATAGTTTCTGTTTTAGTCTTTGTTTGTGACATTGATGTACCCACATTAACATTAGGTACCACTCTAAATTTGATATGCCTGTGTTGAGTTACACCAGAATTTTCTCAAGCTTGTGTTAAAGCTTTGAGGTGCGCTGTTGAATTTGGAAAGAAAATATAACGTCTAAAGAGATGAGGCTTTGGTTTCTGATGTTACTGGTTTCTGTCCATTTTTATGAATCGCATTGGGTTGCTATGGGGATCCATCTTGGCGTTTTTTTTTCTTTTCAAATTAGCAATCTTCTGTTAATTAAACTTATTTTCAAATGCCTTTTCAGGGAATCTGGGATGTTCAGAAAGACAGTGGTGAATCAGAAGGTTGTACATTGCAAGTGTTTATAAGTGTGTCTTTTTCTAAGAAAACCATGTGGAAAGGTTTGTTGACTCTCTCTGTGTGTGTGTGTGTGTGTGTGTGTGTGTGTGTGTGTGAGAACTGGAGCGGCAGAGCCCTTGTATTGGTTGACTTATCGTCTGCCGGATTTGTGTATTACCAGCATTATATTCCTTGATTGGGATGCAGATTTTGATCTCTGCCCCCTTGTAGACTTTTCTGGATGTATTTGATTGATGCTAGTTGCATTAACTTTGCTATTATCATACAGGTAAGATTGAGCAATCAACCGTGGAAGAGTGTCGAGAAGTTTTCGCAACCTGGATTGAACTTGTATTATCTCTTTCCCTTGTGCCTTTATATTGGAGTTCCTTATAGTTTTATTCTCAGTGAAGAATCTATTTTTAAAATTTCTTTCAGGCACATGAACTATTAAAGAAGAAGAACATCGAGAAACCAGAAGGTACAATGACATTTTGATATCAAGCAGTTCTTAGCATGACTTTATGCATACTTGTATTTTAATGATCAACAATCAGTTTAATTTTCTGCATCAAGTGTTCCAATTGCAGTCACCCAATTTATTTATTTATTTATTTTCATTTGTGGACTTCTTGTGTGCAGAATGTGCTCTACCTAACACGATTCAGGATGGCCAAGATGATCAACAAGTCACTGGAGGATCTGCAGAACACTCAGAAATTTCTTCTAATGGGAAGAGTGAGCCTCAGGGGATAATTGATAATGTAGCTAACTCTTGGAGCACTCATGAACATATTAGAAATAGCTTACGTGAAAATCTGCTTCATGCTACTACAGCAATAACTTCTACTTCAAGAGAGATTGCAGTAAAGTTCTACACTTTTTTGAGAAGTAAAGGCAACCTCCAACCAATTTTGGTGATTGCATTTTCTATTATCCTCCTCTTAATGCAGGTATGATAATGTTCATATTTTTTTTTCCTTATATTCTAATCTCACTGTAAGCACTGAGCACTAGCCACGGCTAGACTCACTTGAAGAAGATATTCTGATACGACTGAGAGATATATTTGCCTGTTCTATTGGAGTAGCACTCATCAACTCCCCCTCGTTGATATTTTACTGTGCCTCACTGCAGCTCAGCATTGTTGTGCTATTAAGTAGACCGCAACCAGTGTATGTAATTCCTCAAACAGATCACACAAGCTCTGTGGGGCTAGGGGTTGGTCATAGAGCAGCAGAAACAATGGCTTGGATGGAAAAACGAGCAAACTTGCTTAAGGACGAGATGCTTGTGGTTGAGGCCCAGCTTGAAAGGATGAGACATGAACACGTTTTTCTGAAAACACAATTGGAGGACTTTGAGCGTCTACTTAAGCAGCAAAGATGACTGTCCCATGGGTCTTGTATATTCTTTTATCAATCCCATCAATGGTATACCTTTATACTTGTTATATTTGAAACCTTTACCCTCTGCTTTTGTGATATGATGGTAAATTAAATTGGTTTCAGGTTTTCAGCCAGTGATTTAATGTTGGCCGGCGCAGAAATGATCTTATAGGGTTGCATGGATGACGCTTGCATATTCAGATACGTGTAAAAAGTCCTGTTTGAAGCATTTTATATCCGATGTCTACATATGTGTACTTGTGTAGCTAATGAATCTTATGATGATCTTTGTGACCCAGTAGACTAGTTTAATACGAAGTATGTAGCAGTGGAAGTTGTAAATTTATTAGCTAAACATTTCAAAGACAGGAAGATTTGCAGGGAGTTTGTAAAAACTATATGAATTGTAAAATTTGTTTGGAAAGATTTAGGAGAAAAATACGAGGTAGGCGTGCAGTTGGCCATTGGTGTTCGGCTGATAGTTTAGTGTGGCATTAAATTCAATGTTACATTGCAATCAAAGGAGATTAGGGTGTTCTTGTAATGAATCTTGGTGCGAAATTCTTAGTGATTGTTCTTCAGATGTTCTTGTTATCATCATGATGCATTCTTCTTAATTATGCAATATGTTACTGCTGTGTAGTTTCGGTTATCTCTGGTTTCTGAACATTAAGGAGGCCGAAGTGAGTTCTGTTTCACAATTTCAGCGGTGCTCAAATCTAACCTGTATATTGAGCTTGGGTTCACCTGATGAACTTTTTACATATGAGCTTATTGATAGAACATACATCTACAAACTTTTTACTTTTGTAGGTTGCCATCACATGAAATTTGTTATCAATAGTGGTTGAGAATGGAATGGTAGTTTTTATAAGTTGTACCCCATTTAGAAAAACTTTTGTGTTTACACTAACCTTTTAAAACCAGCTTTACTACATTCGTCCTGTAAATATATATAGTACGAATATATAGAAAACAACACTTCTTCTCGCAAAACCTTAATTTATTCCATCTCTCTATCTAACTACTAAGTAAGATAGAAAGAAAGAGGCAACCACCAAAGATTTGGTTCATGTATTAATGCTAATGGAAGCACCATTGCTAGTATTATTCATCATCTTAATCCTGATTACTGTCAACAATCTCAGAGGTAATCTTGTATTTGGGTGTTGAAAAAACTGTAACTTTTTTGCGCTTTTTGTCTAGTATTTCATCATTTGATGCATGCTTAGCTTCAATCTTCTTCATTTTCTTTGCTCCTTTGTGTTATTCTTTCCTATCCAGACATGTCTATTTCCTGTAATGTATCACTTTTACTCGCTTTTGCACGATTAAACAGCATGTATGTCGACTGTCAAATACTCGAGTCCTAGCTCTCAATCCCTCCTTTTTTTCCCCCAAGAAACGATAGTGTTTTAAAGGAAAATATATATTCTACAGAGGTGTTTGGTGATAGATTATTATCAAATAATGCATTCTAAATCACAAATGTATTAAAATTTGTTGTTAAAGATTACAGTATAAGAATATTGTTGTTTAAATTGACTCATTTTCTCAATGCAATTGCATGAACAATTAAACCAACGGCGGTGTTTGATAAGTTCACATGATATTACTATTACGAGTAATTATTTGTCCCCTATTAACATACACTGTAAGTGGTTGTGGTCTGTGAAATGAAGCTTTCACATGAAAGTGAAAGCATATAGTCCATTAGTCGTTATCTTTAGGGGAAATAACAACAGTTCTTATAATGGTAAGTCCGGTGTACAGTATTTGTCATTTTGTAAGCCGGAAAGCACTAATGATCACAAATCATATTTATATTTACAACTGTTTTTCTCACTTTGGGATGCAAAATGCAGGGGTAGAGTCCATTGCCTTTACATTCAAAAACAACTGCCCATATACCATATGGCCAGGGACTCTCTCTGGCGCAAGCAGCCCAATATTATCGTCGACAGGATTTGAGCTTCCTAATGGTGCCACATTTACTCTTGATGCACCGACTCCTTGGTCTGGCAGGTTTTGGGCACGCTCACTTTGCCACTCTGATGCCACGGGCAAATTTAGGTTAGTACTCTAACTCTTTGAATCAATGCCTTCGATGTTTGTTACTTCCAAAACTAAATCATCAGGCTTAACCAAGTATCTAGCAACAAGAAAATATGAGTATTAATAAGTTAAGGCAACTCACGAGATACTAAATATCAACTCAATTGAAACTTGATCCGGGTGAAACTTAAATGTACTCTATACTGAAAGCATGTCCTGCAGCATCACTGCTTCACTGAAAGGAGTATCTCAAAGACTGAAACACAAAGATGATAGTGTCTCAACCTTACTAGCCCGAAAAAGGTTCTACAAGTATTTCACAATCAATTGACATAACAGTGTACATGTAACACACAAAATATGAGGTCTCAACAGTTATGTAGATATTCTATATTATCAGTCTTCCTACGCTACAATGTTGATTTTCCTTTAAAGAGATCATTTTTATGATAATCACTACCAATTTTACAAACCCATGCTATATCTACGCTGTTATTGTTTTCCAGGTGCAGCACAGGGGACTGTGGCTCTGGTGAGAAATCATGTAATGGAAAAGGAGGAGCTCCACCTGCAACCTTAGCAGAATTCACTCTAGGAGGAAGCATGAACAAGGACTTTTATGATATCAGCCTCGTTGATGGCTTCAACTTACCGTTATCTGTGGTCCCACAAGGCGTCACTAATGAGTGTCCTGCTACAAGCTGTGCAGCCGATTTGAACACTCAGTGCCCAGATTCATTGTCTTTTAAGGATACTAAAGGGAGTACCATAGGTTGTAAGAGTGCATGTTTGGCATTTAACCAGCCGCAATATTGTTGTACTGGGGAATACAAGACACCGCAAACATGCCCACCAACAAATCAGTCACTATACTTCAAGAATCAGTGCCCTCAAGCTTATAGTTATGCCTATGATGATCCTACAAGCACCTTTACATGCCCTACAGGTGTAAACTACTTCATCACTTTTTGCCCTTGATTCTTTTGGAACCACAAGAACTGTACGGTCAGTACCACGTAGGTTTTGAAGTAGAACTCCAGCAGTTACTATGTTAATAATTCTACCCGGTATGAAGATCTAAGGGCAATCGATATAAAGGGGGTCGAGCTGAACTTCTTTGACACCAGCACAACCCATTTAACAGAGTTGCCAGCTCTAAACAAGTGGGATTAATATTATTTTATTGTATGCAAGACATAATTTTTTACTATTTGTTAGATGGTGTAAAAGTAGAATCCATGAGTATACACAGCAAAGAAGATCGATTTCTATGGATTAGCTCCTCTCATACTACGGGATCCCTCTTCCTCAAAATCTCTTAAGCTTTTATTCGGGATCCCTCATCCAAGCCAATCCTTCTCTCTTTCGATAGCATCTGCAGTACCATACAGATCCACTTTAATCTGCACAGCAGCCTGTATATGCTAACCTTGTGCAGATTGCATTGAGCCACTTCAGGCATTTAATAACACAAAGGACATAAAGGGAACAAGAGTGTTTGAGAGGGTCCAATCTCTATTTCATCTGAGCTTCATTCCAACAAATTTGATGAATCCTTGTAATGAGCTAACCAGGTGAAAAATTATTAAATGAAATCACTATTACCAGTACAGCCCACCAAAGTACCAAACCAATCTAATACCAAACTTTCCTTGATTGTTGGTAATCATTTGTCTTCATATTCACACTCTTAACAATTAGGCCCTCGATAGTCGATACAATAAGGAACCTCCATCAAACTCAACTAATCCTCTCATACAGCATATAAGTTGGCCGTCCAATCATTCTAAGATTAAGCACATCACCGTCTGACTTATCCTAAAATCATATTTGCTGCAGAACATTTTCTTCAAGAAACACTCGGGAATAACACTACCTCAGCAGATGGATCTGCTAAATGAACTGCACCTGGATCCTCAAATACATCCGAGTGAATATGCTATACCTATGCCATCAAAGACGGGCTCTAACTTCCTTAGACTCCATCAGATCACTTCCCTCAAATCCATTCCTGTAACCAATCACACTCAAAGACCAAATAGACAAGAAGTGCCAACTAATCAAGAAATACACAGCATCTGACACTAGCTAATAATAAAAAAACTGCCATACTTTTCCTCACATGTACTTGTTTGTTTAGCAAAACCCAAATCTAGTCCATCTGACAACAGTTGTACTCCCTTATAGTCAATTGAATCTTCTAGCCCTCGAATATGCATCTCGCCAGTTAGATTCATAATCCAAATTAACATATACACCATTGCATCATCAAACTCGACGAATTCCTGGCATCTAATATCAGCCTCAAATGTCAACTAGTGCACAAAAAAGATATCCTGCTAACCTGCAGATTGCATTGAGCCGCTTCAGGCCTTGAATTACAAAAAGGACATAACTTTGACAATAAGATATCCTGCTCTTCATATCTACGGCACAAAGAAGAGTGTTTGGGAGGGTCAAATTTCTAATTTCGTTCGAACTTCATTCCAACAGATGTGGATGAAACTGTTTAATGAGCTAACCAGGTGACTGAATATTAGATAAAAACACTATTACTAGCACAACCCACAAAAGGTTCAAACCAATCTAACACAAAACTATACTCTTGTTAGTAATCATTTGTCTTCAAATTGAGACCTCTCAACAATTAGAATCGAAAAAAAAGGAACCACTATCAAACTCGAGTAATCCTATCATATGTAGCATGTAGTCATGTCCGTTCTAAGATTATGCACATTACAGTGTTGCTTATCCTAAAATCACATTTGTTGCAGATCATTCACTTTGAGAAATACCCTGGAATAACACTAGCTACCTCAGCAAATGCACCCACTAAATGAACTGCACCTAAATCGCGTCAAAGACATCTAAGTAAATAGGCCATACCTATAACATCAAACACCAGCTCTATCTTTCTTAGACTCCATCGGATCACTTCCCTTAACTCCATTCCTGTAACCAATCACACTCAAAGACCAAATAGACAAGAAGTGCCAACTAATCAAGAAATACTCAGCATCTGACACTAGCTAATTATAAAAATACTGCCTTAACTTTTCCTCACATGTACTTGTTTGTTTAGCAAAACCCAAATCTAGTCCACCTGACAACAGTTGTACTCCCTCATAGTCAATGGAATCTTCTAGCCCTCGAGTATGAATCTCACCAGTTAGATTCATAATCCAAATAAATATATACGAATTCCTGGCATCTAATATCATCCTCAAATGTCAACTAGTGCACCACATGTAATTCCATACTTTGCTCTATTACATGACATAAATTCGCGGCCTATCATTGCTTAACACAGCAAGCCTTAGAACTATACTAGATATACATGATTGCTTCAGACTCTCCTATAACTATAAGTTTCCATCATTAGGTTCAGAAGATTTTTACTTCATCCATTAAAACCCATGTAAGCCTAAGATCAAAGGTAGATTTTACTCATTATTCCAACTATTACACCAATAATAGCAGTAACCAATAATTTCACATCAAGATTTCATCAAAAATTGCACACATGAAGAGATGTGTAATACTGATATATACTGTAAAAGACAAGATTAATCACAGTTCAGTACAGTAAAAATTAAATAATACACTAATCAACAAAATATATACAAACACAATTAAATTGCAAGGAAATTTCCCACCAAATAACCAAAAGAATTAGTACCCACATTAAAATTTTAAAAATCCAGAACAAAAAACTTACCAAAAATAGCAGACAAACAATTAGAAGATACCTGGGGCTTGGTTCATGCATCAAAAAATTAGTGAAATTTTAGCAAGATTCCTCATCAGTTATCATTGACCAAAAAGGGTTGCCAAAAAAATTAGAAAAAAAAAAGAAGAAGAATTTACAAAAAAAAATAAGGATAAACAAACAGAAAAACAGGTGTGTGAGTGAGTTGAAAAATAGAGAAAAAAAATGATATTGGTGTCATTGGGAGACATAAAACATGCAGTTTTTGTTTCTCTCTCTTTTAATTTCTACCCAATTGTTTAAACTAATTGGAAGATTCCCAAAAAATGCTTTGTTGTTAATGAAGAATTTATAAAACGATTAAATTAAAAAAATAAATCACAGATTTTAGAAAAAGAGTCAGTATTAGAGTTACTATGCAACCATTTAAAAAATGTCCCCCTTTCTCAGTACTTGACGCATCTTCACACATTGTATTCCAAAGAGAGAGAAAATAACCCCACAAAATTATGTTATTACAAGATCTAATTTTTACTTTTCTCTCTATACCCTTCTTTAAGATTTCTCAGATTTTGAGCTCGATGTGATATCATAGTTAGTAACCTCGCTTTGAAATTACTTTAGTGTTTTGCTCCTATCTCCTTCGTCGTCGTTTCGTTTCAACCATTCTACAATGAGTGGGTTAAACTGGTGATTGATTTGCGAAACGACGACATTCTATGAATTTAAGCCTGATGAGTGTGATAGCAACAGGAGCTACAGTGACAGTGATTTAAATGCAGTTGAAGTTGAACATTTTTGTTGAGAGTGAAAGGTAAGTACACTAGAAAATAAATAATGTTATCAAATTTATTTTAAGTAACAGTAATATTGTTGTACTACGTATTTTTTTTTGAGTGTGACTATCATTTTATTGATTGATGGATTTCTTTTTGCATTTGTCGATTTTCAAGTTTCTACTTATGGTAAACTTTAACAATGTTGGTAGGAAAATACTAAGTGGGTCCACTTTGGGTTTATTTTCATATCAATGCATGTGGAAATTTTATGTAATGCTCCCATTTATTGTTGGATTTATTAGAAAAATTGAAGTTTATGATTTGAGATGATAAACGGGTTGTTTGAATCAAGCTCGGACATATTAAGTTGATTCAATCCTTATTTAGTTTTGAATCGTGTTGTGTGACTTGTATGAAATATTCATATTTATTACTCCGTATTAATTAATTTATTATGATGAATTAATAAATAATAATCACTTCAATAATTTCCGTCACCGGTCAAAATCAAGTCATGCGTTCTAAGTTTGGGTCTTATTTTGGATCATGTCAATGAGTATGGGCAAAGTTATCCATGTTCATTAACTAGTTGAAAGTTAACATGTTGGTAATTCAATGAGTAATAAATAATGGAGTAAGGTGATTGTTCTCTCTGTCCCAAAAATCATTTAACATGGGTTGATTAGATTTTGTCGCAAAAATATAAGATACGAGTAATGAGTTAAAAGTTAATAGAGAAATAAAATTAATAAGAAAAAAATGTAGTATTTTGTGACAAAAATATAAGATAACAAGTTAAAAGTGAATACAAAAATAAAATCGGTTTTTTCGCCATATACCCCTGAGTTTTTTGTTTATTCACCATATCCCCCTGAAAATTTTCAAATTCACCATATACTCTTGAGTTGTTACAAAAATTCACCATATACCCCTAATGACAACAAGATGAGTGAAATTTGGTTAATTATGCATCAAAACCACCTTAGATCTCTCTCCCCCATCCCCGAAATCACTCCTCTCTTTTCTCCAACCCCCGAAACCACTCCAAATCTCCATAACCATATCCGTATGATTGATTTTGAGGATGAGAAAAGGAAATTAGGAGTGATTTTGGGGGTGAGAAAAAGGAATGTGGGTGGTTTCGGGGGTTGGAGAAAAAGGAATGTTGTCTTATAATCTAGTACTATAAAGTCTAGTTATTTAAGTCTGTTATAATCATTTATTTAGTTATTTCCATAAATACATAGTGAACAAAAAAATATATAGAATGACTTTCATTACTAATTTTTTTTTTTTTTTTTTTTTTTGGAAATAAGTTTTGGAGGGAAAAAACTACATCGGGAAGTGACACGTGTCGTTCCTGGTGTCTGTTTTAGTATTATTTTATTGATGACCGATGAAAATAACAATCATTAGTCATTAAGGGTATACGGTGTATTTTTGTGAAAACTCAGGGGTATATGATGAATTTAAAAAAATTTAGGGGTATATGGTGAAAAAACCGAAATAAAATTAATAAGAAAAAAATTGTAGTAATTATGAGAAAAATTACTGATATAGATCCAAATACAGAAAGTGGGTCCAAAGTGCACGAGTAAAGGGTAGCTTTTTTTCTTTTCTATTTATAATAACAGACAATATATTTTTAACACATCTCAAAATAGATCAAAAAAGGATTATTATAGGAAAATTGAAGTAATGGCATTAGAAATGTTAGGTAATAAAGCAATTGCTCAAATAATTGTGTTATTTATTGAATTGTCATCAAAGTATATGGACAAAAGGGCAAAATTAAAATGAAAGACAATTTTGTTGGTTGAGATTTGTTATAAAGTGAAGAATTGTTGACTTATTGAATTGTTGTAGCCCAATTTTAGTTAATTAGCTTAATTATTATTTCACCAAGAACCTTTAAAGTAAGCTAACTAATTGACAAATTAGTATAGCCTCATACTTATTTTAGCTACCTTTCACCTTTGTAATCACATTTGTTGTAAATCATCAATGTCATCACTTAAGTCTATTTAAAAAAAAAAAGTCATTTAAGCAAGGAAAAAATTTTAGAATTACTTTTTAAAAATTTGTTTACAGAAGACAGACAGTAAAACTTTAAAAAAAATGATGATCACAATAGGAAAAAAATGGCAAGATTTAAGAACAGAAAAACAAAGGATTTGGGTAAAAAAAAAAAAAATGTCCCATAAATAATTAGATGCAAAAAAAAAAGGGATTAAATAGTGGTTTAAATAGAATTAAAGAAGAAAGTGAAGTAAGTTGTAGGAAAGCTTAATAGGGTAAGGGACATGAAGAGATGGATGAAATTACCATCCTTGGGAAGTTTTTCATAAAATAGGGAGTTTCCAAGTTGTATGTGGATCTACTATTTGATGCACACTAACATACATACATATACATTGCCCTTGTATAATTATATTTCAATGAGAAAAAATATAATCTCTCTATTTTACATTAAGGTAATTTCAAAAAAAAAAAAAAAAGAAAGAAAAAAAGAAGATTGATTTCATTTCGAAGTTGTCTTATTAGGTTTTTCATAGAATTTGAAAAAAAAAATTTATAATTTTCATAAGTCATATTGAAACATTGCATTAAATAAAAATATTTCATGTTCTCTCTTTTTAACCTTCATTTTTACCCTCTCTTGTTAAGACTTAAGAGTATATTGTTCTTCTTTTCTTTACCCTTTTGAGGACTCTTAACCCTTGTGTAAATATCTATTTTCAGATAACTTAAACTATGAAACAAGAAGAGTAACTTGTTGTATGATAACAAATCTTCGTTCAGTAATTTGGACATCGTAGTATTCCATGAAATTTCCATTTTTCATGCCTTTATAATTTCACCTTTTTTCATGTTTTTTCACATCGAAGTCACATTCAACTTTGTGTAAGAGTATAAAGCTCTTTTAGGTATTAGAGTTTGCTTTTGTGAATATAAGATTGAATTGGGACACTTTTACTTTGTAGCCTTGTAGGTGATAAATGAGAGTAATAAGCCCTTTTTGTTTAACTTCTTGTTGGAATGTAATACTTTGAGCAAACAATGATAAAGAATAAGGTATGATAAGTTGATCTAAAAATCAGCAAAATTATACTCCCTAAAGTATGATCGAGTCAATTAAAGTACAACCGCCAAATACTACCAAAAGTTGTGTATCACAAGTCCAATATACCACGAAAATATGAGACTGAATAATCCTTAAGATCGAGGACCTCCTTACATATAGAATAAAGTTGAGTTTCTCTTGATAACACTAATTTCATACTACTATAGAAAAGGTAACTACACTATCATCATTAACAAAAGTTTCTCAATAATCAAGAAGAAAACATACACTAAATACACATATACATAATAAATGTGGATTCAAATAATTGAGCTAGTTGCCACTTTATTTCATTACCCCTTTTTATAACCAAAATACATGTGCTTTCATAGTTTAATTTTCCATTTCTACAAGTATTTGGTGTGGGACTTAAGCCATTGTCTTTCTTAACCTTATTTGTGAAGAAATCATTTAACCACATTCTAAGGTGGGCATGTACTCGTACTTATGTCCTCATCCTCAATCATAAATATTTTGTAGCCCTACCCTTTTGGAATTACCAAGGTTAATTTTTATTCTTTATTTTTATAAATTTTTTTATATATGTTTTTTTTTTTTTTACTTTGAGGGGTAGTAAAAAAAGAATGAGTCTTTCCTTCATTCCTTATTGTATGTTATGTTTGATTACAACATCCTTAAAAAAAAAAAACACTTCTCTACTCCCTAGAAAAAACACCCATTTATTCATATTTTTTACTTAGCAGTATAGTTTTTCCTGATTCCTGCAGGATTATATATAGCCACAATATTACAGTAACCACCCTTAAATGGAAGAGAACAAGGGAAAGACCCGGCCCCGGCCTCGTTTCACATCCGAAGAGGCCGGGGATTCATCAGTAGAGTGTTCAGGGAAGCAGTGCAGATCATGTGCTGCAGCCTTGGTTGCTGACTGTGTTGCTGTCTGTTGCTGCCCTCTCGCTCTCGTCAGTCTGTTAGCTCTTGCCTTTGTTAAAGTACCTTATTTAGTAGGCAGGAGATGTCTGAGGAAAAGGAAGAACAGGAAGAGAAAATGCTGCAAAATCGGCGAAACTGGAACTAGTATTGATATCAACAGCAGGGATATTAGTCTGATTTCAGGGAGATTAAGTCAGAGTAAATCAGATATTATCTTTGAATTTGGAAAAGAAGGTGATAATATTAACAATAATAATCAAGAGTTGGAAGAAAGAAGAAGCTTTTGTGCTGCATTTGAAGCTGATAAAGTATTATTTGAGTTGTACCAAGTTGGTCATTTGGGTTTTGGTAGGGTTTCTTTTACAGGAATTCAACCTTTTGGTAAGGAAAATCAAGGGTAAATTTTAGTTTTTAAGTTTAGTAGTTTAGTTAGAAAAAAAAAAAAAGACCAAAAAAAAGTACAGAAAACTCTGTTTTTTCCTGAGAAGTGAAAAAAATTCAGGTATTTTTTACCTAAGGGGAAAAAGTGAGTGTGTTAATTGTGAAATTGACTTTGTTGTGAGATGGACCAATCAGTGGGGATTTTATAGGTTATATTGTGCAGTGGTTGGTTATTTTGATAAAGTATTGTACTGTCTATAATTGTAATTTTTATGATCATATTGATATATTCATATTGTTGATCATTTTATGTCTTGAAAAGATATGCAATTTGCTAAGGTGGTTTGTTTTATATCAAAGTGGAGAGACATGCTTTTTTTCATGGAAGAGTAACAAAGTTTCTTGCTTTCTTTGCATGATATAATTGTTGTACATGTTAGTAGGGAAGAGTAGCAATGTTTCTTGCTATCTTTGCATGGTTGTTGTAATGGAAGAAAGGAGGGGGAATTACATACGCTGTTAATTACATACGCGATACAAGTGAGATTGACCCGAGTAGCTAGATTTGTTGTTTATCATGTGACTATGTGAGGTAGGAAATAAAGTTAGAAGGTATAAAAGTAAAATTCAAAACTAAAAGTTGCGAGACGATTCTCACCGTAATTCGACAACAAAGTTAAACCAAAATCGTACAAACATAGCTTACATTACATAATCAGTGTAGTAAAATCAAATCATTATTATATGTCTCGTACTCGTATTAGTTTAGACTACAAAATAAATTTACAACATCTACATTACGTTGAGTTATATATACAGGTATAATCAAAAGTATTATGGAGAAAATATATGATTACATCATAGCCGTAGCCACTTGGGTTATTAATTATTATGCAGTTAAACACAAGACAATTGTAATTAATTAGCAATAAAAAATCAAGTTACAGGGCTTGATACCTACTCTCTACCAGCCTAAACCTTGTTGCTTTGCTTCTCTAAAAAGATTCTCAATCCGTGATTGTTATATTAAGGTCAAATTAACAGGTAAGGAACTAAGGATAAATCAAGTGGGTATCAATATGTATTAGGCCCTGTTCTTTTAAGCTTCCGACAGAGCAGACCAGATTTCAGCAAAGCAACAGACTACAGCAGCTGGTGTGGTTTACCTCCATATGTATTACAGTAGTTTCCAAAATTTGCACCATATAGGGCATACACCAACCGTGGACTTTTAAGGGGGCTTATCAAGAGAGACCAAATTTGGCTCAACTGGTTACACTTGCATTTGAACTTGAGCCGAATCCCGAGCATTTCAAGCTTCAATTATACAATTCAACGCCATAATATAAACCTCAGCTTGAGTTTGGAAATTTCATTCCTCTTAAATGTTGTAATTGTTCTAATTTATACAAATCTCTCACCAATATTGTTTAATTTTAATTAATAAATTAAGTTATATATTACAAACAAAAGGATGGGCTTCTAAGAAGGAGCACATTAAGATGGAGGTCACGAAAATGCATATGTTAAGGTGGATGTGCAGGAAAACTCTAAGAGATATAATTAGAAATGAGGTTATTCACAAGAAAGTAGGGATGACAAGCATTACAGACAAACTAAGAAAAAATCGACTGCTTTGATTTGGACATGTAAAACGAAGACCCGAGGGTGCACTGCTACGAAGAGTGGAAGAGTAGGACCATGGAGAGGTTAAACGAGGGAGAGGGAGACCGAAAAGGAGTTAGGAAAATAGGAAGGATATGAAGGATATGGATTAGTATGAGGATGAGGCATTAGATCGTAAGGGATGAAGGAGGAAGATTTTTGTCGATGACTATACGAAATGATTACTTTTGGTTCATTTGCCGACCCCACTTATGGGATTAAGGCTTTGATTGATTGATGACAAACAAAAAAAATAAATTCATTCACGAGTTTCTCGAGTCGAACTCCTAAAATATCGTAGTTAAGCTCAAATAGTTAACGAATCCGGTAGGCTCATTTACACCCATATATAATTAGTATGCTTTATAGCATTGGCCCCAAAATCTTTGACAGTCTAAGAACTTACATAGTCATAGACCACCAAAGAGTGGCCTAAACCAAACAGGACTATAATACTTTGGACCAGGAACAAATGAATCACAACTGTTATATAGCATTCCAATCAAGCCACTGTGAAGGTAATAATAACATTATACAAATTACAAAATAATAAACCAAAACTTCCACACAAATCAACTTTTGCTGCAGAATCATTTAGATGTAAATTAAAAAGATAACATACAAGTATACAACTTAGACCACCAAGCACCATTCTTGCTCGCATATTTACAAGATCGTTTTTGACCTCATGACCAACAACCTATAAGACTCTGAGAACACACCAACAAATAGATACTCAGTAACATTACCATGTTCTCAATATTTGTACTCTTATCACTCTCAATACAGGTATTAGCATACTAGCATTAACACCAAGCTGCATAACTTTAAAGTTTAAAGTCTTTAAACCCTATTTCTTCAAAACACCTACCTAGCTTTTGTATATAAAAAGTTTATACCAAATTGAACAGATGCTAAGAACCGACTTAACTTGGATACCATGAATGGGAGAATTAACAAGGTGCTTTTAATTGATGAGCCGAACTTAACAGAAAATAAAGGATAATTTCAGGCATTCAAGGATATTTTCAGGCATTCAAGAGGGCTTGATTATTTCACAAATAACTCTCTAGAAGCTGACTAACACTACATCCTACATAAACCTATCTTTTCCTTAAAGCTACTAACTACCTTACTAATTACTTAATTACACTGAAGAGCTACCCTTCATATTGATGCTTAACAGCATAGAATTCCATGATGACAACCTTCAGTAACAGAGTGACCTAACATTCAAGGTATGTGAACTTATCTGCAAATTAGCGGAGATTACTAATGCGGAAAAAAAAAAAAAAAAATTATTGCATGAGAAATTCAGAAGATCCTACTGCTATTACTAGTATGGAACTTGATAAGAAGACGATTAATAACAGAAAAGACCAGCCTGGAACGGTGAGAAATGAGGAATAATTCAAGGGGCAATATGGTCTAAAACAAAAAAGGGGTAAATAAAGATGGAGCCATGGAGGTGTGGAAGGAATTGGGCAGTGGTGAGCTAAGTAGTTGATTCAGCAATACTACAGTTATGGGGGATAACTTACAATAACACGATCTCACAGAAACTGAAGAGCTACCTTGAAACACCAAAAGGAAGATCCCTCCACTCAAATTATAGGTAGTGGGAATTGGACAACAACCCTTCACACACCAATCCATTCATATGCACGGCACTAAGTTCATAATTCCTTGCTTAATAAAAGAAAGGAAAAAGCCCTATCAAATAAAAAACCCTACAAATGAAACAGCAAAAAGTTTTCACAACTCAGTCAAAAACCTACAAACACATATGTGCTTTTCATAAACTCAAATCAACAATTATTTTGACAAAATCAAAAAATCCATCAAAAAGAAGCTATTAGGATTTACAGAACATATGTATAGTTATTACACTTAGAACATAAGTGCATACTAGATGCATTAAACAATTAAAAAAAAAATAAAAAATCCATTGAATCTGAAGTACCACTTTCCTCACACAACATATTTCCTTTCATTTGAGAATCATGAGAATTCTTGATGAGGGTAAAGTCAATATTAATATCATTTTAAACAGTAAAAAAAATATTGACTATTCAAAGTAATTCAACATCAAGTCTATATAAAGTCTTGGGGTGGCCTTAAGTTATGAAGGGAGACGTAAATTGCAAATGGCTAAATTGACAATTTGAAGGCAAAGTGGAAGCAAATGGAGTCCTAGGGTGTCGTAGGGTACATAGGAAGCACCCCGACAAATTTCTTTTCTGAGTCCAAAAAGTCCAAAATTGAAGGCTAAATCCACGCTTACTTGGCAATGGTAGGAAATTTTTCCAAAATTGACATGAATGTTTAGGGTGTCCCCCGGTGTCATATAGGTTGATTTGGAATCATTACAAGTCTACAAATAGGTGTATAAAGTTAAGTTATGTTGCTATTTTGGAATTTTGTTGTATTAGTAGTGAAGAGCTACAAGAGATGGTTCCAATAATCACCAACTTGGCAATCTGGGGTCGAGCCTCACTATATAAATGATGCTTAGTTACTTCAATTCTAAACCCTATTCCCTCCATTCTCGTACTTCTCAGCAATAATATCCCAAAGAGTGAATAACCACCATCATCATCATTGAACTCCAACACACACAGTGACACAGTTTGGAGATTTCAAAGGTTGAACTAGATATGTTGCATAGTGAGCTCTTATACTAGACATGACCCTAAAGCAGAGGGGGAAAAAGGTATCTTTCCTAGTTACAAAAAAGCTTGTTTTTGGTTCCAAAAACATTGAAATTTCCAACTTGAACATAACAAAAGACATTTAGTCTCTCAGTTCTCTGTTCTCAAAAGCACTAGGAATTCTATAACTAATGTTGAGCTAACTACTGCAACAAAATCACAGCATGACTATCAGGTCTCACTAAGACAAGATCTAGGGAGGTCCGTACATGCATTACTCCTAAGTAAAGTACATAGCCTATATCTAAAAGACCCACAAATTATATCAAGCTAAATATCCGAAAATCCATACAAATTTACTTCCAAAAGAGTAATGATACCAAAAAAAATGAAATAAGTCCTCACAATAATATCACTTCAAAATGCCTCGAGTATAAAACATGAAACAATCTAGACAAAAGCAACAAAACAAATGATGTAGTTCATCATTAGCACAAGCCATAAGGTATCAATGTAAAATGTCCCCCAAACATATGGCGTACCACAATGAATCCATTCAATCCTAACCTCATCCTCCATCACCTATTGATCACTTCATAAATTATAACCCAAAAAATAACACAAGACGTGCTAGACCATCTTGCACAACCATAAGCAATCAAAACCAAACAAAATTTATAGGTTAAAAACCCCATCAAAATCCACAAAAACTAACTAAGAACAAAAATAAAACAGATGATCCCAAAACAGAGATAGCGCGATAAACGCTCCTAAAAGACATCATGTACAATAACAAACATATACTCCGTAGTAGCTTAATGCAAACTACAGGGGTGATTTCACTAGAGAGTAACAATTCTCCCTTTCTCATCGTACCGTCTCTGCTCCATCTTTCTTCCTAAAATTCATCATTACTTTTCCTTATTTTAGTTTGCAATTCTTCAAATTATAATGTCGGAAGTTACTGGTTTAATCAAAACAAGAATTATCAAACAATAACGCAGAATTTAATAATCCTCGGAAAATATAGCACTAAGATTGTAAGTATTACCAGTATCAATCCTCAGAAAATACAATACCATTAATTCAACCACATTTTACATACAATTCGTAAAAGAAAAACCTAAACCCAGAAAAAAAAAATATATCACTTATCTTTAGTAGAAACACCATATTTCTCCTGCAGTTTGACAAGATCTTCCTCCTTCTTCTTGAAATCAATCTTCTTGTTCATCTTAGCAGGCTGATAATACAACACAATAAGATAACGATTCGCGACATTAAACCCAGAAAGATGATCAACAGCAGTTTTAGCATCATAAATATCCTCGTAAACTACGAACGCTGTTCCTCGAGTATCCTTATTAGTTCCGACACGAATTTGACGAATTGCTCCGTACTTTCCGAAAATGTCGTACATCTCTTCGCTGGTTATGTTGAAGGGAAGATTACGAACGTAGAGAACCCTGTTCACCTCAGGAGGAAGACGAGTGTTGGCTTTCCTCAAGCTGATCGACATTTTTTAGGGTTAGGGTTGTGAAGAATTGGGAATTGCAGGAGAGAAATTGGGGATTTTTCTAGGGTTAGGGGTTTGAGGTTTTCCGACGATTGTAAATTGTAATTGGTGGTTTATTTGACGAAGAGGTGAAGTATGGATAAATTGATTTTTTTTTTTTTATTCGTATGTCGGTGAATGTGAGTAAATAAAATTATAAAGTATAATAATAAAAACGGTTATTGACTTATTTCACCAAACATGAAACTTTCTAAACACACCACATACCCCTGATTTTAACAAAAATGCCCCAAATACCCAAATGACTAACGAATGTTAACTCCGTTAGTCATTAGGGGTTAATTGTGTCACGTGGCATATCCTGATTGGTTGTTTTTTTATTTAATTAACTATTAAAAATAATTAAAAATCAAAAATTAACTTTTTTTTTTGTAAAAAAAAAACCCAACCCCAAAACCGCAGCCACCGCTACCGCCGCCTCCACCGTTGCCTCCCCTAAGCCCTACGCTATCGCAGGCGCAAATCCCCCCGAACCCCTACGCTGGCGTCGGCCGGACCCTAACCCCTGAAATCGCCTTTCCCCTTCCCCCAAATCACCATCCCCGCTACCTAAAACCCTTCTCTCTCCCACAAAAAAACCTCCCTCCCTACTTGCCGACGGCCCAAACCCCCTCGAACCGACAAACCCAATTCGCCCCTCCCCGTACCATCTCCGCCCCTTTCCCCCCCCCCCCCCCAAACTGTAATACCCCATATTTTTGAAACGTATTTTCTAATTAATTAATTAATTATTATTTTCTAAAAAGGGTATTTTAGTAATTTATTCTACTATTGAATTTTGGAGCCAAAATGATATTTGAATTTTGGCGCCAAAAGTCTTTTAAAACTTAATTATTATTTTTGGATTTTGAATAAGATTTATTATCCATTTATTTTATTTTAAAAACCTGATTATTTATACATATTTCGGATAGTTTAATTAAGCAAAAATTATATTTTATTATTTAAATTAGGAGGTCCGAAAATTCCTATTAAGTGGCTATTAATTTCGGATTTTCCTAGTGTGTAAAATCTGATTTTCTTAGTTAATTTATTTAGTGAATAAATGGTATTCTCTTAATTAATTATTTTATACAATATATATTATTTACACAATTATTTTTAATCCTTAAATCTAGCAATTAATTTCCTAAAATACACTAAGGAGGTCCGAAAATTTGAGCTATGGAAGCTCCATATTTTCGGCCCTCTTGGTTGATTTATGGGGGAATTATTTTGGTAATTTGTATTTTTAATTATCTTCCTCAGAATCTATCATTTTCCTTAATTTTTATTTCTCACCTCCTAAATATTTGATCATCTTATTTCCCTACCTTATTCCATCCTTGATTATTCCCCGAGTAAACCTCCTTTGCCATATTATTTTTCATGACAACATACTTTCCTTAATTTTATTATTCTTAATCACTTTAATCTCAAACTTTCCATATTTCCTTAATAACACTCTTCTCCTAGTAATTTCCTTAATTCTTTTTACCATAATTCTTCCTACATTCTCTTACCGTATTTCATGCATGGGCTAGCCTATAAATACCCATTGATTCATGGCTAAACACTCACACCAAATTCTCTAATTCTCTCTTAATCTCTCTCTTTAATTTTCTCTTTTCTTTTTCTTTTTTGCGCCACCACCACCAATCACCACGACCACCACCTCCACGTCGGCTGCTACCCTCCTCGATGCCAGTCGCCACCTCCAGCCACCTGCCGGAAGGCTGCCCCACCTTGCCGCCACCTTTTTCTCTCTCTTTTCCTTGGTTTTCTACCTTTTCTTCTTCTCTTCTCTTAATTAATTATTATTGTTATGGGGGATTTATAAAAATTATTATGAGTAGTTTTAATAAAATAAAATCAAATTTTTATTCATGTTTATGAAAAATAATTTAAAAGGTTCATGTACATATAGAGTTGGGGGTTTTTAATTTAATTGTTGTGATTATTTTTTAACCTTATATTAATTAAGGTTATATTTATTTGTAGGGTGTGTTTGATCCAAGTGCTTGAAGTTTTTTTGTGTTTGCTAAGCAAGGACCAAAGGTACGTTAGGTGGCTAGATACTTTTGAAATTGATTGGGTTGAATAAGCATGTTTTGCATGATTTTTATGATGATTGAATTAAATTATGATTTATGAAATAAAAGCATGTTTAAATAATTGGTTTATTTGATAAATAAATTGGAGGATTGATTTTATATTATGTTTTGAGTTGTTTGAATTACTATCATGTTTGAATAAAGAAATTGATTTGAAAAGTTTGAGGAATTAAATAAAAGGATTTTTCAAAGGAAGAATTATTGATTTTGAAAAGTTATTAATATGAGATCTAATTCTCAAGTATTTATTAAAAGGTTGATTTTAAAATCATGTTGAATTTAATTATAAAGGAGTTTGAGGTATTTATCGGAATTATTGAGTTAAAGAGGTTTATTGAATTATTTCAAAAGTTTTCTCAAAAGCATAATTATTATATTAATCCCACTATGCGGATTCATTGAAGGTTATGGACTTCATATGACCTAGTCTTTCTCCAAGAATAGACTTGAAATAGTAGGGGACTAGATTGGGGTGTGTGCACACTTAGAGAGGAGATTGATTTTTCGAAAATAATTGATTTGACTAATCATTATTATTGAGTTATTGGAATTATTTTGAGAATATTGAGAATTTGGTTTTAAAAAAGAGGAATTGGTTTTCAAAAGATAAATTGGTTTTATTAATCGTTTCATCAAATTATTGAATTATTGAGAATTGGTTTAATCATGAGTTTTGGAATTCACTAGATTGATTATTGGAATTGGTTTTAAAAACATGTTTGCGAATAAATTGAATTTACTTTTCTTGCACTTATGTACTTAGCATTTTTTTGCTAACCCATATTTCTTATTTGTTTTGGTTCTCCCTGTTTACCGTAATGGTAAGCGGTGTTGACTAATTTTCAGGTGGAGTCAAGAATTATGCATATGGGAGTCCCGAGAATGTTCTTCACTTAGATTAGGATTGTTAGTCTTGGTTTAATTATGAGTACTCATGACAATGGTTACTATTTATATTATTATTAATAAAGAAAGAGTTTAAGTTTCCGCTGCAAAGTATTGGTTTTGATTAGTAAGTTTGAGTAGCCTTGTGTAATCACGCAGCGGTAATACGCCTAAGTCTATCTCTACGGTATAATTATACGTATTATACTAGTATTTGTAGAGGGAGATTTGGGGGTGTTACACAAACCACCACCTCGAAATCATAAAACCCCAAAATCAAAATTTAGGGTTTCGATTTTTCGGGTTAGTAAGGTCGTGGGGCGATCGCCGGTGTGGGGGAGGGCTGGCACCGATGGGAGGGAGTGTGGTCGGCACTGGAGTAGGGAAATAGGTTGGTCGGGGCTGGTGGTGGTGGGGCGGGGAAGGTGAGCAGGTGGCTGGGGTTTAGGTTGATTTTTTTTTTAATTTTTTTTTTAATTTTTGATTTTTTTTTAATTTTTTAAATTATTAAATAAATAGATTTAAAAACAACCAATCAGTAGATGCCACGTGGCACAATTAGCCCTTATGACTAACAGAGTTGACGTCTGTTAGTCATTTGGGTATTTGGGGCATTTTTGTTAAACTCGGGGGTATATGGTGTATTTGGAAAGTTTCATGGGTATATTGTGAATAAGCGAATTACTCAGGGGTATAAAAATAAAAAATACTATACGAATAAAAAAAATACATAAATTCTCCAAAAAGGCGGGTGTACGTTAATTTATTGTAAAACGAGTTAAAGTTATGTTAAAAATACTTAAAGTTACTTTTTATATTGCAAAATTATATTTTTTTATTAATAAATTTTATCTTACAAAAAACTTATAATGTATTAGATTAATCATACTAGTCTTTATAGTATGTAATCACGTATCTATAAGAAATTACACATTAAAATAAAAATTCAAACCAGCGACAAATTAAAAGTTACCCTTTAAATAGTTAAAGTTACCATAAAAATAGTTAAGTTACGCTCAAACTAACTGTTTTACAATAAAATTAATGTATACCCGTTGTACACAAGACATATTCAAAAAAATATGGAGTAACACAAAGACTCCAATGGCTTCCATTCTTTTTTACTTGACACAAGTAAAACTTTTCTTTTTATTACTTGACAAGTTTCCTGATATTTTTTGCGATTGTGCCTATTTGCAATAGGTCAGGTGATAGGTTGCCTGTCAAAAATAAATTCCTAACAAAACCAACTAACAATGTAGTAGGGTAAGTAGGGTCGAATCCACAGGGAGATGGTATTCAATCTAGCTTTCAAGGTACGGAGAAACTAAATTATGTCACGAAATTTGGATAAAAATAAAGTCTAAATTAAAATAAGAATAAAACAATTAATAAAAAGACCTAGGGTTATGGTTCACCATGTTTATAGTTCTAAATCTATCAAATATCAATAATAATTCAATCAATCAATTATCTAGAGCAATTGCTAAGCCTAAGGTCGGTCTTAACGCTCTCTGATCAATTCAACACATGTAGTTCGGTCGCTAACATACTCAGAATTGCTAATTGTAGGTAAGCCTCTAAAAGTAAGATCTTTCGATTCAAACTCTTATTAACAATAATTAATCAAAAAATTGATCAGGTTGCAAGATTAACAATAAAACACTATCAATTAGATAAATCAATAATCAAAATATTAATAACATCAATTAAGATTCATTATATAAACATGGATTCCCAAACCCTAGAAATTAAACTACTCAAACATGAAATAAATAATAAAAACTAGTTTTAAGGAATAAAACATAATTAAAAGCAAGAACTAGAAATAAAATACCTCAATGAATTGAAATAATAAACCCAAGAATTATCCATGGAAGAATCCATGGAGATGCCATGAGAAACTAGGGTTCAAGAGAAAACCAACGAACATAAAATAATAAAAGGTAAAAAACGGCATGAGGGAAAAATAAAATCCCTTGGAGTATTTATATTATCCTAAAACTAATCTAAAGATAAGTAAATAAAATAAAATCAGAAAAATAGCAATTGCATAAGTCATATTATGATTGGTCGACTAAGGCGACATGCAAAATCGTAGTCGACGAAGCTTGCGAAGGTGAGATGAGGCCCATCACGAGCTGCTGCTGTGGACGCCCAAACCAGCGGCCGCTGGATATCCAGCGGGCCAAGCAGAAGCTCGCTCGTGGCTCGCTGGTTTGCAGGGTCGTCTTCCAGGGGCTGTAACTCCTGTTCTATGGATTTTATTGGGGCATGTGACCTATCCTTGGAAAAATCTTCAAGTCTAGTTTCCAACCCAATTTGAATCATTGCAATCCGATATGTAGAACTCAAGTTATGACCAAAAGAGTGAGCAAAGGTCTATTTTGACATATCTTTCATCATCGTTTAACTTCGTTTTAAACTCAAATTCAATTCCGAAAAGTGCATAACGATCCTTGTGGATGCTATTCATTCCTCATGTACACACTAATCAAAATTGATGTCTACGAGCATGGGATCTTTGATTAATAAACTCAATTCATCGGCTTCCATCCAAATATCATCCGAATCAACTCCAAACACTTTGAAAGCGCCAAATGACTATGAAATCACCTGAAACATTAAGAAAAACACAAACGGAGCATAATAGCGTACAAAACAAATAACTTATGCATTTGCGACCTAAAAAGAGACAAAAAGACCTAAAAAGCAACTATAAACTTAGCATAAACATGTCAATAAACTCTATATAAATATGATTCATCATCAAGACGTCAAGTAATAATAAAAAAAGGAAAATATGTTTAGAGGTGATCAATAATCCAACCACGTCAGGTCTTAGTACAACATCTTTTGTCCAATACCACATAATAGTGTCGAGTTTGTCGGATTAAACGAGACTTTGGGTTTTTTTTTTGGGCCGAGCTTGAGTTTTGTACTAAAAATACGTTTTTAGGATGCCTAAACCCGTATTTTTTTTTTGCCATAAGGTTAAGTTGTTGTTGATCACCTCTACCATGTTTACCATTATTAATATATCAATTTAATTTTCATGATCTCTAATGCACTATTTTGTTAATGATATCCTTGTTTCATATTTTTACTAACGATAAGCAGAAAGTATGAAGTTTGTCAAGAAATTGTATTACAAGTGTAAAAATAGCGAAAGTATAATGGAAAAATTATACTTTGTTTTGGCATACCGAGGTGAATAGTAGTTAAGTCGCACAAGTTACATTTTGATTGCTTTAAAAAAAAAAAGTTACATTTGATATATATTTTGGTCAGATTTTATAGTCAAAGATATACGAAGTATAAGTTTTAACCTAAAAAGTCAAATAGCTAGGCAAAATCACTTGAGAACAAAGGGAGTAATAAGTTGTTTTTTCATAGTGATGCAGTTGGCATGGGTCAAGCTAGCTTGAGCTCCCCATAACCCCGCACGGGTATGTGAGACACGTTAGTTGTTGGACCATGGGTATTTTGTGGTCCGTGGACATCATTCAAGCTAGGCACAAACCATATATTCTATTGTTTATGAACTATCAAAGTCAAACGAAAGAGGTTTAAGAGTGTGTTCATTGTATAATCAACTAATTTGAATGTATAATGTCATTTACATGTAAAAATATTATAACATAGACTAAAAAAGATTATTAACTTGCTCGTCAAACAAATACTCCTCCGTAACGACCAACATGTTTAACACATGTACATGACACATCTACTCTAGTCTAGTCTTCTTCGTCTAGTAGAAAAGTGTCGCAACTCACAAAGTATAAAACAATCAACTAATCAAGTCAAGATATGACAATGATGAAATAGAGTGATTATTATCGTAGAGTGTTTATTAAACTAATGTTGTTCACCAAAGATAGACAATGATAGTTTGAACCGTTTTATTTGAACAAATTGCGTGATGTACTAAAATGAATTAATAAAAATTATTAAGAGCAAGGTCGTTTTTCTTTTCACATTTAAAGTACTTTTAGAGCTTTCGTTTTTAATTAATCGCAATAATATATTGACACATAGTTTTAAACAGTAACATGAATTGATAATTAAAGAGGAAATTTATTATCGGTTTAAACTAACAGCCAGAGTGCTAGAGTAAATGTCAATTTTTGGTTTATTTACTCCTTATCTTAACAATGATTTTCCTTGAAGACAAAATAAAGAAATTGTGAGCCTGAGCCCTAATGGATCGAAAGCTATAGTTGTTGTCCTTGTTGAACTTGTTACAAAAGTGATCATTTATTCATTTTCATTTGCTTAGTGCCAAATGAGGCCACTTGACGACAGTGGCGGATCCAGGATTGCTTACTAGGAGTAGCACTAGACAATTAAAAAAAAATCGACTTATTTTATTTTATTTTTACTTGCACAAATAATTTTTAGGTATTAATATAATGCAACGATTAAAAATTACTCCTTATATGACATGAATTACTTTGCACCCTGTAACTATTAATCATGATGTCAAAAGTTTTACAAGTATATAATAAATTTAGAAAGAGACGTAAAATAAAAGTGAATGGTGACCAAAATTTAATACTATAGAATAAAAAAAAAATAGATAGATTAATATCTTTTTAAAATTATGAAAATGAATAAAATGTAAAAGTAAAGGTGAATGGCCAAGATTTAATAAATTTAAAAAGATACGTAAAAATAAAAGTGAATGGTGACCAAAATTTAATACTACAGAATAAAAAAAAAATAGAGAGATTATTATCTTTTTAAAAATTGTGAAAATGAATAAAATGTAAAAGTAAAGGTGAAGGGCGAAGATCTAATAAGTAAAGAATATGGAGTAAAAAGGAATAGAAAGAGTAGTATCTTTCTAAAAATTGTGAAGAATGAATAAAATTACAATATCAATATTATTGTTGATTTCTTAACTATTGTTGATTATCAATTGAAGGATCTAATCTTTATCAATCTAATTGAAAAAAAAATGTGGAAGAAAGTAGAAAATTTAATTGAGCAATAGCAGCCTTCTCAAACAATAGAAAATAAAAACAAAAATGGATGGGGAAGGGCCTCAAACCCCGCAACCATGTAGATTAACATAACCCACTTTAACCACTAGAGCACTATCTAATCATCTATTGCGAAGTATATTATTTAGCAACTTACGTAGGTTGATTTTTTCGACCAAAATATATTTTTTTTTTTTAAATTTTTGGGGTATCACGTGCTACCCCGGGTTCCTTCGTAGATCCGCCACTGCTTGACAAGTTGGCGAGGTAATTCTATTTAATTTGATGAATATAGACTATAAAATCCTTTATTAATTCTACGCCCCTAAAAAAATAAAAAATAAAAAAAACTTAAATATGGACCATTTAAGGATGTGTGTTCGCTTCGATGAGTTGAATTTTTCTAATCTAAATTTATTTTGCTTGAATTTGTGAATGCGTTTGATATTGAAATTTGCTTTGTTTGAACATACCTTATTTAATTTGATTTTTTTTCCTCGCAATTCTAAACTTTATTATAATAGGACAAATGTCAAGCAAATTCATCATATGCCACGTGGCACTCTAGGTTTGGCTAGTGATTTGCGAAAGATATTTTGTAGCAAAATATTATATACTACGTATATGATTTTCAAATCACATGAACACTACCAATTATATTGAAGATTTTAACATTTCAAATAAAATGGGTAGTATTTTAATATATAAATTTGAAAATTAGGAGAGACATAGTTTCTACGACCAAAAAAAAAGAAAGTTATCATAATGATTAGTCTTATCTTAATTTGAATAAATCAACATCATATAGTCTTCATGTGACTTAATTACTACATCCAAGGTTCCAACGGTCCAACCTCACCTTTAAAACATACATATAAACTATAGCAGTAATCTGAATCTCTTTGAAATTGACTTCCAAGCTAAGCCAATAAGTAACAAGCTAAGACCATTATTTACATCATCCGTAGAATACACCATTACATTACTTCATCCGATAACTAAGGGATTTAGATTTAATTTAATCATACATATCCTTGTTCTATACTCTATATATTACACCTCTCCTCAATTTTTAAAGGGTGAAACAATAGATATGATGATCGTCGTTTATCATAATATGAATTTGTAGAGAAAACAAGACCTGGTTTAATTGGTGAAAATTACGGTCTTATTTTGTATTCTGTACACTATAAAAATATAACATATTCTCCCGGCCTTTTAAGTAAAGCCAACTAAATAACTAATATAACTTACTATACTATATCGTCGTATATAAAATAATTTATGAAAGTAATATTCCCAAGAACCAACGAGGTAACAAATTCATAATCTTAGACCCTTCTTTTTGGAAGAAAATTTCTCCATAACAACTAAAAAATGAAGCGTTTCACAAGGAATTTGAATAACACCTTGTTGATGATACCCAAATTCGCTAGCGGATAATTGAAGCAAATCAACAATAGAAGGATGCTTCATCCACCCTAAAGGTACCATAAACCTCTCTTCTTCTTCCTCACACTTGCCTACCAAAACAGGCACATACCCTCGTCTAACTTCATGTTTAAGATGATTATTATTACTCTCTTCGTGATGGTGAATACATCGATAAATACTGCTCTCTTTTTCTCACTATCTTTCCTATCAACCCCATTCTTGTAAGAGTTATGCAAGAACGTAAAACTTACTCCTTGGTTTTTTGGTTAACATTGAAGAAGATAGAGATAAATATTATATATGCATGGCTATTTTTTGCATATATATTTTGCAAATTTGTGATATATATAGCCGTTGTTGCCTTGTTGGTCCTTGGCTGTCTTTTTCGTGTGTATTTTTTATTTTATTTTATCAAGTAAATGTAACGAAGCACAAAGTATATATTATTTTTGTCATATGATGTAAATGAACATGCATTTGAAGATTCAACATAATTCAAAGTCAAAGATGACGAATTTACACATTCAAGAACATAAGACATAACAAGCAATCTTAGCATATCAGTCGTTCTTTAAAATTAAATCATCACATGTCCTAAGTTGGCATGACTTGTTCAATATGATAACTACCCTCCCCCACCCGCCCCCCGAGTTTCTCCCTTAGCTTCCCTCATCTAAGATAAAATTAACTAAGCTACTTTCTCCGTTCTTTAATATTGCAGCTTATTAACTTTCACATTATTTGCATGCCAGTGCACAACTTTGATTGTTTATATATTTAACGTTTAATAAATAAAATTTTTAAAAAATGATATATATATTGAAAGTACAAATCATCAGAACGATTCAAACAATATCCCACATGACTATATTATTCATTACATACAAATCACAATAGATAGTCAAAGAACAATATATGATTGAATAGTGTAAAAGTCAACATGGTGCAATACATACTAAAATAAAAGAATGGAGAAAGTATAAGAAACATACGTTTTTCAAAACCTAAGCTAGCTTATACACCGAGAATAAGATAAGAGTGCCTTAGAGGGTGGTAAATCTTTCCATCGAACACACCCTTGTGGCCTTGTAAAAAAAAAAAAAAAAAAAAAAGCATTGATCGGAGGAGAAAATACAAGTTGGTATCCTATATTAACAAAACTTGTTAATATAAGGTTATTTTCGTCATTTTTTGGTTGTAAACTAAGGGTATCAATGTAATTTCAATAAAGCTTATAAACAATAGAATAACTTGGAGAACCAACTGCGTTAACTCTTGTGGCTGCCTTCAATAGAGAAAGCTCATCTTCAATGGAGAAGCAGTGAAAGATTGTCTTTAATGGCGAAAACAATGGAGGGGTTGAACACCTACCCTTTGGGGTTAATTATATCCTTTACTCCTTTTTAATTAGGGTTTTCATTTAATTTGTGTTTGAGATTCGCCTCTGGTAGTGTTTGAGACTCGACGCACCTTGTTGTTTAAGTATGGGAGCGGATCGGGCTAATTGGCGTGACAGTGGAATTTAATGAGGCAGAGGAGAGAGAATAATGCTTGTGAAGAAGAGAGGTGGGTGAGTCTTCTCTTTTTGACTTTGTTCAATTCCTCCATTGTCAAAGGGTTCAAGATCTTTATCTCTTTTTTGCTTTGTTTTTACATTGTCAAAGGGAGAGAGGTGGGTCTTCATCTCTTTTTAATTTGGCTTCATTCCTCCATTGTCAGGGAGAGAGGTGGGTTTCACTTTGGGGGCAGTTACAGAAGTTTTTGACGAGTGTATGACAATATTTGTCCACGTCATCACCAAAGGAAAGCTATAATATTTTAACAATATTTGTGAGGATATAAATACTCATCTTTGTTAATATAGGATATAAATGGGGGCCGACTCTTAATTGGAGTGAGACTAGTCTTAGATCAAGAAGGTTAGGGACTTATACTTGAGATTATTAGCCTAAATTAGGTACATGCATGTCTATGTATGAGCTAGGTCAATCCAACAAAAAATACGTACGTAGTAGATAATAATACTTTGTAATAAAGCTTAGTTGTACACTTGTATTGTAGGATAGGTGCTTAATGCAATAATAATACTAGCCTCTCGCTCTCCCCATTCCTTAATAATTGTCGTTTGATTGTATAAATCTCATAATAATAATCTATTGATTTACTAGTTTTTTTCTTTTAAATTAAACAATCGTGCGGGAAACGCACAAAAAAATTAAACAACGAAAGTAAATAAGACTAGAATTAGCTAACTCATGCGCCTGTTGTACATGATACCTACCCACCTACCTAAATACTTGGTGTTGTATGTTCTGGATAGCTCATTTCATAGAGATGTGTATTATAAGGTCGCTACATAGAGATGTTACTAGTAGTTCCGAATCTGTGATTAGCTAGTAAAATATTATCCCAAACACGCCATACGTAATCCCTCCCTCCAAAAATGCATGTGTTGAACTTTGTAGAGAAACCTATCCCCGCTCTGCCATTTTCCTTCCTTCTTCCAAGCTAAGATCCATTGATTCGAATTATGACCAGTTCAGACTTGAGAGCGAGTGAGTGAAATAACCAATTACTTGATATATTATTTCACTTGTGTACGTGATCGATTGAGAAATTAAGTATATATGAATACAAATTATACAATTGATTAAAAATTACTCCGTTTTTTTTATAGGTTAGAGATGAGATTGCGCGGAGGTTTAGATGTTTTAATAAAATAAGATGTTAGTGGGGTAGATAAGGTTATTATTTTATTAAAATGTGAAGTGGTGTGTGAGGGAGTGAGGACCATTGGAAGAGTGAGAAATGATAAAGTGAGAACGAAAGAGTGGGGACATTAGTGGGTAAATATATATTATTAAATTGTAAGAGATTTCTAAAAATAGAACTCTAGCTTATAAAAAAACGGACGAAAATAGTAACTCTAGCTTAATAAAAAAATGGAGGGAGTATTGATCAACAATATGAACATCCTGTCAAAAACGATAATAGATTATCGTAGGTTATTGTCTCATCCTCGTATAGTCGTATTATCTGGAAAAAAAAAATTCCTAACAATGTACCTAGTTATTTATTGGTAAAATAATGGCAAGAAATGTCAAAATATAAAAATAAATAAATAAATAAATTACGCACACTTAAGAACAATTCTAGGGATATACACATACATAAAACAAAATGATCCTTTTTTTCCATATCTTTATATTGTTACGCTGTCATATCTATCACCAAAATACCTTTATTAATACACAGGAATTTAATAAAAATTTAGTTTTCTTTAGAGAGCCCAAGTTAATCTTAGAGATTAACAATTCCAATTTATCTCCTCTCACAACTTTATACATGGATTTTTGTGCCCCTTTATTATTTTACTTTTATTATTTTAAAAAAAAAATGATTAGATTGTGAGAAGAGATATATTCACAGATTTATCTCATAAAGAAACTTGAATTTACCCTTTCTTTAGTGAGCCAAATAGGATAAATGTGTTTGACTATACATACAACATAAATTATGAGACGCATCAATTTATCATGTCATCTGATCTTATACACCAAATCACCTCCATTTTTGAAATTTCAATGAAATTGTAAATAAATTAAATGTCCACTTTTTACACTAGTGAGTACCATCATTGTCTAATACTAAAAGACTAGTAAGACATGCAAATCTAATATATTATATAAATAAAGTAGGCATTTTTCAAGATCATTCGGCGCGCCATATAAGCAAAAGTATATTTTCGACCAATTAAAAATTAGATTTCTATTTTATTTTGGAATTAAAAAATTCATTTGCCACCTAAACAAAAGTGACGAATGAGATTTAAGGATTTTGCCACGTAAGTAAAAACAACGAATATTGATTTATTAGGACTTAATTTATTTTAAAAACTAAAAATTATCTTTTAAAATAATCATCTTTAGATATAGGATTTATATACCTACTATTATAAGATAAATTTTAATAGTGTTTATGATAAGAAATAAAAATTACTCCTTAATTATAATTAAATTAAAATTTGTGATATTTACCATTATAAATTGACGCATCACATGACACCAACAAAATTTCGTATCAATACAAACCAAACCAAGCAAATTTTTTGTCATTAATTTTGTGCCAGTTTTATTAGGTCATCAATGGCTGGGTAATTCTTAGCCTAATTTTTAAAACCCATGTTTAAATGTATATTTGTGATTATTGCTTAAATTGTGTTTATTTGGGATACTTAATGATTATATGTTTATGTTTTGTTTACTGAATTTTGTTTTTACATGCAGATCTAATTTAATCAGAGAATTATATTCAAGCAAGAATCTTTGGAATATCAAAGTACGAGTTTCTCACCTGGTGATCCTATTGGATGAGGAGGTATTATATCTTTATAAATCGTTTATATTTATTAAATCTTTTAATGAACCTTTTAGTTTTTATCAATTAATTTATGATTAAACCAAATTTTTTGTGATTTAGGTAGCTTAATTAAGTCATAAAATTAACTTAATTTTTTATTTTTAATTACAGGGTAATGACGTTCATGCCTCAATTAAAGTCAACTTTGTTCTACAATTTTGTTCAAAATTGATTGAAGGAAAAGTTTACTTCATTAGATACTTTTCAGTCGTTACAAATAAGAAGCAATATTGTCAACGACAACAAAATAATGATTCAATTTTCCAAAATACTATTGTTTGGGCGATTAGGGACGATAAAAAAATTCCAATGCATAGATTTAATTTTTTATAATTACAATTTTTAGATTAATTTCACAACAATTATTCACTTTCTAGTAAATAATTTAATTTATTTTATAAGACTATAATGATTAATTTTATATAATGTTTATTTTTGCTAACATGTTTAATTTATCCACTTTTATCAAATGGAAGAGATATGGCAATGAACAAAGTTGGTGATCCTATCGAAATGTTTTTTTAATACAAATTTTTTTACATCGAAATATTACATCTAATAACTATTATTTTTAATGTTCTTATCAAAATATTTATTAGGGGAATAAATTAAATAAAAGTAATTAAAAATATTATGAGTTTGATCTAATTACAAAAATTATTTTTATGAGGTTTTATGTATAAAAAATCGTGGGATATTAGGATTTAAATAATTAAAAAAAAATTATCTTATGAAATTAATGGTTTTATCTAAATACCCGATTAATAAGATGTTTTTTTCATAAATTTTTTTTTTAAAACTTATAACGCAATAAAAAAAACTTTACCTTCTTTAAACATTTTATGTCTAAAAAATTGAAAAGACAGATAATTTGTTAGAGATCAAGAGATCACAAGAAATATACAAAATGATATATAGATTTGAGAGTTTAATTTCAAGTGTAAAAAGCAATGAATAATGATTTAGGATTTAAATTATTTTAAAAATAAAAATTATTATCTTTTCACATTAAAGATTTTATCCTAATAAGTAATCAATGAAATATCATATTTACAATTTTTTTTTTCTTTTTTTGAAAGATATCATATTATTGTCATATAACTAACAACAACGAATAAAATACAAAACAACAATAAATTAAGTCGCATTATAAATTACATTAAAAAAATTATACTTTTGTAATTGGCAATATCATTTTAATTAAATTATTATTTATTTTTGTTTATTTTTTTTTATCTGAAATTATTAAATTGTAAAATAAATCAAATAATTATTAAAAAAAAAAAAACTTAGAGTATATAGGAAAATATCTTTTCTTGAGATATATGTATGAAAAATTGTGTATCGCACGGGTTTTCATCTAGTTGAAAGATACAATTATCTAAAATTAATCTAGAAGCTAAGCATTTTTCGGTAAACATGAGATGATCATTTCTTTGTCAATTATTCCTAGTTTACACATTTTACCTGAGAATGACGACGTACTTTACTTAAAAATAGTTTTTTTTCTCCAAAATTAGTCATATGTATGTGTAGTGCCTATTAAACACTATACTTTTAAAAATGTTTAGATTACATTTGAGTATGCTAATAGTCAAGGCCATAACAAACATATTAGGAGTCCTGTGCTAATTATAAAAATTTAAATTATCAATTTAATATGATTTATTTTACGACATTATGAGTACGTAATGCGTATATATATAGAAGATTAGGATAATGCATATATGACTAATTTTCACACATTATAAATGGAGTACTCGATCTTTGGAGGCTTTCGTAAATATATGATCTGGTTAATTAGGGGTCTTATATTATTGGTCACTTTGCATGTCCTCATCGACTACTCTGACAAACAATAATAGCTATAGATAATGTCAATTGGCCAAAATTTACGCTACCATCAAATGAAGAATGATAACTAAATTTACCAACCTTTGAAATAACCTTAAAAATATTGACGTTTTAAATTTTAAAACCGGCATTATTGAAGACTTAAAATTAATCTTGTCTCGATTTTAGCTGTGTGAATCTCTATACCAACACAAGTGTTATCCAAATTACTTTGCCTACAGTCTTCTAGTTTGACTAAAGAGCAATTTATATAATCCAAACTACTTAATTAATCTAGTAGCCTTCCTAGTTTGACAAATAATCCAGCATAAAAAAGGATAATTAAAGTTATATGATAATGTCGTCAGTTATAATACTGAGAATTGAGAGAATGAATCAACTTTATACCAATAATGCTTGGTTTTTTTTTATTTCCTTCATTCTAAATTATTCGTCGTATATATTTGTGTAAGATGTTTCAAATTAATTTACAACATTTATAATTAATGGTAATTTTTTTAAAAAGCTCTAATTCATGTTTACTCCCAAGGTAGATTCCTTCCTCATATTCTCTCTCTACTTTTTATTTTTTAATAGTTATATTCAAATATTTTGTGACGCTTAAGATGAGACGAAGTATGATTTGTAGTAAGAAATTGTCACACAAAAATACAAAATCCAAATAGTAATGTCAAATGATGACATAATGATTGCATTTTAATCAATAAAATAAAATAAACAATGGGTTTATCAAATAATTACGGTGTTGTTTATCATGTTATAGAAGTGAAATGCAAATGAATTGGCAAATTGTCCGTCATTAATGAATTAATTCAATAATTTCAATTGTAGTAAATGTAGTAATTTTACCATTAGTTGTTTAGTGCTCTCTAGTCTCAAGTTTCTCAGCATCTAAATTAATCTCATGATTTTAATTTACATAGGCTTTCTTCTAAAAGCACACATGTGAACATTAGGGGGAAAAAATTTAAATTGAAGTACCTTTGTCACATAAATATATAGAACGAAGATAGTATTATTTGACCTCTAGCTATTCCATTTTTTCAGTTTTATTTTATTGACGGGAGACTTTAAAGAAAAACCCTTTCAGGGGAAGAGTTTATATCATTATATGACACACATGGATGATGAGTTTGTATAGCATGCATGGGTGATGAGCCTGATTATTTCTTGTAATACTTGATTAATAAATTTTGCCTCTTTTATCACAATAATGTGTAGCTTTTCGTTACGTCTGTATTTTGCAAATGCAAAATGATTGATTGTTTCTTCCAGTTTACAATAGTAATTAAGAGATTGATGAAAATTAAAAGAATAAGTAAAATACTAATATAAAAAAATCAGTGATTATTATTCATTTGTTTCAATTGTTGCTGGTGTACCACCATCGATCATAACTAATACATTCAATCTTTACAAATAATTCAATCTTTTTCTTTACAAAATGGCAGTAAAGCTTGAAACAATACTAATTAAATTACATAGGGCAAAACATGTACAAAATTCGTATATTATTTGACCGCTAGTCACAAGTTCAAATCTCCTAAGCTAACTCCGTTCTATCTACAAGAAATTTTCTCTATAACGACTCTAAATTGATGTGGCTTACAAGGAATATGGATGACACCTTGTTGATGATATCCAAATTCATTAGCGGCTAATTGAAGCAAATCAACAATAGAAGGATGTTTCATCCAACCAAGAGGCACCATAAATCTCTCTTCTTCCTCCTCACACTTGCCTACCATAATAGGTATGTACCCTCTTTTTTGAGCTTCTTGCCTTTGATCATCATCATTATTCACTTCCTCACAACCTAGCCTCGAATATCGAGGAGGCGACATCGATGAAGATCCTTCCTTCTTCTTAATTATTCTTCCTAACAAATCCTTCATTGTATGTACGTAGTAGTAAAGTAGATGGTGTATCAGTTGTTGTCTTTGATCTTGAATAAAATTGAAGGAGGGAGATGAGAGAATGTATGTTTGAATTAGTTATTGGGTTGTTTGTAAATATATGCTTCAATTTGTGTAGTGGACTAGTGGAGCTAGTGTGTATATATTATATATGCTCACAATAAAACACCTTTATATAGCCGTCTTAATATAATATCTCATTGGTTGCATTTTATATATGAACCCTCGTGGTTTATTAACTTTAATTGGAAATTTGGAAGTCCTAGTCAAAGATGATGATTTTTTTTTAAAAAAAAATGAACAAAATTTAAACCTTTAATAATGATTTAAAAAAATAAAAGTAATTTTAAATTAGTTTAAGAGACTCTTAATCCTTTATTGCAATGCGGGTACGATAGTGGGACTGAACAAATTACAAAAGGTTTCTAGTTAAAATCGAAAAATAAATCAATGCAACTTTAATTATGTGTTACTCCGTATTATTCTGTATGAAAAACTTGGATCACTCACTAGGTGAAATAAGACCACCTTTAATAAAGGTTGGTGATCGAAAGTGGAATCTAACTCAGCACTACTAATATGTTTAATTTTATTGTACCAATAAGCTAAGTCTTCACTTACTGATTAAGATTGAGAGTATGTACGATAAGTCATAAGTTCAAATCCCCTACCCTATTTATAAAGTAATACTGTGATAAATTTGTATTGTTCTTGTGCTCATTTGAATAAAAATATTTTTCTATATGTCTATTTCCTAGATGACCTAACAATATTAGTCAAACCAAGAAAATGTTTTAACCATACTTTCCAAATGAGCTTGAAATCTAATATAGATTATACGTCCCTACCACTTAATTAAATATGGTGCACTAAACTAATCATCCTGCTAATTTATAATAATCATGATATTTCCGAGCAAGATTCGTATATGAATTAAGACTTTTTCATAATTAGTCAAAATTAACATGCATGCTTCGACTGCTAATCAATATATTGACGTAATCCTCCTTTTTCTTTTCATACTAGGAATTAACTTTACAAATATTTTTTAAGTTGTAACAATAAGGATTATCATCCCTTTAGATACTAAAATAATATTGTCAAGTAGAAACTGATTATCATGTGATATTTCTTTAGAAACCAACTCATTTGATTATTTATTTTTTATGCAACCAACTCACTTGATTATGGAAAGACGTTATAATTTGTTGGGTCCAAGTTTTGACTCGCTAACTAGAAACTTTTATGTCAATTAGCTTAATTAATTAGTTCCCATAAAAAAAAAAGAAAAAAAAAACACCTTAAATACTTTGTTGATTTTTTATGAGTTTTAATTGAAATTTCACAATGAAATTCCATTTTCGTATTGCTAATTTAATTTATTTTTATTGTTATATTGTTGGGAAATATCAATTATTGCTAGTTGGAAGTACGTACTATAAATTGATCGTATAGACTGGCGTAGTGTCACGACAAGTTTTAGTTCGTTCTTCAAACACGACCAATTGATTCAATTCGATCGAGTTAATATTTCAATGCAACAATCAATTTATCGATCAATATTTTATTGTATTTCTCCTTCTATTATCAACCCACATTTGACCGTAGGTGTTTTCCCACATTAAAGAATGTGGATGAAATAAGTCACTAAAGGCTCAAAGAGTTATCCATCCCTCTTAATTGCCTATTGGTTTTATGATGTGAAAATAAACTCGATCCTTTGAACTAGTATATATATACACTTCATGTAACCTAAATTATTCTCCCCCTCCGAATCCTTTTTGGGCAGTCCATTTTCAATATTTTCACAAACTTGAAGTTCAAAATCTTGGGCTAGTGTATAATTTAAATTGCTTTCGGCCAACGCATAGTCATGCTTTGAATTAGCTTGCCCTAATGGAGATAATCCACTAGCAAATAAAGAACCTAATCAATAATCATTCTCGTCAAAATAAGCTAATCATTCTTGATTAGTTAATTAATTTGCAATCGGAGGGACTTTTTTTTTCCCATATATAGTTCAAATTCTTCAAAGAAGAAAAAGTAAAAATCAATGAATAATTATTTTAGCTTCAATATATAAAATAAAGATGAAAGAAAATCAAGAAAAAATTACTTGTAATGAATAATAAAAATGATCACCAATGCATTGCTCACTGTATCTTATAGTACTGATTAAATTCAATTCTAAAACTAATACCCTTTCTTATACATATATCAATACTTTATAACACAAATTACCTAAATCGATCAACAAATAAATGATTGCTTCAAAAAAATAAATTAAATCAACAGATAAATGATACTACATCTTCTAAAATTAATTTCAAAAGAAAAGAAAAAATTACAACTTTTACATTAAAGATTCCGTTAATTCTATTTGCAAGAAAGACTCTCCATAACAACTCTAAAATGTTGCGGTTCACAAGGAATTTGTAGAACACCTTGTTGATGATACCCGAACTCGTTGGCGGATACACGTAACAATTCAACAATACAAGGATGGTTCATCCAACCAAGAGGCACCATAAATCTTTCTTCTTCTTCCTCACTTTTCCCTACCATAATAGGTACATACCCTTTCTTTTTAGCTTGATTATGTCTTTGATGTTTGTTCTTCACTTCATCCTCGCAACATGATGATAATCTTGAGTATGGAGGCGGCGAACACGATGAAGATTGCTCCTTCTTCCTTACTAACTTTCCGATCAAACCCTTCATTATTATTATTATTGTTGTGGATTAACAATAATATTGAAATCAAGAGAGAAAGTAATTGTGTGATTTATTTTAGGTTTGCTTCAATAATAATGCAAGTATATATATATATATATATATATATATATATATATATATATATATATATATATATAAAGTTTTACCGATAGAAAGTTTTATAAAGGAGTAAGAGAAGATGGAGAAATTGATTATGTATATTGCTCCGGTAACATGGCTATATAGCCAAGAGTTTTACATATAATGCCACACAAGTTCACAAGTCTTTGGACTTGTGTGAACATTGTGAAATCAAATCAAATAATTATAGGCATTCATATTTATCTTCTAACACTCCCCCTTGAATGCCCATACTTATTATACAGAAAGGTATTTGTTGCCTCATTAAAAACCTTGCTAGGTAAAACCCTTATGGGGTAAATACCATAGCTAGGGAAAAAGAGTACAACGATATAGTATTATATGCTTTGGTATACTGCCTCGTTAAAAACCTTGTCAGGAAAAACCCGGTGGGATAAAAACCTGATCGAAGGGAAAAAGAGTGCAGTACATATAATACTCCCCCTGATCTCAGCATAGTTCACGAAGATGTCGCATTCCGATTTTGTGAACTAACTGTTCAAATTTCTTCGAAGGAAGTGATTTGGTGAAAAGGTCGGCAAGATTTTCACAAGACTGAATTTGCTGGATATTTATTTCCTCGTCCTTTTGCAGATCATGTGTGAAGAACAGTTTTGGGGCAATATGTTTCGTTTTATCTCCCTTAATATATCCTTCAGTTACTTGAGCGATACATGTTGTATTGCCTTCAAAGATGATGGTTGGGTCTTCTGTTATTGCGTTCATTCCACACTCCTTTTGGATATTACTGATCATCGACCTCAGCCACACACATTCCCGTCCTGCTTCATAGAGGGCTATCAACTCTGCATGATTTGATGATGTCGCGGTCAATGTCTGCTTTGTTGATTTCCATGATATTGCAGTGCCGCCATAAGTGAATACATATCCATTTTGTGACTTGGCATTTTGAGGATCTGATAAGTATCCAGCGTCTGCATACCCAATGAGAGCAGCATCTTGTTTTGGTTGGTAATATAAACCAAGGTCTTGTGTCCCTCGTAGGTACCGGAGTAAGTGTCGAACTCCCTTCCAATGCCTATATGTTGGTGCATTGATGTGCCTGGCTAACAAATTCACAGAGAAAGCTATGTCGGGTCTAGTATTGTTAGCTAAGTACATTAAGGCTCCAATTGCACTTAAGTATGGTACTTCTGGACCCAAAATCTCTTCATTTTCTTCTCGGGGTCTAAATGGATCATTTTTCATATTCAAAGAACGAACAACCATTGGGAAGTTGGTTGGGGTTGCTTTGTCCATGAAGAAACGTTTCAAAACTCTTTCTGTATAGTTTGATTGATGGACAAAAATGCCATGACTCAAGTGCTCAATTTGTAGTGCAAGGCAAAATTTAGTTTTCCCAAGGTCTTTCATCTCAAATTCTTTCATCATGTATTTTGCAGTTTTCTCGAGTTCATTTGGGGTTCCGATGATATTTAAATCATCAACATAAACTGCAATGATAGCGAATCCTGATTGTGATCGCTTTATGAAAACACAGGGACTAACTTGGTTGTTTTTGAATCCTTCTCTCATAAGGTATTCACTCAGACGGTTGTACCACATCCTTCCAGATTGTTTCAATCCATAAAGTGACCTTTTTAGTTTTATGGAAAGCAGTTGTCTAGGCTTGTGGTTTTCTGGTAGTTTTAGTCCTTCGGGGACTTTCATGTAAATGTCCGTATCGAGTGACCCATACAAATACGCAGTCACTACATCTATTAATCGCATTTGCAGTCCTTTTGTGACTGCCAAACTTACCAGAAATCTTAATGTAGTTGCATCAACCACTGGAGAATATGTTTCTTCATAATCAATCCCTGGAATTTGAGAAAATCCTTGGGCTACAAGTCTTGCCTTGTATCTAACTATTTCATTTTTCTCATTACGTTTTCTCACAAATACCCATTTGTATCCAACGGGTTTTATACCTGCTGGTGTAAGGGTTATTTTCCCAAAAACTTCTCGTTTTTCAAGTGACTTTAACTCAGCCAGCATTGCCTCCTTCCACTTTGGCCAATCACTCATACGTCGACATTCTTCTACAGTTCTTGGTTCAACATCATTTTCATCAGACACGATGTCGATTGCGATGGAATTTGCAAATGTTTCATTAACGATAACATCTTTCCTATTCCACTGAGTCTTTGTAGAGACGTAATTCATTGAAATTTCATTGTTATCGATGTTTTGAACATCTTGTTCATTCCCCGTAGGGTTGTCTTCTTGTTCGTCCCCTTTTGGATTATCATCATTTTCTTTACTTTCATCCACATTTGGTTTTTCTTGACCTTCTGACGGGGGAACATCATTAGTCTCATTTTCTATTACATCCAATCTTTTCAATTTTCTTGGCTTAGAATCTTTTGAACCAAGTGGTCTTCCACGCTTTCTGCGTGCCTGAGATTCATTTTCTATGGCCTTATTACCAGTTGGGATTTCAATACGTGCAGGGGCATTTTCTGCTGGTATATGTGATTTTGTCACCTTCTTTGCGTCTACAAATGCATCAGGCAATTGATTTGCAACACTTTGTAAATGAACAATTTTCTTAACTTCTTGTTCACACATATTTGTTCGTGGGTCTAACATCAACAGTTGTGTTGCATTCCAAATGAGTTCAATTTCTTTCTTATGTGGGTCCACTTTCTCTCCCCCTAAGGCTGGGAATACTGTTTCATTAAAGTGACAGTCCGCAAATCTAGCCGTAAATAAGTCACCAGTCAATGGTTCAAGGTATTTAATTATAGAGGGGGATTCAAACCCGACATAAATTCCCAGCCTTCTTTGTGGACCCATTTTTGTTCGTTGGGGTGGAGCAATGGGAACATATACAGCACAACCAAAGATTTTTAGATGTGAGATACTTGGTTCTCGACCACAAACAAGTTGTAGTGGTGAGAATTTATGATAAGCTGTAGGTCTCAATCTAATTAGCGCTGCTGCATGTATTATAGCATGTCCCCAAGCAGATGATGGCAATCTTGACCTCATTAATAATGGTCTTGCAATCAATTGTAATCTCTTAATTAGTGATTCAGCTAGACCATTTTGTGTATGAACATGAGCTACTGGGTGTTCAACATCAATTCCAATTGACATACAATAATCATTAAATGTTTGGGATGTAAATTCCCCAGCATTGTCAAGTCTTATTTTCTTTATTGTATGATCTGGGAATTGTGCTCTTAATTTGATGATTTGGGCAAGTAATTTTGCAAAGGCAACATTTCTACTTGAAAGTAGACTAACATGTGACCATCGTGTAGAGCCATCAATTAAAACCATGAAATATCGAAATGGTCCACATGCTGGATTAATTGGCCCACATATATCTCCCTGAATTCTTTCCAAGAATTTTGGAGATTCAGTAGCAATTTTGTTCATAGATGGCCTTATTATTAATTTGCCAAGTGAACATGCAGAGCATGTTAATTCATCTGATCGGGGAATTTTGACATTTCTTATTGAATGTCCAACTGAATGTGCTACTATTCTTTGCATCATCCCAGTTGCTGGATGTCCCAAACGATCATGCCATAAAATAATCAAATGTCTGTCATCTAACTTCTGGTTAGATACCATATTGATTTCCACGGGTCGTATGTTTATACGATATAACCCCGAAGAATATGCTGGCAATTTCTCATATATATGTTTCTTGCCATGTTTTTCTGCCGTGAGGCATACATACTCTTTTTGATCTGTTGTCATTGTTTCTAGATGATAGCCATTTTGGCGTACATCTTTAAAGCTTATGAGATTTCTTCGAGATTTACTCAAATATAAAGAATTATTGATTATTAATTTTGTTCCATTTGGAAGCATTATACAAGCCTTTCCAGATCCTTCAATTAATTTTGATGACCCGGAGATAGTGTTTACATTTGCCTGAAACAACTTTAGTTGTGAAAAATATTTCCTTTCCTTTAAGATAGTGTGTGTTGTTCCACTGTCCAAAAGGCATTGATATTCGGAACTAACTTCAGGTAGATCCATATCTTCATAAAATAAATTTGAGATTAGTTTAGAATAATATCATACATTCTTTTATTTATGATAGAAATTAAGAGTACATGACTAATCATTTAAAATACATATCAGAAAATTCATTAAAACGTAGTATATATTACATCAGTAGATGGGTTAATTAAGCATTGTTATTTTCTCCAAAGATGAAATCATTCCCAGTTTCAGCATTGTCCATGAAGAAATCGGACACATCAAGGGTAGGACATAGAGCATTTTCTTCATTAACATAATTTGCTTCTGCATTTTTCTCTTTGCCTTTTACAGAAGCCTGGTAAAGGTCTACCAAATGTTTGGCCGTACGACAAGTACGTCCCCAATGTCCTGTCATGCCACATCTGTAACATGTGTCTTTTCCTTTTGAAAGAGTTTGTTTGTGGCTTCCAGATGAATGTCCCTTCTGTTTTTCAAAATTTTTGAAATTACTGTTTCTTTGAAAATTGTTTCTACCACGTCCTCGGCCTCGTCCGCGATAATTTCCACGGCCTTTTCCACGGCCATTGTAATTTCCACGTCCACCTCTTCGTGCAGCATTTGCCTCGAGTGGATAAGAACTTGTTGCATTTGCCTCATGATGAGTGGCCAAAGACCCAATTGGTCTGAGATTATGATTTTTCAACAAAAGATCGCTATTTTGTTCCGCAACAAGCAATACACTCATTAATTCATTAAACTTCTTAAAACCTCTTTCACGATATTGTTCTTGCAACAGTATGTTGCTTGCATGAAAGGTAGTGAGTGTTTTTTCAATCATTTGTTCATCGGTGACTGGATGATCACAGTATCTCAATATAGATACTATCTCATGTATGGTTGAATTGTAATCTATTACAGATTTGAAATCCTGGAACCGTAAATTTGTCCAGTCAAATAATGCCTTAGGAAGGAGCACCCTTTTGTGGTGTCCAAATCTTTCATTAAGGCAGTCCCATAATTCTTTGGGATCTTCAACCATCATGTACTCAGTTTTAAGGCCTTCATGTAAATGATGCCTTAGTAACACTAAGGCTTTTGCCTTTTCTTGTTCGGTAATGGGTTTTTCAACCGTCATTGCAGAAGTGGTAGTATCAGTTGTTTGACCAGGGGGACTTTTATTAACAATATGCTCCAACCCTTGAGCTTTTAAATTCATCATGGCATCCACTTTCCATTCCAAAAATTTCTTTCCAGATAAATCTAGAATGTTGAATTGTCTTTTCACAAGATCTCCCATTTTAACTACAACAAATTACGTGATAATTAGTTTATAATCATACGTATATCACATGTGTTTAATTCTTCCATATTTTTAGTTTGTTAATGAAACACATGATAATTAATTTTTTTTTTTTAACAATAATAAGACATAAATAAAATAGTTCTTTCTCCCCCCTTGGTTTATTATTGTGAGTAATTATATAACTATATAAAAAAAATCATATTAGTCGTATAAGCAGCAAAACGACAACAACAATAGTAGTAACAATAATTATAATAATAATGGTAATATTATACAATGATGATTTAAAACAACAAAACAACATAATAAAACAAAACATGCTTTTAACCGACAAAATAAACAAACTTCACTTGTACATTATGACAAAAATTAATATTGCTACTAACAGAACTACAAGCGCCGTAATTAGGAGAAAATATTGTTTTATTTTCTTTAAATCTTCCTCAAAGGTGAAGGTGTGGGTGTTTTGGATGTTTTGGTCGCCGTCGGGGAACATATTGGAGAAGAAGGGGTGAATAATTTTTGGGTGATTTTTGGATAAAGAGAGGATAAGAGATTTGTGGTGAAAATCGGGGGAAAATCTACCGAGGTAGGTTTATCTGTTACTGTTTTGTACAACTGTAAAAATATCATATAACAATCTAATATACTGACAAAAATTATGGTCTAAATATATATATTTATAATTGTAAAAAGTTATCACACTGGGAATGCAAGCCATAGTGGTCCGAGAGCCCTAATATCTATAAAAGATCATGGGTTCGAAAACGGAAAGAAACACAAAAAAAGTATGTAAAAGTAAGAAAAATAATAAGTATAAAAAAGGCTGCATCTTTTTGTTAATCTAGTTAATAATAATATGCATGCAAAGCTACTACTTAGCAATTATAATAACTAAGATAAAAATTTACGTAAAATGAGTATGTAATATCAACATGGATCAAACAAAGAAACATCAACATGAATAAACAAAAGATGATAGTAGTAAATTCACAAGTAAGAGAACTTTCACCGTTGTTTTTGAGGTATATATATAGTAAATGTTTGAGTTTCTGTTATAGAGGATCCCAAATATGGGCAACTATAGAGCATACTCCTCGAAACAGTTAGAAGTAGATAGTATTATTTGTTATAAATTTTTATAAGTAGGTATAAATATACCTGACTGAAAACTGGTGCTGATAACGTGTTAAAGTTTTACCGATAGAAAGTTTTATAAAGGAGTAAGAGAAGATGGAGAAATTGATTATGTATATTGCTCCGGTAACATGGCTTATATAGCCAAGAGTTTTACATATAATGCCACACAAGTTCACAAGTTTTTGGACTTGTGTGAACATTGTGAAATCAAATCAAATAATTATAGGCATTCATATTTATCTTCTAACACACATATATATATATATACGGGGGGGTTCCGCTAAAAACAGAGCTTATGGTGAAAACTAAAAACAAGCAATCTTAGCCATTCATTACTAGCACAAAAGATCAGACGGTTCTAAAGCCCTAAGATCATTCCAACCTTACATATAATCAATTCAACCGTTTAAAAGGTCACTACATGCTTAAAATAAGGTAACTTCATCTAAATTGACGATATTTACATAGATTCACTATATATAAAAATAACGTAACTATATACAAAAATAGGGTAGCTATATCAATTTTTACAATATTTACATTAAGGTCACTATATACAAAAAAAGGGTAACTATTTCAATTTTGACCATATTTACATAGAGGTCACTGTATACAAAAATAGGATAACTATAACAATTTTTACAGCATTTACATAAAGGTCACTATATACAAAAATAAAGTAACTATATCGACTGAGTTTTTGACACCATTTACATAAAGGTCACTATATACAAAAATAAAGATCACTATATATAAAAATAAGGTGACTGAAACAAAATTTAAAGCATTTCCATAATTCTAAGGTCATTATATCGAAAATAAGGTAACTATATATGAACTTCGGGTAATTATATCAATTTGACACCATTTACCCAGAGGTCAATAAATATAAAAATAAGTATTAAAAAAGTCCATGTAGGATTCGAACCTACATCCCGTGATTACACAGTGCTCGACCAATTGAGCTAATAGGCTTTCAACATGCCAAAACAGCCAATAAAAGCATACCAACATCACAGACCAACATCATACAGACTTCATACAGACTGAAGCAAAACAAGCTTGACAAGATCAACGTTTTAAGGACAGAAGCAGAGGCAAATGAAAGCATACCAGGAAATCATGATACGAGCAAGCCACCTGTATATGAGGAATCTCGATAAAATGTAGATATTGAACAAGCAGGCACCAAAAATCATACAATCAAAGATAAATCTTCACAAAGGCTGAAGAAGGTTACTACACTAACTCCAGCTGACAAGGTAAGATCAGGAATGATAGAGCTCGCAATAACGCAAACTAGCATACTCGAGTTCTAGAAATAAATTTCTAAAGACACACTTCTACCATTTAACTAACATGTCCTTTACCCTGCATGTTTCAGGATGATAATAAAGTATCAACAGTTATTGAAGATCAAAGGGAAAAATTGATACCTGGTGAAGTACAAATCATGCATCAGATAATAGAAAAAGGTAAGCAATTACATGCCTAAAATTTTCAAGAGCAATTCTTAAAAAAAGACTCCAATTCCCCAATAAAAGAATATACCATCAGAGACTAGAGGATATGTATCCTCTACGAGTTTCTGATCCAAACAAATCTATTCATTTCTTGTCCATATTCTTTTTTCCATTTGATTCTTACACATATATATTACCATGTTCAAACACCATTTAAACCACAATTGCAAGAACAACCATCAATGCTCTTGGTTAAAGAAAGAAACAAACAAGCTTATCAAACATCCTATAGTTCATCAAATATTATCTTCCTAATATCTGATCAAGAAAAACAGATTTTCAAAACTAATTTATATGTTTTAACGAAAAAGAAATAGATACTAATCCTTCACATTTTACACTGCAGATGTCCAAGAGGAATGCGATAATAACTCTTGTAATCAACAACAGAAGCACCAGGAGCCTATAAAGATGGTAAAACAAGAGCCACTCACAGAAGATGAGTTGTTCTTGAAGTAGAAACTCATAAAGAGCTTATCAAATTCTTGAATATTCCTCAATGATTCCAGCAAAATGCAAATATCATAGCAAATCAACGCAAAAATCACAAACAAAAACCAAATCCAAACCCTAATTAACATATCTACCAAACAAAAAAAAGGAAAAAATTAATTAAACCTGAGCAACCTTGTAGGCTGTGAGAATACTCTCAGCGGCTTCTTTCCTCTCAGCACCAGTCTTAAACTCAGCCGCAAATACCTATGATAATCTCCCATCATCTTCAAATAAAAGACCTTAGAATCACCACTACTAGCAGGAGGAATAAGCTTAATGTCCTGAAGCTTCAAAATACCGTCACAAATATCAGAAAGCTAATTCTCAATGCGAGTGAAAAATCGTGAAAGCTGTAGATCTTCTTCTACTTAGATCTCCGTCTCATCTATCGGTGCTTCCTCTTCAATCTCCTCATACGCTTCTTCTTCCACTGCAAAAATCAATCAAATCAACAAGTTGAACTTCAAATTAGTTAAAAACGGTGGAAAAACTCAACTGAACCGAACAAATCAATGAAATTAAGGAAGAAACTAAAGTTAATCGATTAGTAAAACATGAAATCGAACTAAATTGAACAAAATCGAACAGAAAATCGCAAAATCAAACAAAATCGAACAAAATTGATGAAAATTTCAAAAACCTTAAAACCTCAAATCATGCAAAAAATAGCGAAATTAACACAAAGAACTCACCTGATAATAGATCGTAGAGCTGAAAAATTGCTGAAATCAAAGTAATTGAAGCTGAATTTGAAAAAAATAGCGTGAAAATTGGGGAAAAAAATGTCGAGAAATTAGGAGAGAGAAAGCAGGAGAGAGGAGGGAGAGGAGGAAGAAAATAACGGAGGAGAGAGAAATTGTTTCGTGGGAGGAGAGAGAAAATTAGTATATAAACGTTAGATGTCATCCGCTAGATTATAATCTACGGCTAGGATGAATCGTTTTCAGTTTTCACCCTAACATTTGTTTTCACATGATCCATACTATATATATATATATATATATATATATATATATATATATATATATATATGTTTTAGATATGTAGCTCCTTACTGGATAGTCGGTTGTCGTTTTCTTGTATTAGTGGACACGTGTGGGTTAGTTCGTTACAAGTTTGAAAAGATATTTGAGTCAAAGATAGAGCATTGAAACACAGTCAACAAAATTCTACTGAAGCCAATCAAAAGCTAAGGGTATCCCGGTTGCTAAAAATAGAAACTTCTAATTTGAATTCGTTATACTACTAATAATGGTGTAGTAGCATAAACAAACAAGCAAAAGCTATATTTCTATTGAGCAAATAAAATTTGAGCCATGGGTTCAAAATTTGAGCATTTTTTGAGAAATTATTCCGAGTTTTATTTCTGCGGTATATAATCCCATACCAAAAATGCACTAGAGGTCGATCTCGACAGTATTTAAAAAAAAAAAAAAAAAAAAAAAAAAAAAACTAGCCAAATTGTTGACACTAGTTATTCTTAAATATTCTCAATTCCAAGATGTTAAAATTAATTCTATCTTAAATGAGGTTGAACAAAGTATTTTAGGGATTTTGCCCATTTGAAAATTTTCTCTTGTTTCCCCCTCCAGTGAGTCTCATACTATAAATATATACTTGTATAAAGAAATTGTCTCGTTTTTTTTAGTAATATTGTTTTTGTTCCTTGTTTTTGATGCAATTTTAATGATAATATTGTTAACAATGTAAACATTATCCAATGCTACTAATTTATAATTAAGCTTGTAATCTGTAAATAATGGTGAATATCAAGTAGATTAATTGGCAAAGTTTCAGGGACTAGTCAAGATTCAAGAACTCAAGGTGTACATAAATTCTTAATGTGTCTACTTAATTGATTTATTGTCAATATAATTAATTATTTATTTAAATTTTCATTAGTTTTATTTGAAATTTCATAACAAAATTTCATTTTGGTATTGCTTTTTATATACATATATATTTTTTTATTTTATGGGAAAAATACCAATAATGTCTAATTGGAAGTAACTATATATTACAAACTGATCATACAGATTTGTGTAATGTCACACACTGTCACGACAAGTTTAATTTCTTTGACCACGACCAGTTGATTCAATTCGATCAATATTATTTCAAAGCAACAATCGATTTATCGATCAATATTTTCGTTGTATATCCCCTAAATCGTATACAGATTTTACGGTGCATAATCAAGTCATACTGCGACTAATTCTTTTTATATGCTCCTACAATAATAATATCGATAATGTTGATTAGCTCCCATGATCAACCCACATTTGACTAGAGATGTATTCCCATATTGACGAATGTGAATGAAATAACTCAATATGAGCTCAAAGAGTTATCCCTCCTAATTAATTATTGCCTATTGGTGTTCGATATAATAACTTGGTCCTTTGAGCTTGTATGTATATGTATAATCTAAATTCTTTTCCCTCCGAATCCTTTTTTGGGTAATACATTTTCAATATTGTCACAAATTTGGAGTTCGAATTTTGGGGCTAGTGTATAATTAATTAAAGTTGCCTTTGACCTACGCAATTACGAATAGTCATGCTTTGGATTAGCTTGCCCTAATTAATAATAGAGATAATCCACTTGCAAATAAAGAAGCTAACCAATAATAATGCTCGTCAAAATAAGCTAATCATTCTTAATTAGTTAATTAATTTGCAAACGGAGGGACTTTTTCCATTATCTGTAATTCAAATTCTTCAATAAAGAAAAAGTAAAATTCAATGAATAATTATTTTAGCTACAATATATAAAATAAAAATCAAAGAAAATCAAGAAAAAATTTACTAATAATTAAAAAAAAATGATCACCAATGCTCACTGTATCTTATAGTACTAATTAAAATTCAATTCTAAAACTGATAATTTTTCTTATACACATATCAATACTTTATATACACAAAGTACCTAAATCGATCAACAAATAAATGATACTACATCTAAAATTAATTTCGAAAAAATAGTAAAAATTACAGAGTTTACATTAAAGATTCCGTAAATTCTATTTACAAGAAATACTCTCCATGACAACTCTAAAATGATGTGGTTCACAAGGAATTTGTGAAACACCTTGTTGATGATACCCAAACTCGTTGGCGGATACACGTAACAATTCAACAATACAAGGATGGTTCATCCAACCAAGAGGCACCATAAATCTCTCTTCTTCTTCCTCACTTTTCCCTACCATAATAGGCACGTACCCTCTTTTTTTAGCCACTTGATCATGTTTTCTTTGATGTTTGTTCTTCACTTCATCCTCACAACATGATGATAATCTTGAGTATTGAGGGGGCGAACACGATGAAGATTGCTCCTTCTTCCTTACTATCTTTCCGATCAAATCCTTCATTATTAGTATTGTTGTGGATTAACAATAGTATTGAAGGAGAGAAAGTTTTTGTTATGCAATGTGTTTTTTAGGTTGCTTGAATAATAATGCAAGTATGTGCATGTATATATATAGCGGTTTTAAATTAGATAGCTCTTTATTGGATAGTCGGTTCTCGTTTTCTTGAATTAGTGGACACGTGTGGGTTAGAAGTTAGTTTGAAAAGTCAAAGATAGAGCATTGAAATACAGTCAACAAAATTCTACCGAAGCCAATCAAAAGACAAGGGTCGTATGACTCGTATCCCAGCTGATAAAAATAGAAACTTCTAACTTGAATTCGTTATACTACTAATGGCATAAATAAACAATCAAAAGAACGGAGTATATTTCTACTGAACAAATAAATTTGAGCCATGGGTTCTAAATTAGAACAATTTTTTGAGAATAATTTCGAGTTTTATTCTGTTGTACTATAATCCCAACCCACAAAATGCACTAGATGGATCGACATTTTTTTTTATTTGTTGAAAAAAAGTCAAATTATTAACACTCGTTAATCTGTAAATAATAATGGTGAATATGAAGTAAATTAGTTGTCAAAGTTTCAAGGACTTAGAATTTGGTTATATACTTATATACACCCGGGTGTATCGTACACCCAACTAACCTAAAGTTAATATTTACTCTCTATTTGATGATTAAATGAGAAACAATCATCAAAATGAGAACAAAATACTCATAGATGTACGGTGCACCCAGGTGTGTATAATAATCTCTCTCAAGGACTAGTCAAGGTTCAAGAATTCAAAGTGTACATAAAATCTTAATGTGTCTGCTTAATTGATTTATTGACAATAATTGCCCTCTATTTACACACAAAAATAAATAATTAATCTTGAAACCAACTTTTCTTTCCTACTTTGGAGAGCTTGGAATCCACATTATATTGTAGTTTAACACGACTGGACCACTTAGATTTGGTAGGCCAAATCGTATCCTCTTAATAATTTTCCATGAAACAAGATTTATTATTATTATTATTATTATTATTAGAAAGTGTTTACATGAACAACATCTCCTCCTAAATTAGTCATAAATAACCTGCTTCGATTGCTAATCATCAAATTATTTATATCGAATTCTGATCTTTCCCTTTTCCTTTCATACCGGAGTAGTGCTTGGGGCCCTCTTTTAATAGCAGTTTAGTGAAGTAAGTAAGTTGTCTTTGGTAGTTTGGTCTTTGTCTTTCCTTCCCAACGTCGTTATAGGATTTTCTTTTCGTCATAATTGAATATTTTAACGATAAGGTCTTTTTTATATGTGAAATAATATAGTCGATCGATCACTCAATCATGTGAAATCTTGTTAGACTCGTTTTAAATTAACTGATGAATACATTAAACTACATATAATATATATAGTTTTGTAAATTATAGATTAAAATATTATTTAAAAAAAGTAAATATTATAAATTGATGTTAACCTTTTTCAAACAAAAAAAGGAATATACAAAAAAAATTGATTATCTAATTACGGGGTACAAGAAATTCATTAGCATCTAATTGAAGCAAATTAACAATACAAGGATAGATGGTTCATCCATGCTAGAGGCACCACTCTTCGAGCTTCATGTCTTCGATGATTATCATAAAATCACGAGTATCGAGGTGTCGATTTCCATAAAGATTGTTCTTTCTTCCTACATATGAATATGTGATCCTTAATTACTATCAAATTCTTCATAATTGCGGCCTTGTGGGTAATTATTGAAGTCTGCTGAAATTACAGTAAAATGAGGAAGAAGAAAGAGAAAATAGAGCGTTTGATTTTCATTAGATTGAAAATGAAATCATTACAAGAGAAGTGTATGTATACAAACTATTACAACTTGCAACTTGCTGTAACAAACTAATTTGCTCTGACAAACTTCTTCTAGATCCGAGTAATCTTTCCATGTCAGCATGCTTGTAACAGAATGCCTCCTACGTGGCAGAGGCTTGATCATCAGTGTGATCATTATCATCAACAGTAATATATACAAGTATATAATGGTGTTATAATAGTATCAAATTCTATCAAACCGGTTTTGGTTGATAATTATGGAGGAGAGAAAGAATGAAATGGGTTTTGGCCTATTGAGTATGTAGTTTCCATATTTCATATTTGTTAATTCAATTAAATTTAGCGTCTTTTTTCTTGTCATATATAGCCGTCAAAATAGTCCCTTTGTTGTCTTTATCTTGTCCATATTTAATTGTAATACGAAGTATTATGTAATGTACACCTTGGTTTCAAATTTTTGAAGTCCGAGTCAAAGATTTTGATGAATTTAAACCTAGAATTAAAATTTGCTACATGTCCGACAAATGTGTGGCAACTCACTACTACTCCCTTTGTCGTTCAAAGATACATCATTTTTCTTCATCTATTATCTTTTAGATGACCCGTTTAATACATAATAAATACTTTTAATTAATATACTCGTAAAAATTGTAAAACTTTGATATCATACTAGTAGACATTATTAAAATGAATCTGACAATATCTCATATGACTATTATTTAATTTCTTAAGAATTAGTGCTAAAGTTTTTAAAGTTTGACATAAAAAATTACAATGGAACGTACATCTTTAAATAAAAGACAGAACAACTTAAGCCAGGGTTGCTTAATAAGCTAGCAATAAATCTAATAATCTATTATATCTTGGAAATTGCGTGCGTCACTTATTTCGAAACGAAGAGAGTAAAAAGAGCTAATTATTATATTAGTAAAAGAGAAAAAGGCTCACCGTATATATGTTACAAAGTAAAAGAAATTATGCTCGATATTATTAAAAGAGAAAAATGAAGTACTAACAAAAATAATAAATAAATATGTTTCCATATAAACTACACACATATGACTAGGTATAAGAGTATATGTATGATGATACAACATACAATTTACAAAGATGGCTTTCAATGATCGATATCCCTATCTCTTATACAAAACACCTATTACTAATTATCTCAACTTTACAAATTAGCTAGTAAATTGTCTGATCTAATGCATGTGAATAACACCAAAATTAACGAGACCAAATAACTAATTTAACTAAATTAAACTAACCAAATAATGAATCTTAAAATCCCTTTGAATTGGAAGAAATATTCTCCAAAACAAGTATAAAGTAACTTGGCTCACAAGGAATTTGAATGACACCTTGTTGATGATACCCGAACTCATTAGCCGATAATTGAAGCAAAGAAACAATACAAGGATGGTTCATCCACCCAAGAGGCACCATAAACCTGTCTTCTTCCTCCACACACTTCCCTACCATAACCGGCACATACCCTTTTCTAACTTCATGTTTTCTATGATCAACTTCTTCACAACATACCCTTGAATATCGAGTCCTCGACATTAATATGATCGTATAGTAGTAGTATTGGTAGGAATGACGATGATCTATTAGTCGTCCTTAGTTTATATTTGTTGAATGAAGGATAGAAAAAAAAAATATGCATGCATGTGTTTTATATATAGCTTAGTTTATAAATTTATGTTACAATTCTCGAGTTTGATCTCAACCTTAGGCTTATATATAAATAAATTAAATACTTTGTGTATAATAATATAATATTGTCGTCGCGCATATAAAATAATATTTTGTGGAATCGCATAGCTCACAAGTTTGAAAGATGAAGTGGTCCGAGTCAAATACCAAGAACAAATAAACAGTCAATTAAAAATCATTCTCACCATCGTTATTTGAATAAAAATCATTCTTAGCTCACCATCGTTATTTAGTCTTATGTAGTCATCTAATTTGAACTTTTTTCAGCTGCTTTAGATTTTATTGCCAATATGGGAAAATTCACAATTGCAACGTAATTACATAAGGGCATCTATTGTGGGCCTGAGAGGCCATAGCCTTCATTCGTGGGGCGAAGTGTTTTGTTTGTTACTTCTTCGTCCTTTCTTTCTTTTTTTTTTTTTTTTTTTTTTAGGAATTACTTCTTCGTCTTTTAACGTTTGTGCTACTTTTCTTTATAGTCTATTAATTATATTTTTCTCTATATGATTTTTGGTTAGTTGTAGCATATCACAATTCTACTTTCAGACTAATTATACGTGGTCACAATAAATAGGGATAAAGGAAGGTTTAATTTGCTTTTACACAATCTTGAATACTTGGTATAAATTTTTTTGGGGTATGAAAAGTCAAGTGGATAAGTAATGTCAATAAGATTTGATCTCAGCTTTTGAATATCACGAAATCATCTCAAAACATTACTCAACTAATCTAATGGAATTAGCTTAGAAGTTAAAACCTATGTCATGGAGCATTGATAGCCGGCATAGCCCAGTCAACATACCACCAATCTTGAATCCCAAGTTATAAATGTTAAACGAAGTAAGGGAAGTATATTCTTATATCAAACATATCAGCTTATCAGGTCATCCACGCACCTAAATCTAAATTTTAATTTAGTGCATGTGCCATATTATAGATTATAAAAATATTAGGTGATACTAGGAAAATACGTGTGCGTAAGTTTAACAAATTTCACTCACAAAGTTTTAGTTTTTCACATAACCACGGGAATTATTTTTTATATGGGTCGAAAACATCTACTTATATTTGACTGAATGTTTGGTGTTTCCCTAATACGGAGAAGATAATAAAAACAGCGTTTAGTAAGGGAATATTTGACTGAATTAGTACGAGTGCTAGGAAGCCCCAAATATCATATTGTTAGGGATGGAACTTTTTTTAATTTGGTCGTTTTATGAACTACACTCTCTCTTCTAATGATCGATGAAGTCCAACCCATATCTATCACATTAGCAGCTAGAGTAAAATATGTGTCTTAATTAAATTAGAAAACCCAATAAGAAGGAAAGTTCGATTCTCTTACAAATCAACATTTTCTCTAGGAGTAAATACATAACTATCTTATTTGAATTTTAGGATATATCATATCAATAAGTCTTGTATAAAGCAAACTTACTTTAATTTTATTGTAAGACGATTAATTTAAGGGTAACTTTCACAGTTTCTATGGTAACTTTAATCCCTTTAAGGTTGACTTTTAATTATAATGAATTTGATTGTATTTTAATAATGTGTAATTTTTAATGAATACATGCATGTCATGAAGGCTAATATGATTAATCTAATGCGTTATATAAATTTATAAGTATTTTTTACGGGTAGAATGTATATTAGGAAAATGGTAACTTTTGTAATATATAAGATTTTAAGGGTAACTTTACCCGTCTTACAATAACTTATTGAAAGTCAGCCTTAATCAAGAATTTGTGTTATCTCATTAGAATTGAAAAACTCAAAGTATTTTATTTGCATGTCATAATTATTGAGTTGTTCAAGTTTCTTGTTCAGTTTAACTCGATCGTAATATTATAACTAATTAGTTATAATACACTGATAATTAAGTGGTATTTTTTCCTCTAATGTAAAACTAAGTATATGGTCTATTTACTTGATTTTCACTTAATTTAACTTAATTATTTGAATTTAATTAAACTTATCTGAATGTACTTAAAATGTCTAAACTTAGCAAAACTGTACATATTATACTCCGATATGATCCGTAATTTATTCAGTTGTAAATTCAATTTGTCTTACTAGCTAGCTCATTACTCATGTGAAAAACAAATTTGAACTTAAATGCACCGTATATATATACTTGTCATATACTCTGCTGTGAATTTATTCGGACTTATTATATTAAGTAAATATGCTGAAATAAGGTGAACAAAGCATGAAATAAGGTGAACCAATAATATAAGAGAAGATGAAAAATTCATCATTGTAGTTCAATTCTACATATTTGGTAGAGACTTTATATATTGCACTACTCCAATATACAAAGAAAGGAACAAGGATGATCTCCAATCATTGTGCGCCTGTGCTTCAATTTTAAATAGAAATATTACAAAAATTATCTTGATTAGGAGGAAAAAAAAACCTAATTACCATAAAAATATATGTACCATAGTCGATCTAATGATTAAGCTAATCATAAATATATTACTCCCTTATTAATTGGAAGAAATATTTTCCAAAAGAAGTCTAAAATGACATGTTTCACAAGGTATATGAATAACACCTTCTTGATGATAACCAAATTCATTGGCAGATAATTGAAGCAAATCAACAATAATAGGATGATTCATCCAACCAAGAGGTAACATAAATCTCTCTTCTTCTTCCTCACACTTGCCTACCATAATAGGCACACGCCCTTTTCGAGTTTCACGTCTAGGATGATTATTATTCATCACTTCCTCACAACTTAATCTTGAGTATCGAGGTGGCGACATAGATGAAGATTGCTCCTTCTTCCTACTTATCCTTCTTATCAAGTTCTTCATAGTTGGTGATAGTAGTTGATACTTGATAGTGATCGAAGAAGAAAAGGAATGAATGTGTTTTTGTTTTTGTGTTAGTTGTTTGAAAAATGAGTGCATGTTTGTTGTATATATATATATAGAGGAGTCGATTTAAAAATTGCCACTTGGATATATATGTCGTTTTCTTGTATATACAAATAGAGATTAAGTTAGATGTATTAGTATTACTGCTTTGTTGAAATGCATAGCTTACAAGTTTGAAGAAATCTAGTCAAAGATGAACAAAATATATAAAAGTATTCACTAATTTCGACATCAAGCATCCAACGGATCAAAAGGGGAAAAACCCTTTATTGTAATTAGTTAGCTAATAGTAACACATTCTATTATGATAACTTCTCATATTTCTTGGTACTTTATAATATACTTCCTCCATTTTTTTAATAGTTGCAACACACACCTTTTTACGGTATTTAAGAAATTGGGGTTTACATGATTTAATATACTTTAAAATGGGGGTGAGAGATTGTTAGAAGTATAATTTAGTGGGTCGTGCTTGTACTTTAAATAAGGGAAACTGTACAACTTTTCCTCAAAATAATTAACTTTCCAGTTATAGTGTGTTCCAACTTCCAAGTGTTGTGACATTTCCATTTTAGGAAAGTGTTACAAGTTTTTATAAATGACTTGCAAGTATTTAAAAACGGAGGAAGTATGTTTTTGATGAAAATTTTATACTTCCTATGTTTCTCTAATATTTGCCCGTATAGAACATTTCATCTATACTATACACTCAAATTTAAAGATGAACCATTTATATTATAAGAGCAATACTTCATCCGTTTTATTTTTTTTAGTACAATTTTCTTACACTTATATGCTATTTCATGCAAAGCTTTGATCATGGATTTATTTCGTTATTTTAAAAATTATAATATGAAGAATTTTTTTTTAAGACAAACATTGACACTAATCACACGCCGGCCTACTACATACTACGTATATACTATAACATTCATTATTTTTATATAAACAATAAATTCTGGTTAAAATTAATATATAAATAGTGTAAAAACCATATGTTAAAAAACAATACAAAAAAACAATTCATCTTTAATAAGCTTATATGCATGCGAACATTAGACATTGTATAGAATATGAAACGGGAACAACAAAATAAACAATTGAAGTATTATCATTCATACTACTTTACGCATCCTAATGCACAATTTAAATTCCAAATCTTTAATTATATGTGAAATTTCAATTATAATTTTTGTAATATTATAAAAACTATACTAAAATGAATATAATAATATGTAAATATGTAATTAAAAATGGTTGAGTAAATTGAATAATGTCAACCATTCAAATGGTGCATTATTTATGGAACAAAGGAAGTATATTATTGTTTGATCCAACTATCCTATTAACTTCGAGAACTTCGTAATTTCGTATATCAATATCTTATTGACATCGATTAAAATTGGGTGAGTCGGACTCACGGTGAGTCCAATATATCTGACAATAATAATAATCTAATATCTGACAATAATATGCTAATATATGACATTAATATTCTAATATCTAACATTAATAATCTAATATTTGACATTAATAATCTAATATATGACATTAGATTATTAATGTCAGATATTAGAATATTATTGTCAGATATTAGAATACTATTGTCAGATATATTAGACTCGCGGTGAGTCCGGTGTCACGCAAAAGTCTCTCTATCGACATAGCACCAAATTACAACCTACCTTTCCTCGTTATTTGAGATTTTGAGTCTTGTTTAGACGTAGATAGCGATGTATATTAAAATTCTTGCCACTTATTTGGAAAAATTGTTAGCCAATTGTATTTCACTTATTAAATAAATACTTGTATGTAAATTTCTGAGTAAGATTATTGGTCTATTGACTTTTTACAAGTATATATTTATAGAAAGTAACTGGATCTTACTTCATGAGTCAAATATAGCAGGCTTCTAGTCTTCGACTGCTCTAATCATCCCAATCAATGTCGACTTGTGCACTTTTTTACTTTTCTAAACATTAAGTTATAAAGTTATCATGTTCTAATGATGATTAACTCCTTCTAATAACCACGTGCTAAATTAATCTTAAATGGAGAAAGTGATTATGGAAGTGAGATTACTTGCTATCCACTGGCCCTAGTGGATTAAGTACTGGAAAATCGATTTTTAGTGGACATGTCACGCTTAGCTTGATGCTAATTTTCTAACAGTTAGCCGACTTTTAAACAAGTAAAAACGTTATACACTTATACTATGAGTTAGACGTTAAAGATGTTATAATTGTTATGCTCCGTATGTGATGCTTGATCTACTTTTCATATTACATGAACTTCAACGACTTCATTCATTTATTAATAATCACCTTTTTGCATAATTATTGAACTTTGACTAATGGTCTTATTTGGGAGTGTTAAATATCATTGCCATTTAAATTTATCAAAACCGCATCATTTCAAGAAAAGGGTCATTATTGCCCTTTTTAAACCCTAACCCATTTTTTCTCCCCAACCACCACAACCAAATAGTAGAGGCTACCGGCTGCAGTTGGTAGCGGCGAAAGCCAGCGGCGGCACATAAGCAGGCGTTCGGTCACGATAACCCTAGGTCAAAACCGATTACCGTGGACAGTAACTGGTTTTTAGCTCCGGTTGACCACGGTAACCGGAGCCCAAAACTGGTTACTATGACGGTTAATCACTTTGTGACTCCCGGTTTTTCTCCGGCCAATCAAACCCCTATAAACCCCTAGAAAAAAGCCGTACCTGCTGAAAAGCCGACTATGGTGTTTCCGGTTCATTCTTCGATGAGCCACCTTGATCACGATCCATTATTTCTCGTGGACTTTCGCGGTCGTGGTGGCAATCCGGTGTAGATGGTGGTGGTTGACACGGTTGTTGTGGGTTGTGGTGGTCGACTTAGTAGCGTGGGTTGTACTGGTGTCGTGATTGGTGATGGTTGACTTAGCTTGGTTGTGGTGGATGGACTACTGTTAAAGAAAGAAAATGGGAATGTTTTTTAGTAAGGACAAGAATGTTTCTTTACATGAAATGTTTGACGATTTGATAATTTTTTTATGGCGCTATTTAGCATTTCATTAATTTTTACTGTAAACGTAATCTAGCTATATACTTCGACCCATGTATCTTTTCATTTGCATTTTTATGGGATTTGTGAGGGCAAAATTTTTACACTTATTTTATTTCGTAAAAGTAATGATTTTAAGAAAAAATATTATGAACGCACATGTATTAAATAAAAATCAATATTGAGTAAAAAGGTTTTTCAAAAAGTGCTTACATAAAAGAATACAATGTACTTCATATATTTCTAAGAGACAATTTTGCAATTATTGTAGTCACTGCAAAAACAAAATTTGCACCCTTGATTATCATTATATTAATTAGGATCATTGATTTAAATTGACCATAAAAATACCCAAAAATATTCTTTAACTGTTTTTTCATAATCCTCTACACAATAAACTACTCCATTGATGATTTTTTGCAAAGTATGTATATGAGTAACAAAACATGAAATCTACCAATAAGTGCAAGAATGATCGGGGAGAGTTATGGAGAGCAATAATTAAATAATTACGAATTGTGTAATTATCCTATCCAATTACCTAGAGTTGGGCATGGGCCGGGGCAGCCCGCGGGTGGCATGGGCACGACACATTAGCGGCCCAACACGACATGAGCCTGCTAGCGGCACGACACGGTACGAGGAACGAGGGATGGGCCGGGCCGTGAGAAAAAAAAATAGGCACAAGCGCGCGCGCGGCACGAACTTTTGACCCGCCAGCACGACTCATAATAATGAAAATAATTAAAAAAAAAACTATAAATAATAAAAATAAATATTATAAAACTAAAAAAATAATAAAAAGAACCATAATAATATAAAGAACTATAAATAATAAAAATAAAAATAATAAAAATATTAAAATTAATTAATTAATAATAAAAATAAAAGGCTGGCACGCGACCCGGCCCGCTAGGTACGTGGGCCGGGCCGTGGATTGGGGTGTGCCATTTGGTGGCATAGTCCGCCATCACCTAGGCCCGGCACGACTCGTGACGACCCGACACGACACGATGTCCAGCTCTACAATTACCCATATAGTTCGTATATGTATAAAATCGTATCCCTTTTTTCAAGTTTGTTTGGCAGTTTCCCATTGATTGTTTGGTTATACTTTAATGTTATCCATGTTAATTATATTGTTCCTCCATACCTATTTAATGGAGATTTAGGTTGAAGGTTGAAACCTTGGATGTTGGAATTACATCAACGGCGGCAACAAGCAGTTTTTTTTTTTTTTTTTGGGGTAAAAATAAAGTAGTTTAAAAAATTCTTTATAATTAAGAACTCAAATATATAAATGGACAATATTAATCATTGATATTTAAACGATTGAGATTGAAAGTAGTTATAATGGCTAAATTTTTATGTAGTCATTGAAAAGTCTTCCTATTTCTAACAATATTAAAAGAATTCACTGGTTGAAACGTTAACATTTTAAACCACAAAGGTAAAAATAAATAAATAAATAAAAATTGATGATTAATTTTTTTAATTGTAAAAGCGCATTATGTTGATGTATGTATGTCGGTATGTCAGTGTCTCCATTTTGCATTTGAGTCTGCTGCCATTGGGCCATGGAGTTAGCCCAAGTAGCGGGTATGGCCCAAAGCAATTTGCAATCTTGGGCCATGCAGATATTAACCAAGTAGCTGCACGTGATATGTTTCAAGGACACGTGGAATAATAAATCTTCTTGGAGTTGAACAAATCCTACTTAAGAATGTTGGAGAAGAGTTTGTCCACGTACAAGTTAAATATTGACAATGAATAGGGCCGGCTAGTGACACAACCTGAAACAATAAAAGTCGTGGCATGGGACAATGGTGAGGATGCAAAGTTGTGAATTGTGATGTTGAGCTCAAGGTTCGACCACATTTTTTGCACAATAAAGCATATATACAATAAAGGTGCACATGCCTTAAAAAAAAAAAAAAAAAAAAAAAAAGGCGCACATATTTTATAACGATCATGCATCTTGATTGATCAATCATCTGTTGATCAACATTTTTACATCAATGATGATCTATAAACTGAATGATTTGACGAAATAAAAAGAAGATAAAAGATAATTAATGACGAAGGAACAACTAACACTAGAAGTGTCATTCCTATATATTATAATTCACAAAAACTATACAACTAGTCAAACGAGTCAATTATAAAAAAACTCGTAAAAGCGATAAATGCGCTAAAAGTCGTCTAATCCCCTTTATAAACGCTAATTAAATTTATATCTAATGATTTTTACACGAATTAAACTACCCAACTCATATTGCGATCCATTATAGATTATATGGTCACTTACTTTTTCGAAGATGATATATTCTCCATAATAACTCTAAAATGACTTGGTTCATAAGGTATATGAATAACACCTTGTTGTTGATACCCAAACTCATTAGCAGATAATTGAAGCAACTCTACAATACAAGGATGGTTCATCCACCCACAAGGCACCATAAACCTTTCTTGTTGCTCCTCACTAAAGCCTACCATAACCGGCACATACCCTCTTCTAATTTCATGTCTAGCATCACCATCCCTAGCAATATCACAAGATAACCTTGAATATCGAGACAATGATCTCGACGAGTTTTCGCCCTTCTTCCTAGCTATCTTTGCTATAAAATCCTTCATTTTATTTGATAATTACATACTATAGGGGAGAAATCAGAACTATTAAGAGTTTTGTGATGCTTGCAAAATTATAATATATGCATTAATGCATGCATTGATGCATATAATTGCATGTCTTTATATAGTAGTCCAAGTTGTCCAAGCTAGTAGCTAGCTAAGCTAGCTCCTTGACTATTATTTTGGGATGTTTACAAAATTTACTGTAAATTCAGTGGACATGAATATTACTATAAGAAGTTGAAGTCAAAGTCTAAAATAAACGATGAAACATTCCCTCAATCTAAGTCAACGTAATAATATATATAGCCTTTAATGTTGACTTTTTTGTCCCTTTTGTACTTATACTACAATAATTCAATTACTAACAGTTAAAGAATTGAAGGAATGATAGAGTTTCTCTTACCAACAAATGATTTGTATGCATGCTCTACTTTGTACTAAAACGCTACAGCCTCACATACAATATGTGTTGGTAGTAAACTAGTAACTAACAAGTAGTTGAAGTCCTTGAAGAGTAATTTGAACTATGGTTGACATCTTGCAAATATAACAAGGTGTCCAAATTATACCTTTGATATAAAATTACATCAATGGGCCAGGGAGGAGATTGAATGTAATGCCATATAAGACGGAAATTGTGAAATATGAATACAATATAGAATATGTTATGTATTAGTAGTTTTTTTTTATGCGAATGAGTCACAAACACATTACAAATTACAAATGGAAGAATTAAAGGAGACTCGAACCTGTAACCTATCATATCATATACAAGCCCTCAATCTTTGTCAATACGCCAAGACTTTTTCAGTCATATATTAATATTTTATAATATACTTTATTTCTGAAAGTAGTGAAAAATAATTGAATATAATGAAATTGTTAAAAATATTTTACTGATGGTAAGATATTTATCAGTGAAAGGATGAAGATAGGAAGTAAGTAGTAGAATGGTAGGAAAACTCTTTTCTTGTTTTTCAACTTGAGTTCACAATACGTGAACTTTCATTTATATAGCCAAAATAATTGAATATAATAATATACATTATTGTACTTTATACAAATTATTGTACTTAGTAAAGTCTTCATTGACTTTAATTACCACATGTGAAGTTCAATTCAATCATGTTTCTCAACACTCCCCCTTTGAACGTTCACATGGAATGGGGTACAAGTTGCCTCATTAAAAACCTTGCTAGGTAAAACCCTTATGGGGTAAATACCATAGCTAGGGAAAAAGAGTACAACGATATAGTATTATATGCTTTGGTATACTGCCTCGTTAAAAACCTTGTCAGGAAAAACCCGGTGGGATAAAAACCTGATCGAAGGGCTATCAACTCTGCATGATTTGATGATGTCGCGGTCAATGTCTGCTTTGTTGATTTCCATGATATTGCAGTGCCGCCATAAGTGAACACATATCCATTTTGTGACTTGGCATTTTGAGGATCTGATAAGTATCCAGCGTCTGCATACCCAATGAGAGCAGCATCTTGTTTTGGTTGGTAATATAAACCAAGGTCTTGTGTCCCTCGTAGGTACCGGAGTAAGTGTCGAACTCCCTTCCAATGCCTATATGTTGGTGCATTGCTGTGTCTGGCTAACAAATTCACAGAGAAAGCTATGTCGGGTCTAGTATTGTTAGCTAAGTACATTAAGGCTCCAATTGCACTTAAGTATGGTACTTCTGGACCAAAAATCTCTTCATTTTCTTCTCGGGATCTAAATGGATCATTTTTCATATTCAAAGAACGAACAACCATTGGGAAGTTGGTTGGGGTTGCTTTGTCCATGAAGAAACGTTTCAAAACTCTTTCTGTATAGTTTGATTGATGGAAAAAAATGCCATGACTCAAGTGCTCAATTTGTAGTCCAAGGCAAAATTTAGTTTTCCCAAGGTCTTTCATCTCAAATTCTTTCATCAAGTATTTTGCAGTTTTCTCAAGTTCATTTGGGGTTCCGATGATATTTAAATCATCAACATAAACTGCAATGATAGCGAATCCTGATTGTGATCGCTTTATGAAAACACAGGGACTAACTTGGTTGTTTTTGAATCCTTCTCTCATAAGGTATTCACTCAGACGGTTGTACTACATCCTTCCAGATTGTTTCAATCCATAAAGTGACCTTTTTAGTTTTATGGAAAGCAGTTGTCTAGGCTTGTGGTTTTCTGGTAGTCTTAGTCCTTCGGGGAATTTCATGTAAATGTCCGTATCGAGTGACCCATACAAATACGCAGTCACTACATCCATTAATCGCATTTGCAGTCCTTTTGTGACTGTCAAACTTACCAGAAATCTTAATGTAGTTGCATCAACCACTGGAGAATATGTTTCTTCATAATCAATCCCTGGAATTTGAGAAAATCCTTGGGCTACAAGTCTTGCCTTGTATCTAACTATTTCATTTTTCTCATTACGTTTTCTCACAAATACCCATTTGTATCCAACGGGTTTTATACCTGCTGGTGTAAGGGTTATTTTCCCAAAAACTTCTCGTTTTTCAAGTGACTTTAACTCAGCCAGCATTGCCTCCTTCCACTTTGGCCAATCACTCCTACGTCGACATTCTTCTACAGTTCTTGGTTCAACATCATTTTCATCAGACACGATGTCGATTACGATGGAATTTGCAAATGTTTCATTAACGATAACATCTTTCCTATTCCACTGAGTCTTTGTAGAGACGTAATTCATTGAAATTTCATTGTTATCGATGTTTTGAACATCTTGTTCATTCCCCGTAGGGTTGTCTTCTTGTTCGTCCCCTTTTGGATTATCATCATTTTCTTTACTTTCATCCACATTTGGTTTTTCTTGACCTTCTGACGGGGGAACATCATTAGTCTCATTTTCTATTACATCCAATCTTTTCAATTTTCTTGGCTTAGAATCTTTTGAACCAAGTGGTCTTCCACGCTTTCTGCGTGCCTAAGATTCATTTTCTATGGCCTTATTACCAGTTGGGATTTCAATACGTGCAGGGGCATTTTCTGCTGGTATATGTGATTTTGTCACCTTCTTTGTGTCTACAAATGCATCAGGCAATTGATTTGCAACACTTTGTAAATGAACAATTTTCTTAACTTCTTGTTCACACATATTTGTTCGTGGGTCTAACATCAACAGTTGTGTTGCATTCCAAATGAGTTCAATTTCTTTCTTATGTGGGTCCACTTTCTCTCCCCCTAAGGCTGGGAATACTGTTTCATTAAAGTGACAGTCCGCAAATCTAGCCGTAAATAAGTCACCAGTCCATGGTTCAAGGTATTTAATTATAGAGGGGGATTCAAACCCGACATAAATTCCCAGCCTTCTTTGTGGACCCATTTTTGTTCGTTGGGGTGGAGCAATGGGAACATATACAGCACAACCAAAGATTTTTAGATGTGAGATACTTGGTTCTCGACCACAAACAAGTTGTAGTGATGAGAATTTATGATAAGCTGTAGGTCTCAATCTAATTAGCGCTGCTGCATGTATTATAGCATGTCCCCAAGCAGATGATGGCAATCTTGACCTCATTAATAATGGTCTTGCAATCAATTGTAATCTCTTAATTAGTGATTCAGCTAGACCATTTTGTGTATGAACATGAGCTACTGGGTGTTCAACATCAATTCCAATTGACATACAATAATCATTAAATGTTTGGGATGTAAATTCCCCAGCATTGTCAAGTCTTATTTTCTTTATTGTATGATCTGGGAATTGTGCTCTTAATTTGATGATTTGGGCAAGTAATTTTGCAAAGGCAACATTTCTACTTGAAAGTAGACTAACATGTGACCATCGTGTAGAGCCATCAATTAAAACCATGAAATATCGAAATGGTCCACATGCTGGATTAATTGGCCCACATATATCTCCCTGAATTCTTTCCAAGAATTTTGGAGATTCAGTAGCAATTTTGTTCATAGATGGCCTTATTATTAATTTGCCAAGTGAACATGCAGAGCATGTTAATTCATCTGATCGGGGAATTTTGACATTTCTTATTGAATGTCCAACTGAATGTGCTACTATTCTTTGCATCATCCCAGTTGCTGGATGTCCCAAACGATCATGCCATAAAATAATCAAATGTTTGTCATCTAACTTCTGGTTAGATACCATATTGATTTCCACGGGTCGTATGTTTATACGATATAACCCCGAAGAATATGCTGGCAATTTCTCATATATATGTTTCTTGCCATGTTTTTCTGCCGTGAGGCATACATACTCTTTTTGATCTGTTGTCATTGTTTCTAGATGATAGCCATTTTGGCGTACATCTTTAAAGCTTATGAGATTTCTTCGAGATTTACTCAAATATAAAGAATTATTGATTATTAATTTTGTTCCATTTGGAAGCATTATACAAGCCTTTCCAGATCCTTCAATTAATTTTGCTGACCCGGAAATGGTGTTTACATTTGCTTGAAACAACTTTAGTTGTGAAAAATAATTTCTATCTTTTAAGATAGTGTGCGTTGTTCCCCTGTCCAAAAGGCATTGATATTCGGAACTAACTTCAGGTAGATCCATATCTTCATAAAATAAATTTGAGATTAGTTTAGAATAATATCATACAAACTTTTATTGATGATAGAGATTAAAAGTACATTAAAATACAGGGAACTAAGAAAATACATTAAAACATAGCATATGTTACATTAGTAGATGAGAAACCTAAGTATTGTTGTTTTCTCCGAGAATGAAATCATTTCCAATTTCAGTATATCCATGAAATAATCAGACACATCAAGGCTGGGACAAGGAGCATTTTCCTCATTAACATAATTTGCTTCTGCATTTTTCTCTTTGCCTTTTACAGAAGCCTGGTAAAGGTCTACCAAATGTTTGGCCGTTCGACAAGTACGTCCCCAATGTCCTGTCATGCCACATCTGTAACATGTGTCTTTTCCTTTCGAAGGAGTTTGTTTGTGGCTTCCAGATAACTGTCCCTTCTGTTTTTCAAAATTTTTGAAATTACTGTTTCTTTGAAAATTATTTCTACCACGACCACGGCCGCGTCCGCGATAATTTCCACGACCTCTTCCACGGCCATTGTAATTTCCACGTCCACCTCTTCTTGTAGCATTTGACTCGGGTGGATAGGAATTTGTTGCATTTGCCTCATGATGAGTGGCCAAAGACCCAGTTGGTCTGAGATTATGATTTTTCAACAAAAGATCGCTATTTTGTTCCGCAACAAGCAATACACTCATTAATTCATTAAACTTCTTAAAACCTCTTTCACGATATTGTTCTTGCAACAGTATGTTGCTTGCATGAAAGGTAGTGAGTGTTTTTTTCAATCATTTGTTCATCGGTGACTGGATGATCACAGTATCTCAATATAGATACTATCTCATGTATGGTTGAATTGTAATCTATTACAGATTTGAAATCCTGGAACCGTAAATTTGTCCAGTCAAATAATGCCTTAGGAAGGAGCACCCTTTTGTGGTGTCCAAATCTTTCATTAAGGCAATCCCATAATTCTTTGGGATCTTCAACCATCATGTACTCAGTTTTAAGGCCTTCATGTAAATGATGCCTTAGTAACACTAAGACTTTTGCCTTTTCTTGTTCGGTAATGGGTTTTTCAACCGTCATTGCAGAAGTGGTAGTATCAGTTGTTTGACCAGGGGGACTTTTATTTTCTTTAACAGTGTGCTCCAAGCCTTGAGCTTTCAAATTCATCATTGCGTCCACTTTCCATTCCAGAAATTTCTTTCCAGATAAATCTAAGATGCTGAACTGTCTTTTCATAAGGTCTCCCATTTTAGCTACAACAAATTTCGTGATAATTAGATTATAATAACAAATTATATGTACAACTCACATGTTTAGTTCTTCCATATTTATATTTAAGTTAATAAGACACGTGATAATTAAATTTAATAATAATAAACCATAAGTAATATAGTCTTTTCTCCCCCTTGATTTATTATTGTGAGTAATTATATGATTAGACAAAAATTAATCATGTTAGTTGCAAAAAAAAAAACAGCAAAACGACAACAATGACAGTAGTAACAATAATTATAATGATAACGGTAATATTATACAATGATGATTAATAACAACAAACATACATAATAAAACAAAAACAAGCTTTTAATATACTAAAACGACAAAATAAGTGAGTTTTACTTATACATAATGACAAAAATTAATATTGCTACTAATAAAATTACAAGCGCCGTAATTAGAAGGAAATATTGTTTTATCTTCATTAAATCTTCCTCAAAAGTGAAGTTGTGGGTGTTTTGGTTGCCGTCGTCGGGGAACATATCGGAGAAGAAGGGGGTGAAAAAAAAAATTAGGTGATTTTTGGATAAAAAGTGGGAAGAGATAAAGGATTTGTGGTGAAATTGGGGGGAAAATCCGTCTTTTATAGAGGTAGGTTTATCCGTTACTGTTCTGTACAACTGTAAAAATATCATATAACAATCTAATATACTGACAAAAATTATGGTCTAAATATATATATTTATAATTGTAAAAGGTTATCACACTGGGAATGCAAGCCATAGTGGTCCGAGAGCCCTAATATTTATAAAAGATCATGGGTTCGAAAACGGAAAGAAACACAAAAAGTATGTAAAAGTAAGAAAAATAATAAGTATAAAAAGGCTGCATCTTTTTGTTAATCTAGTTAATAATAATATGCATGCAAAGCTACTACTTAGCAATTATAATAACTAAGATAAAAATTTACGTAAAATGAGTATGTAATATCAACATGGATCAAACAAAGAAATATCAACATGAATAAACAAAAGAGAACTTTCACCGTTGTTTTTGAGGTATATATAATACAACAAATGTTTGAGTTTCTGGTATAGAGGATCCCAAATATGGGCAACTATAGAGCATACTCCTCGAAACATTTAGAAGTAGATAGTATTATTTGTTATAAATTTTTAGAAGTAGGTATAAATATACCTGACTGAAAGCTCGTGCTGATAACGTGTTAAAAATATTTTACTGATGGTAAGATATTTATCAGTGAAGGGATGAAGATAGGAAGTAAGTAGTAGAATGGTAGGAAAACTCTTTTCTTGTTTTTCAACTTGAGTTCACAATACGTGAACTTTCATTTATATAGCCAAAATAATTGAATATAATAATATACATTATTGTACTTTATACAAATTATTGTACTTAGTAAAGTCTTCATTGACTTTAATTACCACATGTGAAGTTCAATTCAATCATGTTTCTCAACAGAAATGACCACTTCTTTATTTTATTTTTTCAAAAACAATTTTATAAGTATCAACTCATACACAAAGGTTCAAAACTTTCCCGCTTAAAGCAGTTAAAGAGAGTGATGAACTCAGTTTCTGGGTTATGGAGTCCCAAAGAAAGAAAATGTTTCTCTTTCCTCCAACAATGGCAGAATGCTCGATCACTCCTTCAAATCCATGCTTTCATTCTCCGCAATACCCTTGATTCTAATCTAAGTATACTCACCAAATTCATAGCTGCCTGTTCTTCACCTTCATCAGCAAGTCCCGGCATTCGACATGCACGCCAAGTGTTCGATCAAATTCCTCAAAGAAACGATTCTTTTCTTTGTAATGTCATGATTAAATCCCATATTGATAATCATCAAGTTACTGATGCTTTGATTCTTTTTAGAGATTTGAGGAGAACGACGCAATTTGTTCCTGATAATTATACATATTTGTTTTTGACGAAATCTTGTGGGTTGAATTTGTACAATTGGGAAGGTCAACAGCTTCATAATCATGTAATTAGAACTGGGTGTGGATTGGATTTGTTTGTTTCGACGTCTATGGTTGATATGTATGGGAAAATGTGTGATATGGTTTCTGCAAGGAAGGTGTTTGATGAAATGTCTGTGAGAAATGTTGTGTCTTGGACTGCTATGGTTTGTGGGTTTGCAAGGGTAGAGGATATTGACAATGCTTGGAAATATTTTGATGAGATGCCTGGGAAGGATGCATCAGGTTATAACGCGATAATTGGTGCATTTGTCAAGGTCGGTGACATGAATTTGGCTCGGAGTTTGTTTAATGCAATGCCGGAAAGGAATGTGATCTCGTGGACGAGTATGATTTCTGGGTTTTGTGAAAATGATGACATTGAGTCGGCTAGGTTGTTTTTTGACTCTATGCCTAGGAAGAGTCTTGTTTCTTGGAACGCGATGATTAGTGGTTATTGCAGGAACAAACAACCACGCGAAGCTGTGAAGTTGTTCCGTGAATTGCAGTTGAATGCAGTGCTTGAAGCTGATGAAGTCACTATCATCAGCATTCTTCCGGCAGTAGCTGAATTGGGTGCATTAGATTTCGGATGCTGGGTTCATCAATATGTGAAAAGGAAAAGGCTTGACAAATCTATCAAGATATGCACTTCACTGATAGATATGTATGCAAAATGTGGAGATATAGACAAAGCCAGACGTGTTTTTGAAGAGATTCCTGAGAAGGCAACTTCTTGTTGGAATGCTATTATAAATGGGCTTGCAGTCAATGGCAAGGGAAGGGAAGCAGTAAATGAGTTTGAGAACATGATATATAGAGGTTACACACCAAATGCAATAACAATGATTGGTGTTTTGTCAGCTTGCAGCCATAGTGGTTTGGTTGAGGAGGGAAAGAAGTGGCTCAATGCAATGGAGAGCTTCGGACTAGCCCCTACAATTGAGCACTATGGCTGTGTGATAGATCTTTTGTGTAGGATAGGTAGTTTGGATGAAGCTGAGAAATTGTTAGAATTCATGCCATATGAGGCGAATGAGATAGTCATTAGTTCCTTCCTTTCTGGTTGTGTGAACTGGAAAGATTTGCCTAGTGCAGTGAGAGTTTTGAAACGAGCAGTTGAAAAGAACTCATTAAGTTCTGGGAACTATGTTTTACTAAGGAACTTGTATGCCATGGAAAGAAAATGGATAGAAATGCGGGAAATAAAAGGGTATATGAGAACAATTGGTGTAAAAAAGGAAGCTGGTTGCAGTGCTATTGAAGCTGATGGCATGGTTTGTGAGTTTATGTCAGGGAGCATAATGCACCCTCATCAGGAGAATATACTTCCAGTATTAAAGCAGCTTCAAATGCACATGAAGAAGATAGATGACGAGAACATGTTGGAATCGTGTATTGCTGAAGTAACGTTGCAAACTTGATAATGTTTGGTCAGTAAACTGTTCATTAGTTCTTTACACACTTGATTTCTGGTAATGTCCTCTCTATGATCTAAGATTTTAAAAGAACAGATGTAGTTAGATGGCTAGACCGATTATAGTGGTGAATGAAGGTGGTGAAGTATAAGTGGAGCTGATCATCGCTTTTACAACCAATAACCATTTCATTATTGACAGAAGTGAGTTTGTCTAATTGTGATTATGCATACATGCTTGCTTGTAATCTGCATACCCTTACGCTGGATACCATCTTTTGAAGTTAATATTATGATTTTTGCTTACCTTAGCAAGAAAGTTGCAGTGTGGAATGGAGGAAAACTGGACATCACAACTTATTAGCTGGTATGTTATGCTTTCTGAAGTTCTGCATATGCATTCAAATCTTACTGATAACTCGCATTACTATCTTCTTTTCTCTTGATGTTGTAATACAAGTGTTCTGTCTCTTTTTTTGCGGTATTGGAACAATAGTTTGCTTTGGTCTCACTTTCTGTAAAATCCTTTCTTTGAGATAGGAATAACCTGAGGTAAGATGTCAAAAGACACTTGAAAAATTCTTTCCTTGATCCTGCCTTCAAGCCAAAGGCCAGGAATCAGATAACTAGAACTAAAAGATGGGAATGGGATTCCTTTCTTAAACTAAACCCGTAAGTGTAACATACCATTTTCTCCATAAAAGTTTCCCTTTTATATTAATCTATCCCTCCCATGTCTTCTTTATCTTTGTTTAGGGATTTCTTATTATCGTCATCTCCTCAAGTTTGTACAATTTAGCGCAAAAATGGGTCTTGCTACTAGCTTCTTATTGGGAAAAGGTCTGCTCCTTCCCACGCTACCCTGATTTTCATCGGAATGTTCATGCAATCAATTATTTTTCCTCAGTAAAGCATATCAATTCTATTATGTGGTTTAATCTCTTTCTATTCTGATTTTGTACTTGCTTTAAATCTATGATAAATGTTAGGGTCACCAACAACACAGATGGTGAACTTGATTACGGGATCACTCTACAACAGTTTTATTACGAAGGAAACCAGTGAATTTTCACAATTCCACATAGCATTTCTTGATATATACAAGTACGTACCAAAGCCTACCTTTTATATCAAACAAGCTTTTGAAATGTGAATTTCCAAACAGAGGATTAAATTAAATTGTTCATTACTACTATATAAGATGATTAACCTGTCCCTTAATGATCTCAACAGCACTTTCAACTCGGCATTGCCTGGTAAACATTATGATGTACCCTCTAACCAGGAGATAAAGGTAAATGAACGCTATTCTCATGATTCTCATCTCATATTGTTACTCCGTAGATAGTTTATACCACGTCATCCATGATATTAACAAAAACTTCAAAAGCAGAAATGCTACGATGAATGGACAGCTGCTGGTGATAATGCAGAAAAGAAGAAGCAAATCTTTGTAGACTTTATAAGCAGAACGGTAAGCCTCAACAAGCCACAAAAAATGACACTAATAACAGGTTTGGTGACGCCACCAGCTGCCATGGTAGCAAAGAAAGCCGGAGAGAGAGTCCCGGCACTTAAGATCATCAAAGTAGTACCTGATGTCCTCTTTGTTCCGACTGCTACATTTTTGGCTATCATCTCAGCCCAGGTATCAAGGAATGTGTTACACAGGAGAATGGTTCGCCGAAATGAACAAAGAGGGCAACAAAACACCTAGGTTGATTGTTTTTCTTGTCCACTTGTGAACTGAGCAGTAGTTCATGTATATATCTACCTTTCTAGCATTAATAAAAACATCTGTTTGTACACTCATGTATTTGGGAAATTTGATCAAAAACTGCCTTTCATATTACTTTATTCAACCAACTTCATAACAATAGATGTTTTAGTTAACACTTAACAAATTCTACGGAGTATTAAGATATAGTTGCTCCGTTTTTTCACTTGCAACACTCTGAATACGCACTACACATGCTCGGACTAGTTTTAATAATTTCACAATTAATGAAGAATATGTTTATGTGGGATATTGCAATATTCGTCTCAATATATAATACAAGTATCAAATTTCTATGTTTTTACTTTAAAATATTAGTGATTAAAATAATGCATTATCATGCGTAAAATGAGAAGTGTTGTAAGTAAAAAGAGGTATAGGTCAAATACCCAAGTGCAAATTTTTACCACTATGTTAGAGCACTTAAGAAATACAATTAACTTTAAGTTTCAAGTAATACAATTAACTTTTAAGTTTCTAGATTTATAAGATAATTACATCAACTTTTTCGGTATAATATTACCCTGCATTAGAATAAACAGCAATATTTTATCGCGAGAGAGAGAGAGAGAGGGGAACACCGTACCCATCATGCCTGTAAAAAAGAATTTACTTAATTTAACATGGAGGAGGTATTTGGTATTTGAAGAGATTCAAAAAGCATGTACAAATGCCTGGATCAAGGAAAAGCGATAGATTCAGCCTTCTTATACCGCCCGCACTTTCTATCCTTCATCTCCAGGTCTTTCTTTCAGGTTATATCTAAAAGTAGAACACTAACCAACTACTATAATATAAAATCAAATAGCAATTGCCTATTATTTACTTATCATTAACCAGATGATTTTCGGCTCCACCTACCAGTTCGAGCCTTGCGTCTCCCACGCTTTTTTTTGTTCTTGGGGGTAGTCAACTTGGACCGTACTTTTACAGCCAGTTGCTCTTGACTTACTGTCATTTTGCTGGGAGAGTTGGGATCTGGGACATGTTCAACATTCTCTGGTTTCACTTCAGTTCCCGAATGAAGTTCTGCAGTAGGTCGAGTCCCAACAACTTCAGTATGATTAAACTCTTTCTTCACTGGTTGATTAGCGACAAGAATCTTCTTATCAATCTACAGACAAACATTACATAAAAGTTAATCAGCATGAGAGAAGACTATCATTATAAACAGCTTGTCAAGTCCTACTGTCATGCAAATAGTTTAAGAACTTCCCAGTTGCTAAATTATAATTTGCAATCTTGGCACTAACATTTTCCTGATATCCATGCAAACATGACCATAACGAATATTCATGATAAAGATGAGTATATGACTAACCTTGCCACATTTCCTCCCAAATTGCTGCTGGTCAGCAGTTGCAATCATGTTAGCCGGGTTTACTTCCCTATGGCCAGAGACTACATTTTCAGGCATGATCATCTTATTTTCCAATGTCTGCCGAGTAGTAGTAGGCAGAGATCCTATCTGAAAATTTTCACCATCTACTTGGGCCAAAATTGAACTAGGGCCAGAATTTACCAATGCTTTACCAGGAGCAAAGCTTGAAATTTCAGCAGTTTCCCTGACCACCTTATCAATTCTTGATCTCAGCTGGCGGACATGCATTTGAGCCACTTCAATATTCCGTAATATATTTTCAAAGGAATCACTATCCTTGAAATCAAGGAATGACCATTCACCATTAATGCCAAATTCACCAACGCCAGAAGTAGTCTTTTCTGCAGAGAACATACAAAGAATAACCAAAGCCAGTTTAATTCACAAGTCACAAGAGTTTGGGAAGACAGGATGAAGTTAATTAATGAAATGTATGAGTAATTAGTAGTAAAAAATAGCAAAAGATCACATTTATCTGGAAAAGAAGAGTAGCATGGCAAAGATGAAAGGACAAGCAGCCCATCTTAAGAAGAAATATGAAACATTATTTTTAAAAAAAATATATATATGGCAGAAAAGGTCACTTTAAAATTCCATATTTCAATCCCAACAAAAAACTTCCATCCAAAGATCAAGATAAGATTATAGAAGTGCAAGAAATCATGGGCCAAAGCGAGAACACCAAAAAGTCACAATGGGGTAGAAGTGCAAGAAATCATGGGCCAAAGCGAGAACACCAAAAAGTCACAATGGGGTAGAAGTGCAAGAAATCATGGGCCAAAGCGAGAACGCCAAAAAGTCACAATGGGAAGCAGTTTTCTAATTAAAAAAAGCTTTGGATTTTACTTCACAGGATGCTTCATAAAGAACAAAAAATCCAAAAACTTATATTTTCATCCAAATTAAACACCTCACAGAAAGGTCTATGAAGCTTCAAAGAGGGAAAGACATGATGCTTTTCATCACTGATAAATGATTAACATACAAGTCTAACACAACACCATGGATCATTCTGAACAAAAGATTCCACATATATCACAAGTTTGTATAGAGAGCAGAACCATACTCATCTAAGCCACAATTTATTAACACAAGTTTTATACTCACCAGTATTGCCATGATCATCATCCAAATAAGCTGAATCACCAGAACGCCTCTTATTTACTGCAAAAGAAATTTTGTATAAGAGTCAGGAGCGAAAAATGAGTTTCAGTAAGGGGTCTAAAATCCCATGTAACTCAACCTCATGATGTAAGTTACTGATGGGGTTAGAGGCCATCCTTACCTTCCCTAAAAACCATATTAATATTTAAAAAATATAGCTATACCAAAATATGAGAACAAGCTATGACATGATGAGTAGGCAGCCAAGTCTGTTGTTTCTTCAACTCTTTTCCGTTTCTTCCTCTTCATAACCCTTACTGGCCGATTCTGGCAAACAGAAGGAGCTGACTTCACTGCAAGGTCTTCAGTAGCATATTTCTCCAACTCACACTGCTTTGTTTTAGCACATTCTGCAAGCTCACGGTCATACTTGGAAGCTTGGGAGCGTAGTTCCCTAATCTGTAGCTCAACCCATTTACACCGCCACATCAGTGGGCGCACAAACTTTCTCCACTGAGCTGTTAATTTCTTCTTCCTGAGCATGTGAAGAACAAGAATTACACCATAACATCCTAACACATGGAGATACAATAAAAATCTAGTACATATTGGGGCCAATAGATATGATCAGTCATCAACATAATAAACTTCTTTAAAAAAATGTTAAACAGAAAGAAAGAAATGAAGGAAGGAAGGAAGAGAGAAAGGGGAAAAAAAAAAGGCAGAGGACCCTTCATATCATGAAGATTATCAAAGATAAGTAGCAGATTGGTAACAGGTCATTGAATTCAGAGCAAATTCTAGTTAAAAACACAAGTTCTTCCCAGATCTGACAAACAGTTCATATTAATCAACATAAGCTGTGAAATTGAGAGAAAGGGACTTTTGAGCATCAGCGTCCTTATTAGCGAGACAGGTGTGGATTAAGCTTCAAAACCCTAAGAACCAGAGGAAACTAAGGTCTCAGAAGTCAGAGCCACTTTCTAGGATAAGTAAGATTAACTGAAAGACAATAGAGTGGCTCACCCCTTGTCTTATCCCAAGCTTGAGATGAGTTGCAAGAAGGATCAACCCAGCCCTCTCCCAAGGAGCTATGTATGGTAAATGAATATTTCCAGCACATACGCTCAAAAATTACTCCGCAAAATCTTGCCAAATAGAGATTCACGTGATCTCAGGAATTTAAATCTCGGATGTAATTGATTTGCAATTATGGTCATAAAGCCACTTTCACAGGAAATGTAGTCTGTGACTCCGGCTGCCGGGGCCTAATAGTACAGTCTTGCCAAAGTCAAAAACTTTACAATGCGGTCGTGATGTGGTGATACGCCCGCAAATTAATGCCCTGCTTCAGCCAGTCTAAATTAGTGATAAAGAGATAAATAGCAAAATGATTTGGTCCGTAGCACAGCAACTTCCATTCCCTTATGTTAACCCATAAGGTCCATCACATCTTTCTATGATACTGCTCACCAAAAGTGTCGGACTCGAACATGGTTTCTGAAAATTATCATGTCTAGTTTTCCCAAGGTGTCCTGCTAAATAAAGGGTCACACCCATGTCCTACACGAGAATGAGACTGGTACAACATGGATACAGCAAGGTAGGGGAAGGATCAGAGCTACAAGTCCTAATATAAGACAGCCACTTAATCGCAATCTGCGTAAGCCTCATATAAAAGGGGTATCAAATGGATATAGTCCTAAGATGAAAGAGTTAGACAATCATCACATGCTAAGTCAGAAGGACTGCAGGAAACGTGCTCGGAGATGGTGATCTGTGTAAGAAACCAAAAAGATCCAACAAAACATAACTCTTTTGTTCTTGAATGACCAGATCGACTCTACAATGTCAATTAGATCCCAACATATGCAATGGTGAATCTCAAAATGACTATCCAGGCAGAAATATTAAATTTATTTACACTTCATCACAAAAAAGTGTCATATTGATAATCAATGCAAGGACATATAGAAGAAGAAAAAAGACCACTTACCAAGTATTTCATGTTTACATACTCGCAAAATAAAAACAGATTAATAAATAGGCAGAGAGGAGATATTAAGCAACAAAACATCAAGAGATTTTCTATCTCCTCCAACTTCGCTTGTTTCTCATAAAATTTCATATATGTCATCACGCAAGAGCTATACCTGGTTTTAAACAGATCATTAAATCCATCGAATTCCATCAATGATGAATTATCATTCCGCACTTCAGACTCAACTTCAACATCATTTGATGCCCCAGCAGTTCCAGTCTCAGAATCTGTACACCCGAATGAGCTCGAGTTCTCTGTTGCATCCAAAGATTCCCTCTCGGACACCATTTCCTCATCGGATTCCACATTCTCCACAATATCAACCTCCACATCCACATTATTCCCATTAGAAGCCATACCTTGATCACAGTCAACCCCAGAAACATCCATGTGAAAACCACTATCCTCATAGCTACTAGCACACGTCGTAATCGGGTTCTCTTCCGGGGTTTTAGCAACAGGAGCATCAACGAACCCGTGATCCTCACAGTTACTAGTACAAACAACCAACTTCTCCTCAGACAACTTAACAGTACTATTATCCTTCATACTGACCGGCGAAACCTCCATCGGAGTATCGAATTTCCCACTCATATCTACTTCAGGACCCATCAACCCAACATCAAACTAAAAAGAATCCATCTTTTAACGAATACCCATCAATCAAAAACTTGCTAAAATTCCGATCAAATGACAAACTATAACAATGCAAATGCCAACTTCACTCAAACCCAAAATTAATCATAACCCAAGTGCTCAAACTAAACCATATTTCCAAACCAAGAGTAAAATTATCATTGGATTTTAAAATTGACTACTCCAATTTCTGCATAACGCAAATGATGATACAATTCATGAACCTGAAAAGAAAAACCTAATTGAATCAACAAAACAATCACAATCCAAAAATGAATAACGGCAATCAAGAGAATTTTAGGTCTATACTTCGTATTTCAAAATTCAAAGCATAGATAAAAAACAACCAAAACCTTCAATCAACAAGGCAAAAATTAAAATTTAGAAATAAAAACAACCAGAATCATCAAAAAAAAAATTAAAAAAAAAAAAAAAAAAAAAAATTAAAGGGAAAAGGGTTTTTGTTTTTTTATTATTATAAAAAAATTGATTTAAAATAAAATTAAAAAAAAAATAAAAAATAAAAAAAAAAAAAGGAGCGAAATACCTGGGTGAAATTGAAAGGACAGATTAAAGGTGGGTTCTTGAGTGTTTTGGTTGGAAGTGGGGAAAGGGATGAGAGAGAATTTCGAAGCTTCAAACTTGAACGACAAGAAGCCTTAATGCGATCTTTTCCGGTTTTTTTTTTTCTTCTTTTTTTTTCCAATGTGTTCTCATTTTTTTTCTTTAGAAAATACTGCAATTTTAATGTATTTTGCTGATTTTATAATTTTGAAGTTTTTTGAAACTTCTTATTGGGCTTTGCTTGTGAAAATGGGGACTCTGCTATTTTTGATGATTTTATAATTTGATACTTTTGTCAAGGATTTATGTGATATAATCTTCAAAATAAAAGGAAGTAACTAAAATTTAAGGTGCATGTGCAGTTGAGAGATTTCGTATTCAATTTATGTTTGTTTTCTATTAGTTACAGTTAGTTTAATCTTATCACAGAGTATTAGATTTCTTCCTAAAACTTAAGAGTTGGTATCATTGGAATCATATTAATTATTCCTATTAATATAACGTAATAAATTTATTTTATAGAGATTCTTATATTCTACTTTTATTTAACAACATAACAGGTAAATTAAGAAATAATCTTATAACTATTTGAGCACATAAACATTCTAAGGCCCTTTAATTTTGGATAAATAAGATAAGACTGAATATACGACACAATCTAACACGATAGGCACGTGAAATGACGTCATGCTTGGTCTACCCTAAATTGTGATACTTCAAGTAACTTGTAGGTCAGGCTTTGTGTCACGGTCCGGGATTTTGAACACCAGAATATGCAGCGCGCTTTAGCCTTTTGGCGGCAAGAACGCTAGCCTAAGTGTGGAAGTGGGGCTTGTGAAAACAAAGCAATACAAGCGGGCAATTAAATCTCGAGAGCACTCACGTCTTTTGGCGACGGAGTGCGGGTGGTCGAGGCTTGTGCAGCCGCACAAGCAGGTCCGAACCACAAGTTCTTATAGCATCAAGTTGGTGTGGAGGGGAGCTATTATGCAAGTAAGACACAATATCTATAAAGGTTTAACAACACTTGGTAGAAGGCTTTTGGATTTCATTAATCATTCGCCCTCTAAAGAGCTTTAAATGGTTTACATAAAGAATCTCTAGTAAACATTGAACTGACAATAACACAATAATGGGATCTAGGACCTAGAAATCATAAGTAAACTCTAGGAAAGCATTGAAAGGACATTTAATACATCAAAAGGAGTCGGATTCTAACACTTAGGCACCTTTTTTTTAACATAAAAAGGAAGATAAATTAAAACCCTTTAAACAAGGGTCCAAATTACAAATCTAGCATCATCAGAAGAGTTTTGGCAAAATGAGATGCTAACAAAACAAGCAAAATAGTATGCTAACACTTAGGCACTTAGCCAACACAAAGCATGAAAAAAATAACTTAATTTTACACATGCAATATTGGACAATGGTAGTATGGTACCTTTTTTTTTTTGGTGACTGGTACTCTATGATTATCTTTGTGCCATGAAAAATTTATTCTCAAGTTGCTAAAATAAAAATTAAAAAAATGTTAAATGTTTTATATAATAATTTAAATAAAATAGTGATGAAAATAAAAAGTGTTGTGAGAGATTTTAAATGAGAGAAATTTGATTGGATGAATGAAATAAAATAGGAAAAATTGATTCTAATAATCCCACCTTTGATTGGTTGGCTATTAATAATCTCACCTTTTGATTATTATCTAATAATCCCACCTTTATAGGACATTTTCTTCTATTGGTCCTTAACCTGTTGGTAACCAGTTTTGATAGGTTAAAGTCTACGTGTCACTTTTGTGATTGGTGAAAAATATTTTTTAAAAAATAATAAAACTTAAACCCAAAAAAAAAAAATTAAGAAAATAACTAACCCACCCCAACCCCCCACACCAACCCCCCGGTAGCCTTTTCCCGGAGCGCCGACTGACCAGACCACTCCCTCGCACCTGCCAACCCAGCCTCTTCCCCCCGCGCCGGCCGACCCAACCCCCCTTACCCCTGTCGCGACCACCCATCTTTCTCTAAACCCTAACCACTGTAGCCTTCCCCCTCCCTTTCAGCACCACCAAATGGATCGGATTTTCCGTTCTATTGTTGCTATTAATATGCGCAGGAGGCTATGCATTCAATCAAAAGAAAAGATCAAAGAAGGCATAACAACATCCGATCCATTTGGTGGTGGTGGAAGGGAGGGGGGAGGGCTGTCGGGAATTAGGATTTAGAGAGATGTGGGTGGTCGCGGTGGGAAATAAAGAGGGGTGGTGGATCAGCCTAAGCGGTGGAGGAGGATGGGTCGGCCGGCGCTAGGGAAGATGTTGGGTTGACTGGCGTTCCGGGGGAAGGCTGTCGGAGGGTTGACGTAAGGGTTGGGGTTAACGACTGTGAACTGTTAAACATCGCCCGCAAATTCCTACATAAAGCCCACAAAATAAGAGTGAAATGACACTTTTGCCCTCATACTAAAAAACACACAATTTCTCTCTCTACTCTCTACTTCCACTTTCTCTCTCTAAATTATTTCCAGAGCTATGTCGAGGCGGCCCGGCAAGGAAGTGGCGGCACCGGCGGTGGGCGGAAGGCGGTTTGCCGGCCAGAAGGTAATTTTTTTAATTTTTGTAATTTTTTTTTTAAAAAAAAAACCTCCGGCGACGGTGGGGCGCCAAGGCGAGACGCCACCACCACGGAGGAAGCGCCTAGGCAAGACGCCCATACGGTGGTGGCGGCGCCTAGCCCAGACGCCACTACCACGGCGGCGGCGCAGAGGCTAGGCGCCACGGCCGTGGTAGTGGCGTCTGGGCTAGGCGCCGCCACCACCGTACGGGCGTCTTGCCTAGGCGCCTCCTTCTTTTTTTTTTTTTAAATTTTTTTTTTGTTTTTTTTTAATTTTAAATTTTATTTTCGAATTTTTTTTTTTTTTTTTAAAAAAATTTGTTTTTCTTTTTTTTAAATTGTATGTTCCCTTTTTTTTTTTATCTTTTTTTTTTTAAATTTTGTTTTTTTATTTGTTTTAATTTTATGTTCTATTTTTTTTTAAAAAAAAAAAAAAAAAATTGTATCTGGTTTTAATTTTTAATTTTATGTTCCTATGTATTTTTTTTTTTTTTTGAATTATATTTTTGTATGTAAAAAAATTATAAGTTCCCTTTTTTTTTTATAAATTTTCTTTAAAATTTTGATGTTCTTCTTTTTTTAAGTTTTTGCAATTTTAAATTTTTTAAGTTTTGTTAGTTTTTTGTTTTTGGTTTTTTCTTTGCATTTTTGATTTTTTGTTTTTGTTTATGTTTTTCATTTTTTAGTTTGTTGTTTATATTTTTTGTTTTTGGTTATATATTTTGTTTTTGGTATATTGTTTTGTTCATATTTATATTTTTTTATGTTTATATTTATATTTTTTATGTTTTTATTTATATTGTGTTGTTTATATTTTTATTTTTTATGTTTATAATTTTATTTCCGTTACTTGTTTATTTGCTTTTGTGTTTATTTTCGTCCTTTTTTGTATTTATATTTTTTGTTTTTGGTAATATTTTTTGTTTTTGTTTTTGTTTATGTTTGTTTTTTTTTTGTTTGTAGTTTATATTTTTTGTTTTTGGTATATGTTTATGTTTATATTTCTTATGTTTATATGTATATTGTCTTGTATATATTTATATTTTTTATGTTTATAATTTTATTTCCGTGACTTGTTTATTTGCTTTTGTGTTTATTTTCGACTTTTTTTAATTTGTTTTCGTTATTATGTTTCGTTATTTACTTGGAGTTAGGCATCGCAATTTAGACCTGGTGCGGGGAAGAGTATTGACGTCGTGAGGAGTACGATCTACTCAATGGAGAGCTCGGGGCCCAGACAGTGGTGTGACACACGACCGTGGAGAATCTTAAATATGAAATGGCCATACAACATGCCATGTCGTCGTCTGGAGTCCTCAAGATAGTTCTTGATGCCGTTCCTCTGAGTATCAATAGCCTTGTTTATTCTCTCGAACAGTGTATCCAGAGCAGCCGTGGAAGAATCAATCCAGTCCTTCAAAGCTCTATGAGCGCTCTCGACTCTGCATGTCGTAGTGTTCCCAAAATGAAGAACTTGGTTCGTCCAATATTTGACAAACTTTTCCCTCTGAGGTACCCACTGATGCATCACATAGTCTACGATTGGCGGGCACCACTTGTACGCATCCTTGAAGTTTTCCAAGGCTCGATCGTACTCTGCCTCTGTGGTAGCTTGCATGATCTTCCGCCACTTACCATTTACCAATGTCTCTGCTGTTACTAAATTCTTGTTGAAAAGATTGTAGGCTTTGACTTTCACGCAGTTGTTGATGTGCCATGTGCACAGTAAATGGCTCGACTCCGGAAACAGCTCCGCTATAGGGGCAAAAAGACCTCCCTCACAATCACTTACGATGGCCGATGGCTGTACATTTGGGCCGATGTAGTTTCTCAACTTTTCCAACACCCAACGGTAACTCGCAGCCGTCTCATCCTTCATGACTGCATAACCAATCAGAAAGTTCTGGTTCGTTGGAGCCATCCCAACCATCTCAACCAGTGGGAACTTGTACTTGTTTGTCTTGTACGTTGAATCGATCAAAATCACAGATGGCCAAGACGAAATCATATCAGCACAATCAGGATGGACAAGGAACAAATGAGTTACCTCCGATGTGTCTTCGTCAGATTCAAACCAGTAAAGGTAACCACGTGCTTGTGCCTGGTGCAGAAGCTGCTGTATAGGGTTCCTTCCCTCTGACCGTTCAAACCTCAATTTCTGTCTGACGTTGTAGATGTGTCTTCGGTTTGGCTGGTCTTCGGGGAATTTCTCTAACACAGACGCTAATATTTTAGCGGGCTTCACTTGAGCATCACTCATTTCTTTTACAACTAGTTTCGCAGCTGGACTTAGGCCGCTTAACTGCCGATGCCCCACTTTGTATGCTATCAGCTCATGGTTGTGATATCCCCATTTGCCGTAACCCTTCACTTCCCAACCGTCACGCCTTTGATGTTGTCGAACCTTAACTCGGAACTGACACCCACAACCTTTCCGCTTTGAGTCAAATCGAATCGCTTTACTGAAATCTCGTTCTTCTCTTTTGTGATAACGGTCGCATCTCAAAATGCGATCCATTCTACCATCCCGTTGAGATTTATGAGTTGCTACTACTAAACAAAAGCCTGATCTAATTGCAACCTGTTTTGCCCAATCAATCGCTTGTTGAGCATCTTCGAACAGGCCATCATGTACAAAAATCCCACTGTAATCATTTCCGTCTCCACCATAATCCTGTAACAATAACATATAACGTATAAATATAATTACATTAAGATTAAATTAACAAAAACAAAAAAAAAAAAAAAAAAAAAAGGGGGATTAAATTAAAAAATAAAATAAAAAAAAATAAAAAAAAAATATATTCCCCTAGTGGCGCCTGTCCAGGCGCCTTGGCCGTGGCTGCGGCGTCCTGGCCACGCGCCACTACTATGGTCGAGGCTTCTCCACCAGGCGCCGTTACCACGGTGGCGGCGTCCTGGCTAGGCGCCACAACCACGGCATGGCCTTTTGGCTAGGCGCCAGCCACCATTTCGTCCTTACGATGCGTTACGAACCTCGTTTTCCGATGACGACGGCGATTCTCCGGTGATCCTCGGCGATCCGGTGCTGCTCCACATTTTTTTAGTGCGAAAAATTTATCTTCGGTTAAAATTATAAAAAGGGCAAATTTGTCAAAAAATTATAAAATGTGGGCTTTATGTAGAGATTTGCGGGCGATGAATAACAAGTCCCTAACGACTGGCCTTTTCCTTTTTTTCTTTAAATTTTTTTACTAATCATGTAGTGACATGTGTCACTAAAAAAAATACCCAATGTACAGCTTACCGGTCACAAAGGACCAACAAAAGAAAATTCCTTATAAAGGTGGGATTATTAAATAATAATTGAAATGTGGGATTATTAACAGCGAACTGGCCAAAGGTGGGATTATTAGAATCAATTTTTCCAATAAAATATCACTTTAGTTTAAATAAATAAAAAGAAGTGTGAACTATAAAATACATTTGCTACAAAGTTTTAAATAAATCCACCTTATCATCATAAGACCATTTTATGGGGTGGATTAAATCAGAGTGTGAGAGAAACCGCGATAGACATGTATAATGAATGACTTGCATAAATGATTTTATAATGACAAGACAACCTTACAGAAATGTTGTTTATATTTACTAACTAGATGAAGCCCGTGCGATGCACGGTTTGTTTGTATTTTTTCAAATAAAATATTTTACCAAAAATTTATTTATCTGATAAACTTTGTGATTTTTGCTTGCTTTCTACTTGAATTTATTTTTATTATAAAACGAATTATTAATTTTGTTTACCATATTTAGATAATATTCCAAATATAAAAAGATAATATTTTATTTCACAAAATTTCATATGGCTACAGCGTGTGGTTAGGATTACTTAATCAGGGGTTACTCGGTTGGTCAAGGATTACTCGATCTATCAAAGGTTACTCGGACGGTCAAGGGTTACCCAATCAATATTTTAGCGTGTCTCAACCAGCCACACGATATGACCAACCACACAGAAAATGCACTAATTTTTTTTTATAATTAATATAAATTTTAGATTTAAAATAAATTGCAATTTTTTTTTTCATTGGCTAAAATATAGCATTTTCCTATGTGACGCTCTATCTCTAATTTGAAATTTCCTTACCAAAAAAATTTGAAAATTTCTAATTTCCCATCATATGTTTACAAACAACATAATATTCCATTTTTTTGAGTCAACATTCTTGTCCTTTTTATTCACTTTTAATTAAAGGTTGAATATGCTAGCTCAATAATTGATATTTCTTACTTTGATCCCTTTAATTTCCATTAATCCTATATCTAAATAATAATATTGATATTTGTAATTTTTGTAAAAAATTATCATAATGTTGGTTCCATTAATCACCCAAATAAATCATTTAATTTTATTTATGCTAATAAAATAATAATCTTATGTGTCTCTTTGATAACTTTTTATTTTTTTTATTGTAATCCTATGTAGCGCTTTACAAAAAACTAATCTTACGTGGCATAATCCTATTGTAGCGTTTTAATTTTATTTATCCTACATGGCGCTTTTTTTTTAATTATAATCCTACGTAGCACTTTAAAAAAAACCTAATCCGTGGCATAATCCGATTGTAGCGTTTTAAAAATATTAATTCTAAGTGGCGCTCTAATAATTTTTTTAAAATTAAAATCCTGCGTGGCGCTCTAAAAACTCAGGAAAAAACTCCTTATATATATATATATATATATATATATATACACACACACACACACTAGTTTTGTGCCCACGCGATGCCTGGATTGTCCTAAACTTCATGTTATTATGTAAAATATTTAGACATACGACATCATATCGCTTATTTATATAATAGTGTATTTTTTGTAGTTTTATTTGTAAATAGATATCTATGTTATATTAACTTGATATTTTTTTGTTGCACTTAAATTATTTCTAATGAACTGAAAGTATTTTTACCAAACTAAAATTATTTTTTTCTGATTACAAATTATTTTTACTAATTTTCTAGCTTTTATTAAAATATATTATAAATGGATCTCATTTTAAAGAAATTATTAAAACGAATTTTATGATGGAAATAGTAATGAGTTGTAAGATATTTATTGAAAGTTATAATTAATTTTGTATATATGAAATATTAGAAGTATATCGATAATAAAACACTATACAACATTTTCATCTTAAAAAAATCTATCCAAAATTCGCCTACTTAGCATCCTATGTGTCACAATAATACCTATTTGTCGCCTAAGTGACGCGATACTTGACGAAAAATTGGAATGCCAAGTGTCGATGTCTCGTGGCCTAACTGCGAGACCGACTTTATATATTAGTGACTAGTTTTGTGTCCCGGGCGATGCTCAGGTTGTTTATTGAATTTTAGGATAAACCTTTTTGCTTGAATATAATGTTAAATACGGCCATATAATCACTTTTGATAATGCAGGATATTTAGACATACGATATCATACTTAAATTATTTTTACTAAATTGAAAGTATTTTTACCGATTAAAACTTATTTTTACTAGTTCTCTATTATTTTAAATATATTATAAATTGAACTTATTTTAAAGAACTTTTTAAAATGAATTTATGATGGAAATAGAACCGAGTTATTAGATTTTTATTAAAAGCTATGATTGATTTTGTATATGTGAAATATTAGTAGTCTATCGATAATAAAACTTTATAACATTTTTATCATTAAAAGTCTATCCAAAAATCGATTATTTAGCATCCTATTTGTCGCCTACATGGCGCGACACTTGGCGAAAAACTGAAACGCCAAGTGTCGCTATCTCGTGGCCTGGCTGCGAGACCGGCTATATATATTAGTGATATGATATGATATTAGATTTTATTTTGAGGTACTCCATAATTCATCATAGTAGAAGTTATGTACTTGTGTAAAGTTCATTATGAAAAACAGAATCGCACTTGTTGATGTTGATTAAATGTGCAAAATTAGGATTAATTTTCGTAATAGCCGTCGATGTCTTCTGAAGAATATTTTGTACATTTGCACAGTATTTACTACGTCACGAGTAAAACTGAAAGAGACTTTCGATTATTGAACTGTTAAAAGCTTTCTTCTGAAAATATTTGTAGTTATGGCACAAAAGTGCTTGTACAAATTTACAATAGGCACTCTATATTTTAGGATAAAAAGAAATTAAGTAGCTAAAATCGACCATTAACTTCAAATGTTTTATTGTATAATAATGGATATAGTAAGAAACAAAAAGTAATAAACCAAAAAAAATGCTCTGCCAGCAAGCCTATCTAAATTAGTACACAATTGAAGTTAGAACCCTTCATGGTTCATAGTTCATACTACCGTGATGGCGTGATGCACTGCAACCCGAAAACAAGGTCTTCTGATGCCACCCTCTATATCACTCAATGTGCCAAAACTTCATAACAATAAAACAATTACCTTCTCATTCACTCGACCACTTCCAAAAATGAACTTGAGGTGAGACCAAAAGCACAAGACTGACTAATCTCACAATCATTGTTGATTGAAAAAAAGCAAAAGAATTATCGATTGATTGCAACATGACTACATCCATTTCTTTCCAAATCTCACTTGTGGAAGGAATAGGACAAGATTAATCCTGTCGTCCTCAATGATGAAAATTTATATCAGGTAGATTGACATTTTGACTTGTGATTTCGTTCTTTCCTGTATCTCACATATTGTGGATCAAATCCACCTTCTACAGCTCCGTATACAGCCCAAGGTGGTGTGGGAGCCATATAATCGGAGCTCTTGAAAGGCTCGCCAGAAGCCACCTAAAATTTGGATAGCAACCTTTAGAAAGACTGGTAAGATGAAGAAAAAAGCAATCAAAAGTATTCAACGTTTGGACCAGTTGCCACATATTATCCTAATGTTTAGCAATCCTCGAAGAATCATGAGGTGTTTGTATTGCTTGTATTAGTTTGGATCTTCTGGAACTCTAATAGATAACTTTGACCATATCAAGATAACTTGAAATTTTGAACTACTCGTAGCAAATGGGAAACATTATCGACTACTTAATATTGTTTTCCTGGAAAGATAATTAATTTTTTTTTTAAATAGAAGCAGAAAAGGAAGCATGTTAAGCTATATGAGAATATGATGGTGCTGTAACTAACCAGGTTGTGAAACTTTTCATAATCTATCCATGTGAACCATTGGCCGTTTATCTTGAATTTATTAACCTTTGCCAAAAGGACACAACAGGAGTGCTCATGCTCACAAGCAACCTCATATTCGCCTTCACTTCTCAAAGCCATAGCTTCTGAAAATGCTTTTACATCAGCATGCCAAGGAACATTTTCCATTGTCAACTTTGACGTAGCAGTTCTGCAGCAGAGTTGTTACACAATCTTGAGTACAAACTGTACAACATTCCAAATACAAAAATAAAAGGGATGAATATTTAACTGCGTGATACTTACGATCCACAATAAGTTACTCCTTTGATTTCGATGAAGTCGGGTTTCCCAAGTGAAACAAGCTTAAAATAGCCATCTACATCTTCAGCATTCCAACCTTTGACTAAAGTCAAACGATAAACAGTCCGCTGATGCTTTTCATTGAGAGAAGTCAGGGAGTCCTGCAAAAAAAAATTTGCCAGTACCACCATAAAGCAGATGCCATCGTCAAAACAAGCCTTCAGATCCTAAGGATTATAATTAAGAAAGAAGCATGCCAATAACACCAGGAAATAAGAGAGCATGTTTTCTAAATTAAATTTCAAACCATCTGACCCACAAACAGTAAATTATAATGAATACTACCAGCAAACTTCCAATATTAGATTTCACTGGAGAAAAAACTTAAGTTGAAATAGAAAGAACACATTCCAAGCTTTTCAATAGAAGGCTGTTAAGGTGAACCTAATCTGATAAATGGAACACATCAATTGTTTGAAATGATACACAAATCAAATCAGCATATTTCACTCCAATCTACTAATGAATTCAACTTATTGATCCACAAAAATCGTCGTGTTATTATCAGCAATGAGGATCAGTACATAAAGGAAGAAATAGCTCAAGTAAGCAACAGAAAAAGCCTTGCATTTTGCTTTCGATATACAGAGTGACTAACCAGAAAGCGCTCCCAAAAGTCTCCAAACAGGGGTCTATCCACAGCCTTCAAACTGTCTCTTGTTGCAGCATCAACACTCACATACAACTACACAAGGCAAAAAAAGTTCAGTATTTATAGAGTGAAGCTCGAGAAACTCTGGCTCTACATACAAGAAACCCTAGTATATACTGCGTACCTTAACATACAGTTAACTATAATTGAATGATAGCTTTTACCTGTGTGATTGGTTTCAATGATTTAATTTTTTCAGGAAATTGAGCATTTGTAACAAGGAAGGTAGAAATCCTCCTCTGATGCAGCTCATCTATAAGTGTATTGATTTCGGGATACATAATAGGTTCTCCTACAAGTGACAAAGCACAGTGCCTGGGCAAAAGACCTTCTGCCAGCCGCTCCTCTAGAACCCCTGCAACAGCAAATCTAACACTTAGTCCTGAGTTGATTTTATATGAAGAATAAAATTTTAAAGTAGTGCAGAGCAAAGAAAGTAGAAGTGTTGGACAAATCGAGAGCAAAAGAATAATGGGAATTGGGAAGGTAAGAGAAAAGTAACTGTAAAAAAAAAGGTAGCAACAAATTCTAATTTGACACACCCCAAAATGAAATGTGTGAAATAAATTCTGCCAGAACATTTGGAGTCCAGATCATAAGATATGCCAGAGACAAATTACTTATTGTACAAACAAACCCTCACTCTATGAAATGCATTTCTATTGGCATGACCAAAATAATAGCCCACAAAGAATCAGAGATGAGAACAGTAGCTCACACCCACTTTCATTCCCCCGAGATGAAGATTGGACTCCAACCAGGATCACATGTAAGCCCATCATACTCTCATCTATATAAAATGATAGCCATAAACAAACATCTTTCAAAAGACAAACCTGGAACTCCCTTCATTTGCTTTATCATTTTAGTATGAAGGTCTAACGCAGTGTTCACAATCTCAACAGGATCATCCATTTTCCATTGCCAGCTCTTCCCTACAGGATTGGTATGATGCCTCCAACAAAAAACACATTTGTTTGCACATGCAAGGCTTGGTGTGGCCTCCATGCACCTGTATTAAAAATATATCAATCCATTAAGTATATAGATTAAGGAGATAAATTATATTACAGTGCCTCCATGCACCTGTATTGAAAATATATCAATCCATTAAGTACATAGACTAATAAGATAAATTATATTACAATGTAAATATTTTTATATTAGCAGATCTGGCATGCTTAGTTGGCATCAGTTGTAACTAACCGTAAAGCTGAATTGTGCCAAGAGAAGAGCATCAGAAGCAGAGGTTTTTCTTTATCTTATTGACATTACCAAAACAAACTAAAAACAACTGAGGCAGCAAAGTAACTAAATAACACAATGCATTATGTCCTCAATTATTATATTTGAGATGACATCAAAAAGTGTAATCTCCATTCTAGAATTTTTTTTAAAGACCAATGTGAAGAAATTGGTGGTCAGGCTGAGAAAGAGAGGCAAAGTCAGAAAGTAAAGATCAATATAACTCGTGGCATGATTACCTATGACTCTCAATTCCATAAAATGAGTGCTTATAACAACCTCCACGGCCTCTAAGTTGCGCTTTGGTCCATCTGCAAAGTTTAACTCCACTATGTGTACCAATTATCTTATAGCCCTGCCCAAAAAAACATTACATAAATTAATAATTTAAAACTAGTAAGAGGAAACGGTTGACAAAGAGATTATAGTAGAGAAACAACTCAGAATAATGCTAAAATATAATATTTGTAGCATTGTTACAGTAGGATGATTAGCAAAAGATAATTTTTTTTTTATTTTAAGAAAAAAAAAAAAAGAAAGATAATTTTTTAATAAGAAAGGTATTCCATATTTCCATGCTAGCATTTGAGGTAATTAGGTAAACATGGGTAGTGGATATTCAAAAGAGCAAACAATTGAAGAAAAGACCTCTAACCTCAAAAAAGGTTCAAAATATTTCGCAACTGAATCTATGAATTGACAAAATATCCCAACTATGGTACTTCATACAAAGCTACCAGGCTGTGGTTATACATAGCCTACTGCCTCTAACTACAGTACAGATTTCAATTTGTATAAGAATGCAGAGTACTAGATCAAAGAACATTATGCCTAGATAGACTTTAACATTTGAGGCACCCACGAACAGTTTTGGTACAAAAACTGGAACCTAGAACAACTTTAATTCTCTCCGGCCTAGTAAAACACTAGACATAAGCCATATCTAGGCACTGGTCCTCAAAGCCTTTGGTTTCACTTCCTAGTCTTTGGACAGGCTGCATAGCTACACTTTATCACAAGGCAATATAATTGGCCTTTAAAATCCAGCTCATCCATATACAAATATTCGGAAATTTAAATAATAAGGTTCATGTACAATACCTCCATCATCAAATCAGCAACAAGTTCAAAATATAAAATGAAAAGAAACTCACCTGCTTCACCAGATTTGCTCTGATTACAGGAGTGACCATTTCTTTTTTGCCATCAGTCTTGACCCCATTAACCTGCACTACATTCTTTGAATTCCTTGATGGCCCCTTACCTGCTATATCCTCAAGATCAACAACACCCATTTCCTCCTCACTTTCTTCCGAATCTTCATCATCAGACTCATCGACGAACTCTGCATCACTCTCATCATCTAACTTCCCACAAGCAATTACCCCATTTTCCTGAACTACACCTTTTAGGATCTCAATCAACTTCTCACCCCAAGCATCAACCTCTTTCCCCAATCTACCTCCATCCACATCACCCTCCCTCAATGGGAGCACCTCATTTGCTCCCAATGCCTTCAACTTTTTCGAAATCCCTTTCGCCACAACATCAAAACTCTCCCCATACGCCCCACTACCAACCCCAAAAACTGCATATTTGAGCTTACTGAGCAGAAGTGATCCTACTCTAAAATCATTCGCGCTCTCCTCAATCCAATCAGCAAAAAACTTAGCTTTAGGAGGCGGCTTTCCATCCTCCCAGGTAGAAGCCACAATTAAAACAACGTTTTCCTTCGAAAGATCCTCCGGCTCATAATCTTTGACATCAATAAGGTCAATAACAAGACCTTTCGAGGCAAGCAACTTGTGAAGACGGTGGGCTAGGGTTTTACAAGTGCCAGTTTGAGTGATATAAATAAGTTTCGGGTTCCGAGCAGAGGCAGCAAACTTCTGAGAAGGAAGCTTAAGGCGGCGGGATTTATAGAAGCAATAAAAGGTGGTGGCAGACAGAAGGGCGAGGAGGGTGACACGAGACGCTAGAGCCGACGACACCATTGTAATCAATTAGCTACACAACTCTTACTCAAAAACATTGACAAAACACTTTCACCCCAGATAAACAAACCAACCCAAATCAATCCCACCTCAAATAAATTCCTTTTCTTGTCCCAAATAGATCAAATTGGCAAATCACCCTGCCCAATTAAAAAACATACAAATCAAGAATCAAAATTGGCACTATTTAATTTACACTTTACAGTATAACTGAGTAATGAAACTTCTACATCATACTTTATAGTTTATTGAAAATGCATAAATCATCAAGCTTGATTTATAATTTATAACATATACCCAGATAATATTGAGCTTGTAATTACAAGTTTAGAACTTTATATTACGATTCCATTGATTTGTATACATAAATCTATCTGGGGTTCAAGGGAATTAGGGTTTAAGAAAACTATAACATTCACTCAAATTGAAAAACATACAATAGAGATTGATTTTACCTGGGGTTAAAGAAAAGACGAGCGAGTTGAGTCGCAAACTGAGTGTTTGGGCGATTAGCCGGTTGGAGGTTTTAGGAGTAACTAGTAAACTATAAACCCAAAGCAGTGTGTTCGAGTGTATCAACGCACTCCTTTTCCTTTTTCCAAAATTACCCCTCTGTTTTTTTGGAAGAAAAATTAGCCCTCTTTGATTAAGGCAAATCTCAATTTATTACTTAAGTAGTAAAAAATCAAAATGACTTCAAAACCTTAAAACAAATAAAAAAAGGACATGCATGTAATTGTCTTTTAAGATTTCTCATTTATTGGCTGACTTGTCCAATGAGTTGGTTTGTTATTAAGTTGAGCTAATTTTAAACAAAACTTTGTTATACTTGTCGAAATAGAGTTTTAAGGAATTGATTTATAATTTTTAACTTATATTTTTCTTTTGACTTTTAGGATTAAGGGGCCGTTTGGTTGGGGGTATTCAACAAAGGAAATGAGAATCAACGGGAATTATTTCATTTGTTATTGTTTGTTAGGCCACTTTTCCATTCCCCTTTACCCCCTTCATTCCCCCAAATCCCTCTAAATTCATTCCCCACCCCCCCTAGCCTTTTCCATTCCCTTTCCTTAGCCAGCATTACACCACCATGCCTACACCAGCCACCACCCTTCTACCTACCCCCACCGTACAACCACCACCCAGCCACCTCATCGCTTTTCCCCCGGCCATCGCTGTGGTGGTGTTGTGGTGGGGTGATTCCCTTTATATTTTTAAAACAAACAACACACTACATGGAATGGATTTTCATTCCATTCTCTTTCATTCCGATTCCCTTTGTTCATTCCATTCCGATTCCCCTGCGCGAACCAAGCGGCCCCTAATTGTTTTGTTTAATGGGGTCTTATTAGTTTTATCATAGCTTATGGTATGAAAAGCAATTTCTAAGACATTTAAAGAGCAACAACTCCGATCAAACTAATAGGTTTTGAAGCTAAAGGATTAGAATTTGCAAAGTATCGTTGTCTTAAGAGTCGAGACTTTCAAATGATTATTCATGTTGTTGATGGACTGAATTATTATTTCTTAACAGCCAAATTTAATTTGCAATACTTAATGAAATAACTATTAGCACAAGTTAAATTTTAGGTTTAGAAGTTATATATACAAGTACTTTCTTTCTTTTTTTTTTTTTTTTTTTTAATCTATCTATCTTAGATTTGATACTAAATACTTCGTAATAATTTTTTCTAAAGACTTAAGACTCGTAAACCATTTTTTAATTATTATTGAAGTAGTTCAAAACAAAATTTTAGATTTTTTTTCCCCGAAAAGCACACAATTTTATTAACTCGGCAGCATTATATCATCCATTACAAAGCGTGATGCTTCTCCTCAATCCACACACGCAACCCATCAAGCTTTTTGCTAAGCTGTGCTAATTTGTGTGCAACTTTGTTGGCATTACTAGCTACATGAGACTATGCAAGCTCAAAGATACTCCCTCTGTTCCAAAATGATGTTCCTACTTTGACCAAATTTGACTCACAAAAATATTCTAAAGAGGAACATCATTGTGGAACGGAGGGAGTATCATTTATTATAAAACCTAAGCTACTGCACTCCTTCCTTTGCGGATGCAAATAATGATAGACTTTGATGTTGTCAGTCTCAAGCTCCACCCTTGTAAGTCCAGCTTCAATCGCAATTTGGAGAGCATGCCTTACCGCCAAAGCCTCTGCAATCTCTGAATTCCCACAGCCCCGAGTAGTGATGCATGTAGCAGCCATCACATCCCCCTTCCTATCCCGCATTTCACCACCAAGACCAAACATATCATCTTTGAAGCAAGCCGCATCTGCATTGACTTTAAAAGATCCCATAGCAGGGGCTCTCCATGACTGACAGACAGAAGCAGTCTTGCTCATCTCTGAAGGTAAGCATTCATTTGCCTTTTCGTACTCTCCTATGATGCTCACAGCCCTCCTTTGAACCTCCAGTACTTCTACCCTTTTCCCATTAAACACCCAGGCATTCCTTTTCAGCCAGATTCCCCAAAGTGTACTCCAAAGCAAGCTCCACCAAGTATTATCAGAATAAGATTTCTCAAGCATGAGATGCCACTCCTTAAAAGAGTGAACATCAAGGGAGCTCGAGTCAAGTTCAACGGGGGGAGGATTACCAAAACCCGTAGCATGAGGCTTTTTTTTTTTTTTTTTTTTTTGGGATAGCAAAATTGCTCAGCATACTTGTTTTTTTGGGAGCCAAATTGCTAGGTGTACTTATACCATACATTCATATGAACCTTTTCATTTCATGTTGCTTCCCATTAGAATTTTTCAATGTAGTTCTGTTTATATCCAAGAAGAGCCAACACACCAGGACTACAACTTCCACAAAGTTTCGACTCACTGTATTAAATAAAGATTTATGTAGTACTTGTATATATAAATTGAAGAATAATATAGGTCGCAGTCATAGAGCAAATGTGCCCTTATTCACAACTCCAATAATACATCTCAACCGCACAAACATAACATGAAAATTTTTGTCGCAATTACATGACCACCAAGTCGCCCACTGGGACTGGCGAAAAATGGTGCTTTGTCTTCAAACCACTTCCAGTATAAATGACTTTTTCACAGGCTATCATGATCAGTAGAGTAACAAAATCGAGATCAGCATTGAAAAAAAAAAAAGTTCAGGGTTGATGACCCTGAAGTTGAGAGAGAATATCACCAGTCGCTTGATGTTCTTTCTGGTCATCTTTCTTCTATACCATCTTTCTGGTGGCGATGAAATAGTCTTTGAAATACAGTACTGTAAAGAAGCCTTTCAAGGAACACCGGTATAAAGGCTTCAAGAAGGGTAAAATAATGGCTAAGGTTGATAGTGTTGTGGTCTTCAAATTGAAATTTCAACCAGGTGATGTTCCAGATTGCGCAGAACTATTCTCGCAAAAATTTTGGCTTCGAGTGGAGCAGTTGCAGCAGCAGCAGCTGCACGCAGGACTCTCGGGGCTCCTGCATTCTGCAGAAGATTTGCATGGTGTATAGCATGCCGGCCACCTGGTATAGTGAACTGCAATTCGAAAAATTGGAGGTTTTCCATGGAATATTAAAGTTCTTTCCAATATTAAGAATGAACACACAAACAACCCCTCCCCAAAAAGAAATCTCATGAAAGATAAAGCACAGAAGAAGAGGAAGAGAAGCAGTGGCAACAAGAGGCCTCATCCCTTGATGTAGTTCTTTGAAGCTGAGAGGGGAGCTTGTTTCGGGATTATTCCGTTTTGAAGAGTACACTCACCATTCACTAGGGTCCTGTTCAGATTACTGTGAATCCTATCATCCCAGTCCATAACATTTTTTCCAACGAGTTTGACTGAAATTATCAAGTTTTAGTTCCTACTGAGCTAAAGAGCCAACTTTCTCAAAGCAATAAACGCAGTAATTAACTTAAACTTTTACAGTAGATGAAATTTCTGTTACCACAAGTTCACAGGCCACACGTATAATAGTGTATTTTAAAGAATTTTCTCTTTGCTACTCAGTTTCAAACTGACAGAAAGGAAACTGGTAGGGGTTAATAAATGCAGTGCTTAAATAAAAAATGCATGCTCATCCATTCAACTTGATTTTTTACACATACACTTACACAGCCAAAAGGGATCGTACTTGAGACATTTACCCACCATCAAAGAAAATGGTACAAGTTTTACCATTAAAAGCAAGGCCTTATTCCTTGATATAGAAAACAAGTGCCCTAGCTCCTTAATAAATTAAACAAGAGTATCTATGATACTAGCAGCATCGTATATACTGGATATGCATGTCAAAAATTAAGCAGACAAATAGAAATTCTTTTACCTGGAGAAGAGCAAATGCAGCACAAGTCTTTAATATTGAAGATGGATTACGCAGCATTGCCACAAATCTCCCAATTTCTGCTCCACTGAAAATTTTAAAGAATAAAAAACCATCAATGGCAATCATAACTTACAATAAGCTTAACAATAATGCTTTGAGCTTTGGAGCACTAGCAGGATGCATCTTTAGATGAAAAGGCACTAAAAGATTCGACTTTTTTTTGTGCAATGTCAGGTTGGTCCCAAAAAATGTCTCTCCAATGGCTCGTTCATATAGAGTCTCTCAGTTGGTCATAAAATCAGTTTGAGTCGAGGCCAAATAAATGTTGAACTCCCTAGACCCATTAAAGGTGGATCCAAGCTGAATCAGTTGTTCAGATATTTTAGCAGGTCTTATGGATCATATTTAGTGGTACACTAAACCTGCTCTTTGAAAGGCCATTGCCTAGGCCAGTTTTTCGTGATGAGACTGCAAGCTGTCATAAGCACGGGTGTTTAAGTTTAAAAGACTATTTACTACAAATGTCAGAAATTTTCAAGTTCAATAGTATGTTTAAGTTTCTTCTGATGCTTTAGAACCAAAGAGGCAAAGAGCATTACCAATGTCAGAAATTTTCAAGTTAAATAGTTATGTTTGAGTTTCTTCTGATGCTATGAAACCAAAGAGCATTACAAAAGTGGATTGGCTTGTGTCCAATACTATCTAACTGTAGTGAGGGCTCTGAAGAAGTTATAAACAACTATTGCTGGTACAAGTGTAATGTCAAGAAGTTCTGGTACTACCCCTTATCTTCAATTTTACTCCCCCTAATGTGCAGCTATACTTCTTACCTGCATCTAAGATGACCAGCTTCCTGTATTCGAGCTGCTTCTGTTACTTGTGCCAATGCTGCAGGAGCTGATGATGCAGCAGCTGCTGCAAATGCTTGAGGATCAGAAAAGGTAAGAACAAACGCTTCAATATGTTTCAAAGCCATCCTTCTAGCCCCATCCAAGCTTACACACTTAGACACGCCTTCAGATGAAGTTCCAGTCAAAGCAACTTCACCTATCCTGTGAAAAAAAAAAGACATTCTTGGTAAATCAAAAAGTTAATGCAAAACACCTGCAGTCAACATACATCCCTACAAAGATCTAAATTATGATAAATCTACAAAGCACTATAAGCAACACCAATGATGATGTCAAGCAGCACTCTACCAACCCCTTAGGCAGCATTTTCACTACATTCTAACATATTTATGCCATTTAGGCAAATCCAAATACAACCAAGTTCCTTGCTCTGTCCATTGAAAAAGTTAACAGGAAAAAAGTTGAGAGAGAAGAAGAATGTTACTACAAATCACAAGTCATTACCAGTAGAGCTGAGCAAAACTATCTGATAATCCGAAAATCCGAAATTCCGATCCGCATCCGATCCGAAAATTTAGGATAACCGATCCGAAAACATTTTTGGATCGGATATCCGATCCGAAAATTTTGGATATCAGATCGGATATCGAATATCAAAAATTTCGATTTCGGATATTCGAATATCCGAAAAAAAGTCGGATATCGGATCGGATACCCGATCCGAAAAAAACACTTTTACAAAAAAAAAAAAAAAAAAAAAAAATTCGGATAACCCTAACTTATTACTTATCCGCCTCTTTCTCCTCTGTTTTCTCCCTCCTCCCTCCTTCCCTAAGTCCCTAATCCACCTCTGCCTCTTTCTCTTGCTCCTCTATTTTCTCCCTCCTCCCTCCTCCCTCCTCTCTCATCTCAAGATCCTTTCAAAATCCCAAATGAGTATTCGTCCCAACCCAAAAACAACTCCAAGGATGGAGATGCTGGTAACAAAGAAAACAGGTTTTTGATTCCCAAATGAGTATTCGTCCCAACCCAAAAACAACTCCAAGGATGGAGATGCTGGTAACAAAGAAAACAGGTTTTTGATTCTTTGAGTTGGTATGGTCAGGATCTCAATTACCGAATGACGATTCAAGATCTACTAGTGTTTCACCACCGATTAAAGTATTTTTGGTTTTTTTAATTAATTCAATTCATCGAAATTCATTTTTTTTTTTTGTCGTTAATTGCAATTTTCTTTGTTTGAGTAAAATATTAGATTTGGCTTTCAATGGTGAAGAGGAATTTGGTTATGTTCAATTTTTTTTTTTTTTTTTTTTGGTGATATTTAGATTGTAAATTTGATACTTCGTATGTTTTAATCTAGTTTTCATAAATGTTCAATTTTATTTTTTTTTAATAAAATAACTGGGCTATGGAATCTGGGTTCTTCGTTCGTGGTGCTGGATACTGGTGGATGGGAGTTGTAGGTGGGTGGTTGTCGGAAGTTGGTGCTCGTGGGACTGGCTTCTGGTGGGTGGGGGACTGCCAGACTGGGAGTTATAGTGGGTTCTGGTGATATTTAGATTGTAAATTTGATACTTCGTATGTTTTAATCTAGTTTTCATAAATGTTCAATTTTTTTTTTTTAATAAAATAACTGGGCTATGGAATCTGGGTTCTTCGTTCGTGGTGCTGGATACTGGTGGATGGGAGTTGTAGGTGGGTGGTTGTCGGAAGTTGGTGCTCGTGGGACTGGCTTCTGGTGGGTGGGGGACTGCCAGACTGGGAGTTATAGTGGGTTCTGGTTCTGGGCGCTTGAAGTTAGCAATGAAGCTCAATTCAACCCTCTTCGGATATTGGATATCCGAGTTATCCGGATATCCGAAATTTTCGGATCGGATATCGGATATTAAATATTTGGATTTTCGGATACGGATATCCGATCCGAAATCCGATTTCGGATCGGTTATCCGATCCATGCTCACCCCTAATTACCTGGTAGGTTTTGTTTTTTTTTTTTTTGGGCAGCAAGGTACCACATTCTTTTGAATATGATCATAAAATGATAAAACTGATCATAATCCAGAATTTAAGCCATGATTCTTTCAAAAAAATACGGAGTATAATTTAGAAGGGGCTAATCCTGAGAACAAGAGATAAAATATAGGCTATTAAGTAACATAATGGCTACTTTATCACAGATTCTTACCCTTGCATAACGCAATGTAATTTTCACTTGAAACACACCACTAAGGGTAATCACATTACAGTGTCCACAGTTGCATATCACCATTAAAACTGTTCATCCTGAAGAAATTATGTTGCTTAATGAAAAGGAGAATAATTGATTCATATTTTGGATTTTGGAAAAGTTTAATAACCCCTCTCACAAAAAAAGTTTTGGAACATGATTTGATTGTTATTTAGTTCAAATCAAAAGTTTCTAGAAAGGGTCAAATCAAGCTACATCCACTACCCTCAATACAGCGTCCGTGAAATGCCATTCTGCAACTTATCATTAACCTCAATCAAGCAGGCCTAAACTTTACCAAGTAAAGAGTAACACATGCTGTTGAAAAGGGATAAAGTCTTCACATTTCTGGTATTAAAAAAATATTACTCTGGTGGATCCTCAACTCATTATTGCCACTATAAAAAGGGCTTGTAAAAATAAGAAAGGTGTCTCATTGTCCTGCCATGTTTTAAGACGAAACACAAAACATATTGATACACTTTGTATTCCGACAAATTTCCGACATGTAATTCCTTAAGTTGTCACAAAGCAGTTTTCTAACCTACTGTATGCCGAGGCAAATAATAGGCAAAATCAGATCGACCCAACACTTCAGCAAAAAAGGACAAAAATAAAATTTACCTTCCATCAAACATATAAGCTAATGCCAATGCAGCCATGAACCTTGCCATCTTCGACACTGAAGAGGAACACAGATGAACAAGGGCAGGGACCCCACCTTCTTCCACAATCCGCAGCGCATTACCAGGGTTGAAAGCAAGGTTCCAAAGAGCTCCAGCTGCTGTCTCATGAACATCCTGGAAGACAGCTGTAGTTAGAATCTATTGTTCAACAAAAAACTAAATAATGGTTATCAAAGCAACACCAATAATACAAAGAGGAGGCCTGATGTATAATAATAGAACAAATATGCCCACGAAAGACTTTCACATCTCCCAATTACATATATAACATCAGGAAAGAAGAAAAAAAAATAAGGGCAGCAAGTTCAAACCAGGGGTTTTTCCCCCCACTCATGTCCTCAAACTATATAATATATTCCAGCTCAAAAGCTTTATCAAAATAATCACATTCTTAAATGCAACTCAATTTTTATAGAGGAAATTTTGAGGAAACTACCTTCTGAAAATCGGTTTTTGTGAAGAACTACCTTATATAAAAAAAAAATGTTGTAATAAATTACCTTATAAAGCATAAAATGTTGCATTCCGTTAGTTTGGCTATTTTTCGGTGTTTGACTTTTCTTTTTTGGCTTATTTTCTTCCTTTTTCCTTCCACTTTCACCTAATGTTTTCATCTTCCTCGGAATTTTTTCTTCTCTTTTCTCAAAGCCCTCACGTTCTTCTCATTCCTACATAAACTACCCACCAAAGCCCAATTTTCTCTCCCTTGTTCTTGAAGAAGACCAGACCATGCAAGAATAGCTTGTCCAATACTTCTTCACCTGAATTGGACAGTGGGTTTTGCTTCAAATTAATTGCTTTGCAAACCCCTTTGAGAATATTGCTCATTTAGGTGAGATATAGGAATTGTAACTTCCTCGGGGTTTTGATGTTGGTGTCTGCCATAGATGAGGTTTCATAAGTTTTTTTTAGCTAAGGGATTGTTATGGAGGGATTAAGGAGAAGAATTCAGCATTATTTGAAGGGGAAGACTGAGAATAGAAGGTGGTGACTAAGAGCCTCTACTGTGATAGCAAATAGTAGTCATCAAGTTCCGAACTTTGAATTTGCGCTGCATTGGTGTATAAAGATTGTTTGAAAAGAACTTTGGGGCCATGAATGGAGAGAAAAAAGGAAGAAAATAAAAGGCAAAAAACAAAAAAATCAACGTCGGAAAATAGTCGAACACCCGAAATCTGGCAAAAGATACCTTTTTACAGCATTTTATGCTTTGTAAAGTAGTTAATGACAACATTTTTTATATGATGTAGTTTTTCACCAAAAAAAAATAAAAATAAAAGAGATAAAGAGAGAGAGAGAGAGATTTTTATAAGGTCTTTTGCCGCTAATGTGCAAAACAATACCTTAAATTCTCACTACAATTGAGTAAATATACAATCCATCACTTTTAACAGCAGATGTGAATCACAAAAGATGATTTATAGAAATGAACAAAGAAAAATCGATTTAACCATATATAATACTTCATACAAAAAAAAAAAGAAAAATTAGGCTAACTACTACACATTAGTAACAGTGACTATGTTGTCAAAGTTGAAAGCCACAATCAGAAACAGAAAACAAAAGGAGAAATTAATTTCGAAAATTTTCAACAATAAGACCTTCAGCATTAAGCCTACAAGATACAGTCCATTCTCTCACATAAAAGGAAAGTGTACATACATTATTACAACGCAGTATATCAAATATAAAAGTGTCCGCAAATAGCAACAAAGTCCATTTAGCACAAGTTGGGTGCCAGGGGGGGGGGGGGGGAAATTAATCAAACAAAACAATAACATAAGGACATATCTTGTACTCACTTCAGCTTCAGAACGTGCCAATGCAATAAGCGGCGCAACACCTCCTTCCCGGCCGATAGCAATGCTATAACAAAAATAAGATCATATAAATATTATCCATTAAACAGAAAAAGGAAAATTACCAACACAATACATCACAAGTTAGGAACGCTGCTTGGTATAATATAAACGTTGGACAACTGAAGGAGGGGGGTATGGGAACATACCTTGCAACATATAACTTTTCGTGGTTACACATTAGATTCAGCAAACAGCTCATTCAAATTTATAGAATTCATATATGGGTCTCTTGCCAATTACTTTGTTATGAAAAATTAACCAATATTAATATCAATTTTACTTTAATTTGTTTCCAAAAGAGTCATTTTTAATTTCAGACAAAACCGGGTTACATTAATAGATGTAATGTTTAATTCAGCTTCCCTTCACTTCGAGTCATTTTGGTAAAAGTCAAAGATGGGACTCTTGTCAATTACTATGTTACAGAAACTCAATCATTCATATTATCAGAATCAGTTCTATTCAATTTGAATAGGGGCCAATTTTTCATTCAGAGAATTAAAAAAGGGTTACATTATCTTGAATGGAATTTAGGTATGGCTCAACTAATACAAATCAGATGATATGGTATGGCTTGGTTTTTTCAACTTCTACTTTCCTAATGGCAGAATCAAAAGAAGGGACAAAATATCTGATACTACGTAAGTAAAAAGTATGGAAACATTTTATGTATCCTCAACAGGAACAAGAAGTAAATGCTATAGATTTATGAGAAGCATTTAAGTGAGCTCCACTTTTAGAAATGAACGTTACATGTTAATAAATAACATAACAACTATAAATTTATAGTCCAATTTCTTCCCTCATATGAGAAATATCTATTATTTCGAGGCACTACTATGTGTCTGCCTATATATAACGTCCTGTTCAAAGCTCAAACAAAAGAATGAAGAACCTAACCACAAGCTTGCCCTATACTATGAATATATAAATCATATACTAGTACGTGGATAGTGAGACCATTGGCATTGGTTTTTATCAAAGACAACAATCTCAAAAAAAAAAAGAAAAAAAATAACTAAAAAAATAAAAAATCTTTCACCCGTGGAGCTTGTTAAGGTGATAGAGTTATAGATAGGAATGCAATAAAAAAAAATTAATGAAAGATCATACCATCATAGAGCAAGTCACATGAAAAATCGTTAGGACCGACTGAAAACTTAATATAAGAGTGAATATGAAAATTTTCTAGACACAAGCTACTGGAAGGCTCTACAAAAAATGAATGACCAAAACTGTTTTCCTCTTGGTGACAAGCCCTTTTTGCAAGAACTTATAGCTTATAAGGAGAAATAAATCACTCAAAATAAAAATCACAAAATCAAACATGGCAATAAATATGTGCAAGGAACTCTATAGATACCTATTTGCCTCTGACACTGATAGGCCCCATAAAGCACCAGCAGCCCTTTCCTGAAGACCTGGAGAAGCATTTGAGCAAGACTGTGCAAGAGCAACCTAGACAAAATAAGAAATAAGTGTGAGTAATATACTAAACAAAATGCAAATATGCAATTCACATATTATGCATCATATATAGGTTAATAACATGCTTATTAATGCATCAGTAGCTAATATCCTAGTGCCCCAAACTATGAAGGAATCATGCAAGCTCAATAGGAGAAACTTGACATCCAACAGATACTCCAAAATTAAACAATTTTAGTATCTTTCGCCTTACTCATTCATAGTCTCTGCTGATATCAGTGGTCACAAGTTTGCACTATTTAAGACGAATTATGAACTTACACGATCCTCCATCAGGCTCAATTCATTCAAAATTTAAATATAAAGATTACAACACCAAGGGTGAACAGGGCATGAACAAATTTTCTATTGGAACACAAACACAGTGTGTTTACATACCAATGCCTCAACACCACCAGCTGCAGCAATTGCTTCTCGATTTCGATCATCAAATGACAAGTTCCACAATGCACCAGCAGACTCCTGTCTGCTCAAGAACCATAAAATAAGTATTTTAGATAAAAGAGTTCAAGAGGACAGATCATCATGAATTCAAATCACAGTCAAACAAGAACCAAACAGAAAATTTCAATCACACAAGAATAATTATATAGACTAATTTATGAATTATAATAAGTGGGTCACACACGAATTTATGTTCATTTAATGAGGAATATCTGAGACATATTCTAATGCAGTGAAATTTGTTTCCTATTCCACAAAAATACCTGACACCTTCATGAGGAGAATGTGTCAGCTGTACCAAGGCTTCAAGAGCACCAGCCTCCTGTCCTACAGCTGAATTATTATTGTTACTATCACCATGAGCTGCCAAATTTGCCAAGGCTCGAGCAGCCTATAAAATCAATTAAATTAAATTAGAAATATATAAAGTACTGGTAAATAGATGAAAGCTAATCCAGATTGTCTTATTTTTCAATCGGATTTAGAAAACAACTTGTAACTTTAAGCGTTTAAGGTAAAGGTGATGTTACTTTCATGGGACATATTGTTCCCCCACATGCGAATATATTAACAAATTCCACCTTGTCGATAAAATCCTATTATTTCCAGGAAGTTTGACAAATTAAATTCTCACTTCACACAAACAGTACATCATAATCCATGAAACGGCATCCAAAGTCACGGAAGACAACAAACTTCTGGATAATATTAGCATCACCTGCTCTTGCACTCCCTCAAACTTGCAATTGCGAGCCAGCATCACTAATGCATGTACACCACCAGCAACTGCAACCTCCATGCTACATTTGTCATCAGCTGCCAAGTTTGCCAGAGCACCAGCCGCTCGTTCCTAGAAAGTGTAGAAATGACAATTATAAATATAAAGCACAACATAACAGGAAACTTGTATTGTGGTAAATGTTTGTGATCATCTCAATGGAAGTACAAACCAGAACTCCATCGCCACCAGTTGACCATTTGAAGATAAGATCAACTAAAGCTTTAACACCTCCTGCCTCTGCAATGGCACCCTGAACAACAAAAGGAACCTATTAACAAAAAGTTCATACAAACACAGATGACATAAAACTGAGAAATAAGGTGGGCAAAAATGACCAACTTTATGCTCTTCTCCGACTGATAAATTCCATAATCCACCAGCTGCCTCCTCGGCCACCAGCCTATTCATGGCCCTTGCCAAATTCGCTAGAATAGTGATACCTCCTTCATCAGCTACAGCTTTTGCAACATTAGCATTTACAGACAAATTTGCTATTGCCTGTACATGAAAACAATGGTCAACGTCAAAGCACACAATCACTCCTAAACATGTGGAGCTTCAACAGTCAGGGAAAAGAAACTCATCTTTTCACTAAGGATGGACATTGGACAGAACTGAACAAAATAAAAACCTAAGCTTATAAGGCGCATATATGGAACCTTAGCAGATAGTAGAACTAGAAAGTGCGCTAGAGATATTCATACCTTGGCAGATTCTGCCTGCAATCCTTCTCGCCACGAACTGGCAAGATGAAGGAGAAGCTGCACACCCCCACCTCGCATAACTGCTTCCGCTCTTTGTCCATCAATGCTAGTATTCTCATCATCAATAACCACAAAAATAGCAAGCCCAGTAGCTGCCCTTTCCTGAACATCCTCCTGTGAACTCTGCATCAAACTGAGCAACAATGTAGCACCCTGACTGACCCAAAAGTTATCCAAACCAGGAGGATTACTCTCAGCAATTCGCAAAAGCGAATACGATAGAACCCATTCCAGCCAAGTCATAATGTCATCCAATTTCTGATCTTTCCTCTCGGTATCCCTCCAATTTAAAAACACATTCCTCCCTTTCATTGAATTATCGACGAATAACGAACCTACCCCTTTGAATATATCACTGAGCAGGGACAACAACAGCTTACTTTTACTCCCATGACTGCTTGTCACAAAGTTAGCATCTTCCTCAACATTTGTACAATTAAGTGCACACAACACCTTCAAACTTTGACAAGACAACATCATCCTCGAAACCGCGGTAGGACTAATATCAGTCCTCGAAACATCCAACCCAACTAAATTAGGCAACTTACTCCAAAGATGAGACACCAAACCCCATTTCAAATTAGAAGTCCCAGCAACAGATAGAAATCTAAGAGACCCCATATTACCCAAAGCAGTTTCATCAACTTTCAAACAATCCATAAACCCAATATCACACAAATTAACACAATTTTTAGCAAGGGCATTGATAGAATCAGAGTCAATTTCTCTTACCCCAGATAATCTGAGCCTCCTCAACTTTGGGCAGCAAATGGCAACTGCCCGGATCGCATCACTGCTGATTCTCTCACAAAAATCAGGCCCCAATTGAAGACACTCAAGCATCTCATGCCGGGCGGCGATGACCGAAAGCGTAGCATCAGTCATTTTCCGGCAATACTCACCGGAAATTTCCCGTAAATCCTTCGCTTTCAAGTAAATGATAGCATCAGCTGACTCCGCCCCAAGAAATCGAACCCGGCGAAGGTTCGAACACCGCGATGACAACGAAACAGCCGAGCTAGCGTCACAACGGTGCGCCCGGAGGTCCAATGACTCCCATAAACAAGGAGTAGACCCCAGATTACGCCATGTTCGGCACGAAGAAGACAAGCTAGCTCTATCTCTATAGTTCAAAAGGGCGAAAAGCTGGATTACCGTATCATCCGGCAAGGTGGTCCAATCGACGGCGACGCCAATTGGGGAGATGGGTGCGGCGGAATTTGCGGCGGGATTAATGGGTAACATAGAATGAGGAAAATCGGCATCGTTTTCATCAAGTATGAGTTCAGGGTAGCTGGGAAGAAGGAGCTTTTCTTTGCCCTTCTTAGCCACTTTCCGACGAACCCTTCTGCTCATACTAATGAAATTTGATGATTTTGCAAGTGAATGAGAGAGAATTGAAGTTGAATTTTTCTGGGTTTTTGAGGGTTCAATGAGATACCTGACCAACAAAGGTGCAGGTGAGGAAGAAGAGAGAGAAGAAGGAAGACAAGCAATGTAAGGAGAGATGCAAAGGTAAAAAGAAAAAACAAATGGTGGTGATGAATGAATTAGCTTGGCTAGTATTGTCTATTGACCTCAAAATGATGCATTTATACATCTAAAGTTTTTGTAAGCTACATCTTTGGATTCTTGAGTGGGATGTATAGCCCATTTATCAAGTGCATTTACATGATTGGAATTGTGTTCTAGTTTGGTTTTGGCCTTTTGGATGGTGGATTTGCAACCCATCGGGTTGTTAGGGTTTTTCGATGGCGGATACGGCATGGTTTTGTTACGTCATAATTTGATCAGTTATTACAAGTCGGATTCTACGGCAGGCTATGGAAAGGCGATATAAATTACAATGTACTATCGTCTTCCTCGGTAGCATGGCGAGTAGTCGGCGTATTTTGGTACATACACGAATGTGTAAGATATTGCATATTACGTATGTGATTTGTGTGGTAATCTGTGAAAGTTACGTGCTAAACTCATAGTTCAATGGACTTGCTCACACGCAACGCTGTAAAAAATGATCTTCGTAAAATGAAAACAAATTGATACTATTGCGCGCTAGAACTGTACCTTTCGTGCTCAACACAATAGACGAAAGATGCACACATATATCACACATCACCATGTCAAATGTACACTCTCACATGATCACATACACCAATGTAAAGTATGTCCTTCATAATATTACTTTAGGCACATTCCTCGTTATTATTCATATTACTCTAGTGCTTTGAATACTATGAATCCTTTGTTATCCACATTCCTCGTTATTATTCATATTACTCATAAGTTGTTGATTATAATTGTAACAATACTCTTTGTGAATGAAAAAAACTTATAATCCTAATTCTCTATTGAAATGGCTCGCTCCATTCAACTTCAAATCGAAGCTCTAATTCAACAATCTCCATATAAGTTATGCCATGCTACTTCACATAATTTTGAATTTCCATTGTTAGTTTTACTCCGAGCAACACAAAAACAACATTGATTCCATGTAAAAGAGGTAATGTGTCACTTTTGTCAAGTTTCGATAACCTGCTGCATAAGACTGGGGGATGTAATGGGTTGCCACCAGCTCAATTTTCACCTGTGAAGGCCATTGCTATGGCGAGTAGTATATATCTCGAACGCATTTATGAATGATCAAACGTGGCCATCTTTGTGATCTTCCACCTCGTAAGGAGCCACTAAATTAGAAGACGAGAATGAAAAATTAAACAATATTAGCAAAAAAGGCCGAATTACATCTTAGTTGTTCCAAAGGTTAGACTTATTTTGAGCTAATTGTGAAAATGTTGACTTATTTTTGACAATTTTTCCTAATTTTAAATTACACTTAAAAACTTTTTTTTTTTTTTTTGAATGGACTTAAAAACATTACTAACAATATTACACGTGATAATATTTTTTCTTATATAATCACCAAACATGATTGAAGTTTACTTAATTTGACCACATACACAGTTTTTATCAACATGATTTAATAAAGTTACCACCTTTAGTATATATATAACTGACCACATGATTTGTAAGTGTGATTTAAAGAAAAAAAATGTTTTTATAAACTACAATAATTGTGATGTTTCATGTATTCAACCCACTAGAAGGCTTGACCACATCACTACCAGTTTACAGTTTTTATGGAGTAATGCTTTATGATTATAAATTAAAGATTGTATGAAATTATTTGTTTAATCAACTTTAAAATAGTTATACTTACTTAGTATAATCATGTTAGTTTAGTAAAGTGAAACTAGAAAATTAGTAACTACTTGTTGTAAATTTTTATCTTTAGATTTTTAAATAAAAAAAATAAAAATAAAAATAAAATAAAATAAAATAAAAAAAACATAAAAAAAAGTAAAATTATGAATAACTTGCAATTTGCAACACATCCACTCAAATTTATTAAAGAATGTAAATGAAAAATAACTAAAAAAATTTCAAAGAATGTTTACATGCCACATGACATTTTCATCCTTTTTTTTTTATTTTTTTTTATTGCATACGCCACGTGTCACTCTCCTTTATTTGTTTCTTATTACATGCATGTCATCATTATTTTAAAAAAAAAACTATCAACAATATTTGAACATGCAACCTTTACCTCTTAAATTAAGTGTTTTTACCACCAAGCTATGTCACATTGTATATTCTATATTAAATACAAAATATTATATGTAGTGAATGAAAATATGCAAAACAAATTTAATTATAAAAAAAATTGAATCATTAATTTAAATGTATAAGTAGTATTAATAATCAACCACATGAATCACGGGGCATTGCCCAGGCCAAAATATTGAGTAGTTAAATTTTTAAAGAAGATTTTAAGAAGAAAAATGATAAACATAGCCTTTAGGCTATGTATAAGAAGCTAATAAAAGAAATATTAAGGACAAATTAATATTAATTACACCGATCTACGCGCATTTTTGTCATGAAAATTCTCAACTTAATTCCCTTTTAGAAAGTATATTTGATGATTATATATAACCCTAAGGGCTACATACATATATCATTTCCCAAAAATATTAAATGAAAAATGCTAAATCTTAAACATGAAGCTTAATTACAACAATCACACGAAATTTTATCATGCATCCAAAATTAATATAGAGTACAAATTTAAGAAACTTACTCGTATTAAATGCATACTCCAATCATTTTAGGAATAAGATATTTAATAAATCAACTTGGAAAAAGTTAGTTACATGGAAAATAACTGTAAAAAAATTCAAAAATATCACAAAAAAAACACAGAAACATCGGTAGGTGAGAAAACCAATTGAAATCAAATTCCAGAAAAATTCCGGAAAATAATTGTCGTTTGTTTGTTGGGTGTTTCATAACCAGTAATTGGATCACTGTCCAGATTCATTCAACGAACACCACACTCCAATCTTCCATCATCCAATCAAAAATCCCTTTAATCAACTGAAATTTTTAGAATCAATCAACCAATTCCCATTTCTCTCTCTTCATTTTGTTTTGCAATTTGATCAATTTCTATGATGTTCAATTCATACTTCTACTAGTTCAATTCATCCGTACAAAACCCAGAAGTTTTTTCGCCAGAATTTTTCTGGGTTTTAATCATTAAGAACTATGAATTTGGGTAGGCAGAAGAAGAACAATAGTGGTGCTTCATCTTCATCTTCTTCGCCAAATTGGTTTTCGCATTTCTGGGAATCAGCTTGCCGGAGTAAATCCCTCGCACCCAATTCTTCCGACATCCGTACGAATTCCGGCGACGGTCTTGTACGGCGGTTGGGATTGTTTGAGCTTGTTCTTATTGGTATTGGAGCTTCGATTGGTGCCGGGATTTTTGTTGTTACTGGTACTGTTGCTCATGATGCTGGTCCAGGTATAAACAATAAGTTTAGGTTTTTGAATTTTATGTTCTAATTTAGTGCATATTGTAGTTAAACTTGTTTTTTCAGGTGTTTATTTTGAGTTTTTCTGAAGTGGGTCAGTCTTATATTCAGTTTGTTTCCTGAATTGAGCTGGGTTTGATGGATTGTTTGTTGGTGAATGGTGAAATTTGCTGTGTTAATTGATTTGTAAAAAGAAATATTACATGTGGAGATGCTGCATCTTTTTGGACAACTTGAGTAATTAATGATATGGTATCTTGTATCCATTGGGACAACTTAGACTTAGCTGCGTGGCATCCCACTGCTGAACAGGTTCAAATTTGTGGCCCCTAGCCGGCGAGTCACAGCTGGGACCCATCACTGAACAGATTTATACTTCCATTTTGTTGCTATCTATGCTTTTATTCTGTTGTTTATTGTGGATTTCAGTAGACTAGTAGAGGGTTTGTGAATGATCTGGGTTTTGAGGTGGCCTTACCTTAATAATGGATTGTGTATTGCCAAGCCCATCTTAGGTAATTTCATCATGGCAACAAAGAGGAAAATACCGAATAATTAATTGATTCTGCTATTAATTTTAGTGGTCCTGATGAAGTTGCTGATACTAAAAATTTGTTTTCAAGCTATAGGTAATAACCATGCCTGTGAGCCTGTCATGGCTGTCAAGTATTTGAGTTTTCTGTTACATTTTGGGATTTTGCTATTTCTCTAAATATCAGGTTACTAGGTTAGCTGTATACTTAAAATTTGGAGCCTCAGTTAGCCAAGAAGCTCCATGATTTTGTCTTGATTTACAAGGGAAGTCATGTTAAGAATCTCTTCAGAATAGCATTAGTGACTTGGTGTGAAACAGGGGAAGGGAGTGTCCACCAAATATTAAGAAGGGGAATAGATGATCTTAGGTGGAATCATGTCGGTGACATTTTATTTTGATTAGGAATTAGTGGGAGCTGAACTATAGGTGATATGGATCAAAGTTGGGGTCATGGCAGTTTGATGGGCTTGTGTAAAATTAGAGGGTGATTAGTTAGAACTCAGAATATAACCATGTCAGAGGGTCAGAGCTGTTGATAATAGGCTTATCTAGCCTATTTATTTAACTGCCCTTAATAGGTACTAAGATTAAACTGCAATATGGGGTTAATCAACTACATGATCTTGGAGGCTGTCCCACAGATTTTACTATTTTAGTGCTCTTCATCATAATATTAATGGCAGCTTGCTGAACAATCAGTAATCTCAGTATTATTGCATTTTATTGCTGCGATTGATGCTTGATTATTTCTCTGCTTTATCTCCTAGCGGTTTTCTTGATAGTCCTATGTTACGGAAGTATCTTATCCCTGTTTACTGACTCAACCTTGTTGCATTCATGGTCTTTATTCTCTCTTGAAAGAAGGTTCAACCCTGGCTTATTTGACTTCTTTCTTTGAGCATTTTGATACATAGTTTTGGGATTTCGAATTAGTCAAATACGAAGTAATTTTGTGCTAATTAGTAAGGCACAAAAGGATTGGCATAACAAATTAACAATACTTCAAACTACATAGACAAATGTTCTCACCCAGATCTCATATATATATATATATGGCCTGATATTTCGATTCTGAGACTTGTTTGAAAACAGCATGATGTTTCTTATAGAACCAGAAGTTTACGTGAATTTCTTTTGGTTACGCAGCTGTGACACTCTGCTTCATACTTGCTGGAGTGTCATGTATACTCAATGCACTCTGTTATGCTGAGCTAGCTTCCTGTTTCCCTGCTGTTGTTGGAGGAGCATATCTGTATACATACTCCGCTTTCAACGAGCTCACTGCTTTCTTGGTGTTTGCACAACTGATGCTTGACTACCATATTGGAGCAGCTAGTATTGCAAGGAGCTTGGCCAGCTATGCCATTGCTTTACTAGAATTGTTTCCCTCTATCAAGGGAAATATTCCAAACTGGATAGGACATGGTACTAAGGATTTCTTAGGAGTTTTCTCGATTAACGTGTTAGCTCCTATCCTCTTGTTCATCCTGACAATAGTTTTATGTTGGGGTGTTGGAGAATCTTCAATTGTGAACTCATTCATGACTGTCACAAAGGTACTGTCTTTTTTTTATGATATTACTGGCAGTTGCTAAATTGCTCCTATGATGATGAAGTTATAGGATATGTTGAGTGCAAATGTTAAATGTATTTGACATAGCTGTGCACTTTTTGTTGACATGCAGGTAGTCATTGTGATTATTGTTATTATTTCTGGGGCATTTAAGGTCGATGTGTCAAATTGGGCTCCTTTTGCTCCAAATGGTTATGGCGCAGTTTTAACTGGAGCAACTGTAGTATTTTTTGCTTATGTTGGATTTGATGCTGTTGCTAATTCTGCTGAAGAATCTAAAAACCCACAGGTAAGTCATGCGAGATTGACATTGCTGACTCTATACTCTTTTATATATACATATATCCATGTATAATTTGATTCTCTGCTGATGCTTTAGAGGGATTTGCCATTGGGCATAATCGGAAGCCTTCTCATCTGCATAGGGCTATATATTGGTGTTTGCTTGGTGATCACTGGAATGGTTCCTTATAATCTTCTTGGTGAAGAGGCTCCATTGGCCGCAGCATTCACATCCAAAGGCCTAAAATTTGTCTCTGTTCTGATCAGTGTTGGTGCTGTTGCTGGGCTTACAACTACCCTTCTGGTCGGACTCTATGTTCAGGTGAATAGATGCAATGATGCATTTTTAGAATATTATGTCTTTCCTATCATTTGCCTTGGAATGTCATATCTACATAAATTGATGCTGCTGGCTCCCACTGTCTCGTTTGTGTATAATAATGGAAATGTTCTATCAACTATTCATACAAGTATGCTAATTTCCTTAGTGTTTTCTCATGTACAGTCTCGGTTATACCTTGGCCTTGGAAGGGACGGCCTGTTACCTAAGTTATTTGCTAAAGTACATCCAAAGCGGCACACTCCAATAAATTCTCAGGTCTGGGTAGGTCTCGTGGCTTCGGTCATGGCTGGACTACTTAATGTGCACGTGCTTTCTCATATTCTCTCAGTTGGGACATTGGTATGTTAGAATCTCACTGTCAAGCTTCATATTTGATCATTTTATCCATTACTGGATTTGCTTGAATTCTGAATTCTTGTTCTTCTTCAGACAGGCTATTCTGTAGTGGCTGCCTGTGTTTTATCTCTCCGGTTTGAAGAAAAATCTCCTAGTCAAGCATCAACCAGACGGTGCTCTAAATGGGCAGAAGGTGTACTGTGGCTGGTTCTGTTGGCTTGCTGTGGATTTGGAGCTGGATTAACGTATCGTTTCGGTGCTTCATTCTACTTCTTGGTCATACCTTTGGTCATAGCTATAGTTGCATTAGTGGCTCTTTATGTCCGTCAAGTGAGCATTCTCCACTATTCCATAGTAATCATCATGTATTAGTTTGCTTTAGCACCAATAGATCTCAGCATCAGTATCTAATTGCCCCCACTACCTTCCTTTATTTAAAATCAATAACTCCGAAGCATTGATGAATTCAGATTGCTACTTATGTTATTTAATCCATTTGTGTTTTCTTATCCAGGTCTATTCACATCCTCCAGGGTTTTCCTGTCCAGCAGTCCCTTTCTTGCCAGCTCTCTGCATTTTTTTCAACATATTCTTGTTCGCTCAGGTTTGCCTCATTTTGCTTCAATCACATATTTCAAATGCCTTACAATAAAAAGAAATTAAAAAAAAAAAAGATCTGTTTACTTCAGTATTTCAATCTTGATAATATTAGAAATCTTGCTTTGCAGCTGCATTATGAAGCATGGGTGAGATTTGTGGTCTTTAGTCTCATTACAGTTGGCATATATGCTTTCTACGGCCAGTTTCATGCAAAACCAAGTTCAGATGAAACCATTGTCTACCATAGGACATCTCCTGAAAGTCCACATTTGAAGTAATTCCTTTGAAGGGCTAAACAAACTCATCTACATGACAGAGCATATTGTATTCTTTTGCCCTCAGATGCTGGTGCATGCTAACGCCTGTTGATTGTCAGAGAATATGCAGCTTGATTTCAGAAAATTTTGCTGGAATTAGGTGATATTGTTGAACAATTTTACATTTTTGTACATGCCCTTATAATTAATGGTTTCCCTCGAGGTATTTATTATTTCCACAGCTTCAAGATCCCAGACTGTGGATCATGTTTGAATTCATATGTTTGATATGGTCAGATTATTTTATAGGAGTCTTGAAATCAATCAAATCTTTGTCCCAAATTACATTCTAATCAGATATTGCTCTCTTGCACGCTCTAGATCTCTTCGTTCATTAAAGATCATTTATGTGACTTGGAATGCAAAACTTCGAAGTTGTATCCATTTTTTTTTTTAATTTAAAGCTATGATGACCTTCCGAAAAAATTGCAGGCAACACCAGAGTGAAATCCAATGATTCTCCACTGACTTGCATTCTTTTTAACATTCAGCAATTCCATGTCAACAACAAAAGCATATCAAATGAGTTACTCTACATTGTTGTTGAATGGTGATTTTGAATTTTTGCACCAGTACAAAATTTATGCCAAAATTGGCTTGTGTGGCTCATTGGAAACAATAACTTCAAATACTCAGCCATAATACTCCACAGAGAGCATAATACATCAGTAGCATCACTATCTCACATGATTCAATCCTAATTCCTACGGAGTTCTTGAAATCGACAATCTTTTAGTCCCTCCTCCAGAAAACCTGGAGCAAATTGAGAAATGTCCTAATGGAAAGTATACTTTTGAACCCAAGGACTGATTTGAAAGACAAATCGTATCCATGTCAACTTGCAACTTCAGCTTGGATATACCTCCCTACTTAATCACAGACTACATCGGAATAGAATCCTATGGTTCTCCTCTGACAATCTTTGATGCTCAGCAACTCCACGTCAAAAACCTCAAACTGTTTGGCACTGAAGAAAGTTGATGGTCCCACCTGCAAATTATATATGATATCATGATCTAAGGTTAAGCAGGATATATAAGGCCCCTAAACAGGCATATGAATTGACCTAACTCAAGAACTGTCCATAGTCCTACATATTATAGTTCGACACTTTGATCTATGTGTAAGTTTTACTCAATTAGCACCACTTTTCATGTCTCAAATAGCACAAAAGATGTGAATTGTAACAATGGATAGCTCGTATGACAAGTTTTACACCCACGAAATATTAATGTAAGTACGAAAGTAAGAGAGAGCAACTTCAAGCATTAATAAACTGACCGGTGGTCCAAGTTCTGGAGGAATGATTATTCTTCTTTTACCCCCAGGTTTCATGTCACGTATACCTTCCTCGAATCCTGTCTCAAAATCACTCTATTAGAATAGATTTCAGGATCTCATTACATCCAACATCTTCAAATTTCTCACCTGGCACCAGTGCCTTAGTGCCCATCCTAATTTTGGCAGGAGCACCCTGCAAGTATGTGCTGTCAATACGGCGACCTGATTCATTGTAGCCAATGTATTGGAAAATGATCTGCATACAATATGAGGTATTCAGAGATCAGGCTTAATCCACCAAGAGATATAGTTCTTTCTCAACTCTAACAGATACAACAGAGAAAACCAGAAATCGAGTATCTTTTGGTGTACATCTTCCACCGAGAAAAATTCTAGGGAAACTTCAGTTAGTATCCATGTAATTTGAAGTACCTTATGATTACTTTGACTAATCTAATTTAGTGTCAAGGTGACTGTTCTAGTTTAGTTATAACTGCCAACGTTCTGCATATGCACAAATCAAGGAGATAAGGTGTAAGGAACAATTTAACCCTCAGGACACAAGAAACAAAAACCTGCTGGCCATCTTTCGGGCAATCACCTTTACCGACTTCAAAATCTCGGTATATGAGTCCAGAATCACGCTTTATATAATTGTCAGATGCCACCACCTTAACCTCAAAACCTGAAGAAAATACAATAGACAATATTGAAACAAGACATGGCTGCATCTGAATCATATATATGTTCCAAGAATGTTGGTGCAAAGCAAACCTTCTCTGATAAAACTTGGAAAGTCATCAGGAGCATTGTTTTCTCTTTGTATCCGCTTATTCTGCTCTAGCAAGCGCCTTTCATCATATGGATTCTTAGTCTTTGTTTTACCATAAGAATATAAAGTTGGAAAAGAACTAGATGTCACAAACATGACAAGCATCATCCTTCTCAACGTTTTCTCTTCCGACAGCACTTTACTGTCATTCTGTTCACTGCATAACCATTTAGCAACCAATGAAGAAGTGGAATACAGAAATAGAGATTCATACTTTCAACACATTTTCTTTCTTTTAGACTAATAGTTGGACTTAAAGAAGATGCTTGCAAAGGCACCAGCAATAACATGAGCAGGATTTCAACAAGAGCACCAGCATAGAGCAGATGTAAGTGAAACATTTAATTTACCACTTACCTATTTTGCTCTAAACTACAACTTGGTTTGCTTGGATGGCAGCAAGATATTTGCTTTCTCGAGAAAAAAGAGTGCTTGAGTGTAGGGCAATATGATGGCACATTATCTGCAAGTCGAATTTGCAAAGTAATGAGAAACTCACAGTGCCCCCTTTGATGATTGAAATACACTAATCACCAATTTCTTATACCCTCTAGGCCTCTACATTCACTAAAACAACTAACACTTCATCCTGTCACTCCAACTGCATTTTCAAAGAATGGTGACATGTGACAAGCTTTTGCACTTGCATCAAAGTCCATGTAATACATATTACCTCCGTCTGAATTTAGTAGTCACTACCCGTCAAATTACACTATCAACGTGACAATAATCAATTCCGGCCCGAGGAAATTACAATAATTTAACAATTCACCAATAACCCCCCCCCCCCACCACGTTGATCTTCTCCTATTTGGCAACTTCAAAGTTTCCAATCCAAGACAAATTAAGCTGGGTAATGGGTATAATAAGTTGAAGCATATACAAATTACAAACTACAGAATTTGAAGGAAAAAAAAAAATTCACAATGTAACCATTGAATTGCAAATATTCAAACATTATGTATTTATATTGAAACATAAAGTTAACAAAAGTTGATGCATTCTATGAATAGGTAAACTGTGGCAAAAGGCTGTGAAATGCACAAACAAAATTAAACTAACAACTAGGAATTTTGTGCTTCACATGATTATAGAACTCATAGAAATTGCATACCCAAAAAAAAAGAATACAGAAATTGAACAGAGACAGGGGAAGAGAAAGACTTACAAGAGAACAATGGTTTGGATTGAAGGGAAGAAGGTGATGAGAAAATAATCATGGCTTTTAAACCAAGAATTTCTGTTAATATTCTGGGGAAATCTGCTGACAGCAGTTTGCTCTTGTTATCTTCATTCAGATCATTTTTTCTCAGGTAAGCCCTCCAGCTATTGTGTATTTACACTCCGCACCCTCCATTTATTTTACTTACACCTTTTTTTCCTAATTAAAAGTCTCATTTCTTCCGAAAAATCTCATTTAACCTCTATCTTGCTTCATATTACTTGATACAATTTTAATCAATCAGACCTTATGAGTTATTTTTGATCACCATTAATCATCTAAATCCCGTATTCTGTTTATTATATTCACTTTTAATCAACCAAACTCCACTATCTTACTTTGTTAATTCAACCACTAAAACAAAAGGTAAACAAAACTTATATTAGTGGATTGATGGAGTATCCAGTTTTAAGTCACCTATAAAGAAGACATTAAAACGCACCGTACCATTATAAATTTATAAGTATTCCAAATTTACAGAGGCATTTTGTTATGTTGTAGCCTCTTACCTCTATTGTCTCGGATAGAGCATGTTAGGTTGTGTCAATTCTCATATTATTTTAAATAAACTTTTGTAGATCCTGCACAATTGCACATGCATGAAACACATTTTTGCCCCCTTAATTCCTTTATTTTCCTCCCTATAAAGACTCCCTAACCTACGTCATTAGTGTATCATTCTTACTCCTTGTAAATTAAGCAACCTCGAACATGATGTAACTAGCAGCTATCTATTAAGCCGCCTCATTTGCTTCTCTAAAAATATGATAAAAACTACTCCGTAATCAGAACACAAGAATTATTAAATTTTGGATACACAAATTTAATAATCAATATTACGAATTTAGGCCGAGTCAAAAACCAGTTATTAGAATAAATAATACTTTTTTTTTTTTTTTTTTTGAGGAAAAGAATAAATAATACTTCGTACTTGGTAAATAATAACATTCTACTAACTAGTTTTTTCCTAGAGAAAAAAAAATAAAAAAAAATAAAAAAATACTTGTAGTTTAGGGCAAGAAAGAAGAAAATCGGGAATTAGAATTTGGAAGACTAAAATTGGATCAAATTGAGAGCGAGAGAAAAGATGGCCCAGCCAAGCAAAGAGCCATGCAAGAAACAAGCCTGTGACATTCAATCTTGTTTATCCAAGAACAATTTCAATCCTAAAAATTGTATTGATGTCATTCTAAAGCTTCAGAAATGCTGTGAAAATTGCAATTATGATTCTACCCATTGTGCTTCTCTCTCTGGTCTTCTCAAGCAACATGCCAAGCCTTCTAAATAAAGGGTATGCCTTTATTTTATTTTATTTTATTTTTTAAAAAAAAAATTTAGTTATTTTATTTTTGCTGATTTTTCTGTGTAAAAGTTTTAAATTTGTTGAATTGTTTGAGGGTTATGGTTGATTTTGTGGGTTTGATTGAGTTTCTTTGATGATTATGTTAATACCCATTTGATGCTTCTGATGAAAGTTATTGAATTTCTGTGTTTTTGTTGATTTGGTGAGTTGATATTATGTGATTGTCTTATTTTTGAATCTTGCTGTCTAATTGAAATTAATCTAAGCTGCATGTGCAATTGCTTTGGTGGGTGTAATTAGAGGAGGAATTAGGATTGTATTCTCCCTTGTTTTGATCCTAGAAGTATATTGAAGCCGGAAGGGCCATAGGGTAGATAAGTTCTGGCTAAGATGATCCGTGTTATCGGGTGCTTGTAAAGTCGTAGAGATTTGGCTAATGCTTTGATATTGATCTTAGAGATACCAATATTTTAAGGAGATGGACAATGTTGTAAGCTGTTTGAAACATTGAATTATATACAATTTAATTGAGAAAAAGAAGCATAGTGGAGTGTTGTAAGCTGGAGAATTACTATAAAGTAATGAGAGATTGAGACTGATATGTTGTTAAGGCTCCTTATCCTATGATATGGCGAAGAAAGAGATTAAGGACATCATGGATGAGAGCAATATGGGCAGTTCAGTTACAACTGTCATGGAGAATTTTATGTTTATTAATTGTCGAAAAGAGCTCTGGCTAGATCTTTGATTCAAGAGGGAGGAGTCTCATCTTAGGGCCCCCTTTTTTGTGTTCCAAAAGCTCCTTAAGGGGAAAATACAGTGAGGTTGTTTTCATCTTTCCATCATGAAAGTGTGGAATCTCAAATCAGAAAGGCATGAAGCAGTTAATATCTTAGAAAACGAGGTTCATCTTAGCAAGAAGTGATGAACCTCCAAAAAGTGATGCTCATCTAATCTCCAATTAATATGCTTGCTTAGGGTCTGGAATCACAAATCAGTATCATTAATTGATACAAAATTAGGTGTCAAATTGATACTGTGTCATGTCATGTGTCTGGGAGGTTATAGCATGAAGGTGGCTAGTGATATTGGTAATTCTACCTCCTCTCAGCTTTTATTGAGGTTTTCCTCAGCTACCAAGCGTTGCAGAAAGCTCTGACAATCTCACTACCTTACTAGGGTCCATGTATCTAGGTTTTACTACGCCTCAGCCAAATAATTTGAGGGAGTTTCAGTCTAATACGAAGTATAAGGAATGTGTTAGTGTATTCTCTCTCAGTTGAGCATCTGTGCAACCAATAGCTGTAGTGTTTTCTACTTGTTCCATTGCCCCTAAGTGTCAGAGAAGAAAGGTAAATCTCTTGGTATGTGTAGCATGTGTGGATAGTCTAAGCCTATTAGTAATTTATTTCAATCGAATCTAAGGCCTATTACATACTTATAACTTTATTTCAATCAAAGCTGAAGCCTTTTGGCAGTTGTCAATTATAAAAACTCTCGGTGCTTGATCTTCAGTGTCAGCTAGTTAGCAAATTAGCTGTTATGACTCAAGAGCATGTTCTTTAAATTGGGGATAGCATTATTATGGGTGACTTGTTATAAGTTTTGTTGCGACTTGCAAGAGTGGTGTTATTGTCATGTATGTTTGTCAAGAGAGGAAGGGTTATGGTGGGTCATTTGATGTGTATGTATGTGGTATTTTACTAAGTATCTTTCTAATACCAAATTTCTTCTATATCCTACTGTGAATCTGTGATTGAGTATGTTGATGCATGTGTTTGTTATGCTTTCTCATGTTGACTGTGCATAATTTGTGGAATCTCTTTGAACTGCAGTGAATCATGCAGACGAGCAGAATGCAAGTTAGCAAAAGATTTACAAGACACTTGAAGTCATAGTATAGGTTTTTTTTTTTTTTTTTTTTTTGACGACATAGTATAGTTCACAATACTGAATATCATCTAATAGATACTCTGTATATCAATATGAAGCCAGTAAAGTTTGCAGCCTTGACGAACATCATTGAGCTTTTTCACTGATGCTGCTTGGAAGGCTTCTGCAGTTAGTGTTGTATTTAGACAATTTCTTGTCAGCTGCCAGAAAGATCAGTTTTAGGAGAAAGATAACCAGATAAGAACTTTGAGTGACAACTCTGTCCCTCTTAATCAGAATTTTTTCTACTGCCATTTAATTTTGGTCTAACTCTACAATTAATTTATTTCTTGATAAGTTTTGATGATAGCCGTTATTAGTAAGTTAGTTCTCCGTAATACTAGTGGTAATTTAAACGGTAATTTATAAAGTATGATAAAGTGGAACGCGCCGTGTGACACTAGTTTTAAGAAAAAGAAAGACTTTGACGTTATATATGGGTATGTGAAGTTGACTACGTAATCATCTTAACAAACTCATGCCCAACAAAACAAATTTGTTTCCTACATGTGTTATTCGTTCTTTTTTTTTTTTTTTTTTTTTTTTTTTTTTTTTTTTTTTTTGGGGATTTTATTTTAAAGTACTAACCTTTTTTCAAAATTGTTTTATGATTTGTTATTTTTATTTTTTGATTTTTTTAAATCTAAACTTTTCTTTTTAAATTCAAAAACTTTTATTCCTTTTTTTCCTCTATTTCTAAATTATAATCAAATATATTGTAATTTTGGTTGTGAGAGAGGGATAATTTGGTCCAATAAATTTATGTACCAAAATTTCCCTTCTCTTTAAAAAGGTATATAAATCTGGCGATTTGGGGTGATTGAAAATTGAGGTTAATGTTGAAATCTATGTTATAATTGTAGAGTAAGTTGATGAGGTTTCTCCAAAAACCTCAATCCTAATAACTTTCACTTCTACTATTTTTATTATTTTTCCTAATAACACACATACTTTCCATTTTAATTAATATTACAAAAAATAAAAAAAAAATAAAAAAAAATACACAAAAAATTACCTATTTTATTAATATTTTTCTCATTTAGCTTCTTATATATAGCCCTTACGGTTACATATAGCATTTTCCTTTATTATATCATCCAATAAAATTCATTTCAGAAACCCCAATAATACAAGGAATCTATATTACTATTGCACATTTTTTTCCTAACTTTTCCACAAGACACTTGAAAATCAATCTTTTTATATATATTTTTTTAATTTTAGGAAACGTTAGGGCGCACAACACTTGAAAATAAATCTTGAAAATCAATATTTAAATTATGTGTACTTCATTTTTTTTTAAAAAAAAAAATATAACCACCATATGGTCCACTATTTTCAATCATAATTGTTTTTCTTTTATATTTTTAAAAATCACTCAATAACCACCTTTTTATTAATCTAATAAGTATCAAAACAAAAATAACATGTTTTCTACGCGTGGCCGATTGATACACAAAAAACACTAACTAGGTAACCCGTGTTGGAGTAAACTCTGACTGATTAATCTCTGCCGACCAAGTAACCCTTAATCGATTTAGTATCTCCTCACCGATTAACCCTTGACTGACCGAGTAGCCCTAACCGAGTAGCTCCCGATCGAGTAATCTTTGACAGATCGAGTAACCCCTAAACAAATAACCCAGCCACATATAAAACTTTGTGAAACATAAAATTTATACATTATGTTTTTTATGTGACTAGCCACAACGTATGACTACTTGCAAAAGAACAAAGTAACCTTTACAACATGACTAATATATCAAATAATCGTTCAATAACTACCTTATTATTAATTCAATAATCATCGACACAAAATGAATAATATATCAAAGTGTCGCCGGATTATTAGAATGAATGATGTGACACAAAATGAATAATATAACTACCTTATTAGAATGAATGATGTGACAATCTCTTTTAAAATGTCATGTGTTGCTCCTTTCATCGTACGTGGATTAGGGTGGTAAACAAGAGTTTTACTTGTTTGGTCATTTGCTAGGCCCATTTAGAAAATTACCAAAAAACACATTGAAGATTCTTTAGGTAATTTCACGTGCCTCCACAAGATGAAAGGAGCAACACATGACATTTTAGGGTCTTAGATGACACATAACTTGCGTTATATGGGGCTAGAAAATCAAATGGGGTCTTCTTAATGCAACCGTAAACGTAGAGCAAAAAAATTTATCAAAAATGAGATGAGACCGAATGAGTTGGCCTTTTGAACGACCAAAATTGAAATCTATTCACGATTATTCTTTTTTTCATGACAAATGATTAAGAATTTGCATTGTGTTGCTTCGCCTTAATTTTTGTAACAATCCTTAAAATATAATTTTTGTAACAATCCTTAAAATATATTTCATGACAAATGATAGCCAATTCTTTGGCAGCCAAACTTCCAACAATCATCAAACCAAAAAAATTCCTCTTTATTTGGTAACTCTAACATACGCCATCTTCGAAACCAATCACACGCCTAGCTTAGGGTCAAACCCAACAAATTACATCACTAAATTTCATTATCAAGAACTATGTTTATATGTCATAATTTGCTACAATGTCAACAAGTTAACATTGTCCGTCACATATTTTTATACATTTTTTTAACTAAAGTCGTACCATTATCATACACATATATATGCACTTACATGCTATAAATTATACTCCTCACTTGATCAAATAGATATTCTTTGCTTCTTCTAAACCTTACAATCCAACTTAAAGCATGAAGATTAGAAGAGGGTAAGTTAGCCATGTTGGAGAAGCAGGGCACATGCTTAATATATTGTGTTTCAACACTTATATTCGATCACGAAGAAATATGTAGGCTTGTGCCAAGCTTCTCCACTCGGTATCTTGCCCTTGGTGATCATTAGCCAGATTGTGCAAAACTATCCGAAAAATTATATAGCCAATCTGCATTCAGATCCAAATTTTGGATTGGATTATGGATACTAGATTCATATTCAATGTGCTATACTATGAATATGGGATACATACTATTATACTGACTTGTTGATCTTGTAGTCATTAACTCATAGTAGCATTAATTTCGTACTTGGTAAATTACAGAAAGAAAATCCTTGAAGGTGTTCATAAGCGCTTGGTCACCCCTTGATTGGAGTCTTGTATTTTTTTTAACATGTTAATTAGTGAAGGAAACTTCATTTGGAATTAGAAAAGTTTAAGTTTATAAAATGTAAAGCATTTGTGCTCCAGATAAAACTGATTTTAATTTCATAGAATAAAAAATTAGAATATTTACAAAATTAAACTAGTAATTGTCGTAAATTAAAAATATGATGTATCTAATGTAGGGGTTATTTTTTGAGAATCATCCCAATTAGGCCGATCATGAGTGATAATATGAGTAGTAGTCAAAGCAGGGATGCAGGATGATGGTGATTATTTGGCACTAACATATTGATGATAACACTTTTTTCTATGTGACACAAATTTATTTTTAGGTGTTGACAAATACAGAAAAGAAACAAGTGTAAAAATTGAAAAGACAATAATAAAAATAACTTTTACCCAATTAATTTTCATATATGTGTTTGCTTTTTCTCTTCTACATTTAGCTTTAGCTGCTATATTATTTTATCAGTGAATTAAGACCAAAACATACTGTAAATTACATCAAAGGAATTACTTCGTAGCTGCCATATAATGAAGTTACATAGTGAAATGTAACAATAATACATATTTTTCACATGTGATCTGATCAGTATAGTGCAAGAAGAGTGCAAAAACATAGAAATGAAAAGGGATTTAATCAAACTTTAAGTTTGATACAAAGATTTTTTATGTTGTCTGCTTGAGACACCCCTTGGAGCAACTTTTTGTTGTCTAATTTGCTGCTTAAACTTGGCAATGAACTCGTCGGCCTTCCTATCAATTTCGCTGTCATTTTCCTCGTCCTTAACTCTATCATTAAGAACAGCAGCCTTACCATTTGAGTTCAGTCCCACAACTATAGAGGTTCCACCATTTCCTTGAAGCTTTTCCCCCTTTTGACCATTAGAATTCGATTTCTTTTCACTAATTCCAATTTGTATGACCATCATTTCCGACTTCTTTCCTTTTCTATCTCCTGCATTCTTCACTGACAGTCCTTCATTATTCTCTTCGAGTCTCAGTTCAATGAGATCAGTCTTTTGCAGATCTTGAGTAATTGCTTTTGGCCTAACTGTTCTTACAGATTTTCCCTTCAAAGATGCCTTATTCATAGCTGGTTTAACATTTAAGCAATCCCAACCACACTTGCCTCCTCTTGCAAACTGATGCTCTTCCTCAGTTTTCTTGCTCGCTTCCTTTGCCTCACCCTTGAAGCTCTTCCTTAAATCCCTATCAAAGAAGGAGCCACAACTAAACCTTCGTGAATGGGAGGCCCTCGATAGTGTTTTACTTCTCTCAGGTGTCGGAGGTGATCTTTGATCATGATCATCCTTGCTAAGAAATGATCGATTTACAAGGGCTCTAGAGCTCGGTTCAACAGATGATGCTACTTGATCGATTCTTTGTGTTTGAACTTGTAGTGGTGGAGAAAGTGTGGAAGGCTTGTAAGGATTGTTCTCTCCAAGAACATTTTCTACAACGTTTTCTATCTCTGAATTGCTCCTTGGTGCACTCCATGGGATATTTTCTTCCACTTCATTCTGCTGTAATTCTTGCTCATCTTGACAAGACATTCGACTACATGATCCTGCTGAAGACAATGCTTCTGATTCTGAAGAAACCGCGAGTGAGGCAGAGAGACTCTTTCGCAAATAGTCCTGCATATCATTTATTTCTGATGATGGTATCTCAAAACAATCACTGTCCCACCTCTCGGGAATGGTTTTTTGCTTATTCTTCTTTGGAGAAACATCAACCCTTGTCGGGGAAGAAATTGGATCACCAAAGTTAGGGGTATGAGAATCTTTTTCCTTATCAGTACTTCCTACGCTATCCGTTTCTGATATCTCCTCTTCCTTTTTAACTGAAGCCTCATGGTTGAACTTGGCATCCTTTGATGCTTTAACCGATGAGGCAAACTCATTACCAGGGGATGGTCCTGAAGGCAGCACTTCTGATGTCTTCATGAAAAAGTTCGGTTTTTCACTACCCAAATTTACAGTCTCTGGCTTTGTGAATTTACCACCTGAAAGTGGAACATCACAATGAGAGGTATAAGAATTATTCCCTTCCTGAACACTTCCCACAGCCACTTTGTTATTTTCTGTTCTCTTCTCCTCCCAATTCTTGAGTGAAGAGTCTGAAGACCCATGATTGAATTTTGCACTGTTTGTTGCTTTCACTGAAGGAGGAAAGCCATCTGCTGAATTGGGCATTGAAGGCGAAAATACAGATGAAGCCGTAAAAATGCTGGCACTTTCCCCACCCAAAGCCGCATTGTCGTTTTCTGTCCTTATTTCATCCTTTTTCTTGAAAGAAGACCCATGATTAAATTTTGCATTTTTAGATGATGCAGAATCAGCAGCAGAAGCAAGCAATGAAGGCAAAAATGCAGCTGATGGCTCAAAAATGTTGGTTTTTTCCCCACCCAAAACCACATTGTTGTTTTCTGTTCTGATCTCATCCTTTTTCTTGAAAGAAGACCCGTGATTAAAGTTTGCACTCTTTGATGATGCAAAATCAGCAGCAAAAGCAGGCATTGAAGGCAAAAATGCTGCTGAAGGCTTGACAATGTTGGTGTTTTGCCCACCCAAATCCACATTGTTGTTTTCTGACATTGTATCATCCTTTTTCTTGAAAGAAGACCCATGATTAAAGCTTGCATTCTTTGATGATGCAAAATTAGCAGCAGAAGCCGGCATTGAAGGCGAAAATGCAGCTGAAGGCTCGAAAATGTCTGTGTTTTCCCTACCGAAAACCACATTGATGTTTTCTGACCTTGTCTCATCCTTTTTCTTGAAAGAAGGCCCATGATTAAGAAAATCAGCAGCAGAAGCAGTCATTGAAGTCGAATATGCAACAGAAGGCTCGAAAATGTTGGTGTTTTCCCCACCCATAACCACACTGTTGTTTTCATATCTTATCTCATCCATTTTCTTGAGGGGTGGCCCATGATTGAAATCTGCTATCTTTGATGTTTTAAATGGTGAAGCAAAAGCATCATCATAAGCAGGCATTGATGGAAATGCAGCCGATGGCATGAAATTATTGGTGTTTCCCCCACCACCGGAAGTTCCATTTTGCAAGATTGGTGCTCTGCTCCAATTTTCAGGCTCATGATTGTATCTTCCATACATTGAAGCTAAATCACTACCAGGAATTGATATTGGAGAACAAACTGCTGGCGAAGGCATGAAAAACCCAGCATTTTCCTCACCAATACTTCCGCTCTCAAAGTTTGGATTAACCCAATGCTGATTTTCATGATTGTATTTTCTGTAGCCTGATGCAAAATCACTAGCAGAAAATGGCACTGATGGGGGGACAGCAGCAGCTGAGGGCATGAAAAAATTGGTAGAATTTTCTAAATTTGGTGATACACCCACCAAATTAAAATCATTAACTTGATTATAATTTGAAAAGGGCATGTAAAACTGATTTCCCCTCCATGTATTCTCACCTCCCATATTAGGGGACTCCGGCAACCAAGAACAGAATCCAGTAAATTTCTGACATGATGATGCTTCTGGTGCTGCTGACCTAAAAGACTCAGCTTTTAACTGCTTGGCTTTAAGACTACCACTCTCTTCGTTGGAAAAATCCGCCCTCATGGACCGCGATTTACCCATAACAGTAGGTCTTGTATCAGACGGTCTGACGATTCCCACATTTCCCTCCAAACTCTTATTTTTCTCACTTTTTGATACACTATAACTAGAGCTATTACCACTCAGAACAGAATCACTTTCACTAGCACACTCTTCTTCTTCACTGTCACTATCCACAACTCTTGACCTTAAACTTCTAACTGGCAAACCCAATGGCCTCTCATCAAAAAACTTTATATTCTCTCTCCTTGAATCCGCTAACGGTTCTGCCTTATAGTGTGAAAGATTAAAACTTTGAGTTGGGATTACATTTTTATCAAAAACCCCAGATGGGTTACCTTCCTCATAGTCAAAAATTGAAGAATGGTGAAGTATATTAGGAGCAAATGGTTGAGTAATCTGGGTTTTAGGAGGAATTTGCGCCGGTTTTCGACGACAAAATAAGCCATAAGACAATGCAATACCAATAATGAGAAGATGAATGAGCTCCCAAGATTTAGCAAAAACAGTATGGCTAATAAACTCAGGAGGATCAGAAGGAAACAGAGGAACTAAAGAAAGTAACAGAGCAATGAACAGAAACTTCAGGAAGAAATGTGAGCAAGATTTACCTTTATAACTGGGATTTAATTGAAATTCAGCATTGTAATGTTGTTGAACAAAATGGGGTTTTGTGAAATTTCTTGCATCTTCTTCCATCTAATGTAATTTCAATTAATTACAAGCTAAAATCTTCTCTGTTTTTCTTTCCTCTTTTTTTTGGGAAGAGAATTAGGGTAAGATAGTGTTGAAATGAGTGAGGAGAGAGAAAGAAGAAGAAGGGAGAGTTGAAAAAATGGTAGAAAATGAAGAAAGAGAAGAATGATTGAGTAGAAAGGGCCGGATAAACAGGAAAAAAAACAGTGTGTATGTATGTGTGTTTGAAAAGGGGTGAAAAAAGGGTAAGAATTTGTGAGTGACATTATCTTTTTGCCGTTGATTTATGATTGTTGATACCACTTTTGGGGATTATACAATATTGTAATGCAAAATGTTTTTTCTTGCCTTTTGAATATACCTGGGGTGTGTGTTTTTATGGTGAGATTTGCTACAAAATGGTGGAAAAAAGTGTCTTGGGATTCGGGTCAGAGGATATTGCTTTCGGTATATACTCTATTTTCTCTCTAATTCTATGGTAATTACTACTATGTGTGAAGATGGTGTGTTTTTTGGATAATGCATATTGCAAAAATTATGAGATTTATATCGGAACTTATTTGAACTTAATTAGCTAAGCATGTTTTCTACTGTATGAGATAATTTATGGCACTTGGTTAATTTCGAATGATTGAAATCAGAAATCTGATAAAAACCAAACAGAACGAAATAACACACCTAATGAGAAAGAAATTTCATGCATTACATACTTGTAGACATTCGCGTACATCAAGTCTGTCACAAAGTACTCTCATTGAGAGCCCCATTAGGTATCGCTCTAACATCTTTGGTAAATTACTCTCACTTCTCACTAAACACACTTTTTCCCTCTCTATAACTCGCTCATAGTTTGATACTGATTTTAGCATGAAGGAGGTTTTCTTGGTATGTTATAGAGCATAAGACGCCTGATTCTTCCAAAATCTACATCCAAAACATAATATAACTTGTGTAATAAATTAGATGAACAAAGATATACTCGTATTGTACCGAAAAATTATTGAGAGCACCTAACACAACTTATTAAGGCAGTATTATAACAATTTTTTTTTGTTTGTACGTGTGGGACACAATCAAAAGACTTGTTGAATCTAATAGTCTTTTTTTCATTAAGAGTTTAATTTTGATTTATTTTTTTTGTTTTGTTTTGTGACAAGGATTTTGAAATGTAATTAAATATAATTAACCTTGATTCTTTGATTAGATCTCATTAACATACAATATGTATAGAGAAAATGATGGCTAGGCAATCTCCTCGATCTACAATTTTTATTAATCGACAGTTTTATTACTCCATATTAGATCAGAAAAACTATACTGATTACAAGTATTATTTATATGATCGAATATACATTATATAATCCAATCGAGAATAAAGAGTACTCCATACAAAATACTCCGTATGTCACTCCAAAGTCTCCAATACTATCTAAGCTCTACTCTATAATCCATATTTCCTAAATTTAGCCAAACGAGCACAATTAGGATCATTGTGGACGCTTACCAAAGTAATTAAGAAACTGGAAACTTGGAAGTGAAGTGAAAGTACTCATACTTTTAAGGAGGTAGAAAAGAGAGGGAAAAATAATATGGCAGGCCATGAAGATTGCATCGAAGCTGAGAATGCAGAAGCCATCATCACTCGAATCGAGCACAAATCTCGCAAGATCGAAAGCTTACTCAAACAGTATACCAATTCTCTCTCTTTTTCACTCTCCTTTCTCAACATTTCAGTCTGTTTTTGATCAAATTTCATTTCTAATTCTGGGTTTGAAAATTTGAAAAACAATAAGGTATAAACCAGTCGAAGCTCTTAAAACTGCGCTTGAAGGTTCATCTGCCATTACTAAAGATGATCGCTGCAAGGTTATTTTTCACATTTTGCTTTTAATTTCATAATTTGATTATTGTTGAAAATTCTAGGGTTTGTGATATTGGATTTGAATTTTGATTTGATGGGGATTTTTTGCTATTAATATACAGTCGGCGAATTGGATAGCGGTTCATCGGGCGATAATGGCGATTAAAGATGTTGATGGGATGCTGGCTTCTTTAGATTCTGAGTATTATGACATTCTCATGAAGTATGTAACTTTCATTTTGATCTTGGGTTTCAATTTTTTTCATGATTTGTTGGTTTTTATCAGTTCTTTGATAAGTGAATTTATGCATATAGAATTGTTGGTCAAAAGATGATTTTATATATATATATATATATATATATATATATATATATATATATATATATATATATATATATATATATATATATATACCAAAATGCTGGTTCTGAAAGCACTTAAATGGGCTGTTGTTGAAAAGATTAGATATTTTGTGCAATTGAACTTTTAGGTTTAGATGGAGGAACTCTATGTGCATTTCTGGGATGATTGGAAGGTGATTTTGGTTATCTCATGTCCCTGTTTCGTACCCAGTGTATGGAAGGGCTTTCAAAGTTATATTGAAACCAATTGCAGATTTGGATGTTGTCTAATGGATATGCACTAGAAGAGTTTTGTAAAGTAGTTTTCTTTTCTCTTACTAGATGAACTTGATCAATTTGTTGTAAAATCTTTTGCAATGGGTAGGCAGTTGCATGAACATAATATAGTATCGCATAGATGCGCTCATGATTAAAAGGTGATTTGTGGTTCAATATTCTTTTCGAGGGATTATGTTTATATACATGTACATCTTATCTTGTGATACCGTGCTGGATGGAGAGCAAGGGTGGTGAAACCCTTTGCTATAGAAATTTGTGATGTGTTGGGGATCTCATTCTCCCCTATGTCGATTAGGAAAATTGTAACAGAAGCATGCTGAAATGCACTCCTCTTTTCTGAATTTGATCATAATTAGATCCATGATTCTTTTATGTATGCGGTATTGCCTTAATTGAAGTTTGATGCCTGAGGATAACAGTAGATCTGAAGCATGGGTTTGTAATAGCTTACTCTTGGAATAACAGTTTAGTACCTGCAATCATTAATGATAAGGTTGTAATGAGGAAGAAAAAGGAGGCCCTAATATATGATTGCATACCAGCAAGGTAGTACCCTAGTTGTGGGAGAACATTGATACTTACAAGAACATGGCAGGAATAGTACATGGTAGGAATGGTTATAATCTGATATTGCATATAATTTGCAGGCTTTTCAAGGTTTTCTTTTAGAATGTTGTGTTTGCAAATTCCTCAATTTCTTCTTTGGTATTGGGTTTCTTTTTTTCCTATCACTGGATGACTCATTGAGAATAAGTGGTTTTGAAAAGTTAGGAATTGGAAGTCTCTAAATGCTCTAACCCCCATTGCACATTATCCACGTAAGATGGGACATTTGATAGATAACATATTAGGTTCTTTACCTTCAATTATCATTTTATAGTCAAATAAAGCACAAAGGAATTAAGTCACTAATTGACTTTTGACTTTGTAGTCTTGAGCTCCATGGTTTGAAGTAACTCAATAATTTGTTCTTCCTTGGAATTCTAGGTACTTATACAGAGGTTTGTCAACTGGAGATCGCCCAACATGTGAACGGTGCCTCAGAATACATGATAAGCTGACTCAGAGAGCTGGTCTAGGATGCATACTTCGTTGTCTTGCTGATACAGCGAATACAGTGTGATCCAACTTAAGATAAATTCGCAAGACTCACAAGCAGACTTTCTGATTGAAATGGTCTTACACCTACCCTTGTGCATCTCTTTCTTGGAATATAGATATGCAGAATTGTTAAGATATGTACATAAGCAAATGTCCTTTACTCTTTTTCTGGCAGTATTCTGTCTCACCCCTGTGGAACTCAAATATTCTAAGCTCTATTCATTATATCAAAGAATACATATCTTTAGAAAAATGATTCAGATCATCATATTCGTCGAATGTCATTTCATGTAGAGATTTGTTCTTTATATGACTGACTCACATCTTCTATATGTATAGAGGAGATGTGCTCTGTGGTGTTGAGAGTTTAAGATCATGCAGAGAAGAAATGGAGTCTTTGAGTTATTGTTTGGTTTCAGGACAAGAATTTTATAACATCATCTGCTATAGAATAAGAATTCTGTAGCATAAACCTGAGTATAATCTTCATTGACCCAATCTCTGTTTTTTTTCAGTCACTGTTTGGTTTCAGTATACGAAACCTACAGCGTTATTGGTGCACTTAGGCTTTGTTCTTTCCACTGTAGAAAACAAACTTAAGAAAACAAGACTTCAGATAGGGGCCAATAAGGTCTAATTATAGCTTCTCAAGATGAATTCACAACCAAGTATAGAAACGTTCAAATTAAGGACTCGTGTCTGAGAAGTTTAGATGGGTGAAAACGGAAGCTTTTGTATTCAGTCCAGTTGTCTAATTATGACCGATTGGCATCTACCAGTGAAGAGCGTTTGTTTTAATTATATAATGATTATGTGGATGTCAATTAGTTTAGCCAATTAAGTTTCTGAGAGGAATTGAAAACCTCAGATTGATTAATCATCATTATCTGCAAAACCAGATATTGACTTATTTATTTCCCACATGTACGTGTTTTTTAAACATACTGTTGAACTGTGAGCATGTCAATGCGACATGCCCCAACACAGCTATCATTATCAGGTGATAAATCCAAACAAGAATACAAGGCAAACAGAAAATATTGCTGCATGAATCAGACAATATATAATATGCTTCCATATCATTGTATACATCATTATGTCATTAAAAGCTGAACTAAGAAAGTTGTTCTCCTTCAAACTAACTACCTTCCAACTAACCTCAAATATCCGAATTTATCATGCTTTTATAACATCATTAAATTTCATAAGTTTCAACACTTAAGTCAACTTTGACCTTGAGTAAATGTATTGTTTAGCCAGCTGCTACATTAGAACTTCTAAACCAAACTAAAACTACGAATTACTGTCATACTATGATCAAGGCTTAGAGGATTCGATCACTTGATTGTTGTTAATTGTAAATGAGAGCTTCTGTATGCTAAGCGGTGTATGCTGGTGGAAGACACCCATCAGAGAGCGCCCTGTTTCAACAGCCGGAGTTCTGGTTGTGGCGGAAGAAGAAGAGAATGACACATTTTTGCATGAAGGGCACATTGTGAGGGTTGTAGGAGGGTGGTTTGCATCCATCGTAGAATTTTCAGGAGAGAATTTCAAAGCCCTTAGCTCATGCACCTCCTTTTGTAGCCTCTTATTCTCTTCAGTTAAAGTCTCACAATACTTCTTTAGTTGCTCACAATCCAACTCTGTTTGCTTAAACTTTGTCCTGAATATATAAAAAAGAATTCGGAAAATACAGCAATATTAGTCGTTAACAAAATAACAACTTAACAATCATCGAGAAAAATCCATAAAATAGTTACGTGCCAAAACAGTATATGTAAGGGTTAAGTATAAGAAACTAAAGATTAAATCATTAAATAATAATTACTAAACTTAATTAATAGTATTGATCGACATTTGTCATGAATGTCTTTGATTCAATAACTGAAAAAATCAATAAAATGAGAACAAGTGTGCCATTCTTATTTCCTCCAATTAATTACCAACATACTTGTATGAACCAACTTCAAAATAAATATATGAATTTTCATTAATTTATGACGTTTTATATAAGAAACTCGGCATTCATTAGACAGAACCATAACGTTCCACAAATTTAATACTTTGAAGTTTTTTTTTTTTTTTTCAACGCGTTTTTTTACAAATCATAATGTTTCTTGTCGTACAAATATTAATTTACATTTCCTTTCAAAAATAATTTCAACCAATCAAATGTTCAATTTCATTTCACGTTTTTGGAAATAAATTTCATGGATTAATCAAATGAATTGTCTAAAATTTGACATTACATACCTTGCTCTTCTATTTTGAAACCAAACTTCCACTTGCCTTGGTCTAAGATTCACTTGTGTTGCCAATGCCACCTTTTGCTTCTGAAAATTCAATCAAAATGTAAAAACATGAATTCAATATTAGTTGACTAATTTGGTAAAATATCATATATCCAAGAAGATATTGGAAAACATAATCGTGAGTATCGAGAATGGTGCTTCGTGCTATCTGCTATGTACACTCGTTCACACGTATGATGTGTGGTTATCATATACATATGTCAACCCCCAAAAAGGGCATTTTAAGCACATTCAAGTGTATCATACAAGCTTTGAAAACATGTTTAATTAGTTGATCTCAAAACGGCCGACGACAATAATATGAAGTTTTAGTTTTATGACGTACCAAACTACCAATGACCAAAATAAAATAAATTTATTAAATTACATAAAAATAAATTAAAGTATAATAAGAAAATAAAAAAGAGAGAAAAAAGGAGGAAAAAAACTGACTGTATTAAGGGTGGTATGTTCACTGAAAGCTTGTTCTAACACCAAGACTTGCTCCTTGCATAGCCTAAGCTTCTTCCTTTCAACACCAGAGCTTTCGCCACCGCCTCGGTTGCCACCCTCTTCGTCGTCGCTGATCATCTCTCTGTCTCCTCCAAACCTTTTTCCGGTGACACTTGATAAGGTGCTCTTTGGAGAGCCAACTTTGCCTGTTTTTTCATCTTCTTCCTCCAAATCTATTATTTCTACAGGTTGTTTTAAAACCAACCCCTTATTAATCCTTGGTATCATAGCCAATGTATTATTCAGTTTGTTCATTTGTGGGTTTTTTTCATCTGTAAAAATTAAAAAAAAAAAAAAAAAACAATAATACTTGTATGATTATTTTAACCATAACATTCAACGTTTAACACAAGAGGCAAGAGTGCAAGACTCCCAAGAGATGTACATATTCTATCTGTTCTTTAAAGTTTTTTTTTTTTTTTCCCGCTTTATTAAAAAAAAAAAAAATTGTTATCTTTAATTTTTATGCAGCATAAGCAAAAATTCCATCTAGCAATTTCTTCATGCAGTTTTTATTCTAGGATTAATTAAGGCATCAAAAACATTTAGAAGCACTATATATATATATATATATATATATATATATATATATATATATATATATATATATATATATATATATATATATAAACACTCTAGAATAAAGAAGAAAAAAATATAGAACAATTACACAAGAAAATTTTGATTCGTAATTATTTTTTTTTGACAGGATTAAATTATTAGAATTATTATATTATTATTTGCAAATAAAAGAGAATAATTTACCTATTGAAAATTGAGATTCTCTCTTACAAATAGGCTTATGATCAAGATTTGTGATTATTGGTGGTTTTAAGCTTAAACTCAAACCCCAAACCTCAAATTTGGCTTCTTCATTCATCTCTTTATCTCTCTAAACTTTCTCTCTCTAGTATTTTTTGTGTTTTGGTGTTGAGTGTTGTTACAAATACAGTAGGCAGCAAAAGGAGTTATATTTATAAACAAATGAGAAGAAGGGGGCAGCATTCAATTATGAGTCTAAATAGGCTCATTTTCTTAAGTTGTGTCCTATCCTATGTACTCTTGTTTTTGGGGTGTTTAAGTCATAAAGTAGATGTGGCTTATGTTTTCTCTACATATAAACCATTTTGGATTGTACGTAGACGGGATTCAATCTTAAGTCTTGAATACTACTCTTAAGACTTAATAGCTAGTCGTCGTCATTTATTGGCATATAATATAATCGCATAAGTTTGACCATCAGTAAATCAAGGAGTAACCGTAAATTAGTCAAACTTACATTATTGAACATATATATTGATATATTCGTATTAATGATACAATTAAATTTATTCCACATATATTGATTAAAATTAAAGCTTAATGATATAAGCGTTAGATAAAAAAATTCCTAAAATGGTACTTTGTACTTGTAAAATTTAAAAATTCAGGACAAAAACACTTGTGGATCGATGTGATTAATGTTTATTTATTCTTAATATTTCTTTTTTTAGCTTTCTATATGCAACTCTTACTATGTTTTATCGTTCTTAACATCGAATGTAATATATAAATAATGTCAAAAGTCAAATTAAAACAGCCAAAAACACGGATATCATCAAACATGTCACCTCTTTCATTCCCTTTCTCTTTGACTAATTACTTCATGATTGTAACTCATTTCCTATAATTACTTGCCATTATTTATCTGACAGTTTTTCTAAACCCATAATTAAGTCGAGTATAATAAAATATTATAACTTCGTTACCATGGTAACTTAGTAAGTACACTACGTACTTGGTACAAGTGATTAGTTAATTAATAGAAGTTCCTTTTTCTTTATTGGTTTTTGGAAACAGATGATATGAGTAATAATTTGGAGTTAATTTTTATTGTGTGAGAATGAAGGAGTCAAAATGAGTTAATTATTTTCAAAGTTGTAAGTTACCATGGTAATAGTAACTATGTACTAGCATTAGGTGCGAAAGATTAATGCTAATTTTCTTTATTCAAACTTTCAAAGCTACTATTAATAACCTTATTTTTGGTGATTTGATGAACTATATCTTAGGATATGGTTGAGAATTTGAGATTTTTCATGGGTTTGGTGTTTTTTTGCTAAATGGAACCTGGTTTTTTTGCTACTTGTGGATTTGAAATTTCTAGTACCCTCTATTCGGTGTGGGCTATATTTATAGAACTCAAAATTATACTTGACGGTAATGAATATTGTCTTGGAAAAATCTTCTTCTCTCTTCATTTGTTTAATACTCGTAATTATTGCTATGAACTTCGTTGAATATGCTTCATATATACCCCGTCCCTAGTATCGACCTTCTTTTCAAAATTAAATGCACATCAAACATATTAACTAAGCAATTATATGTCACATTTTATTTGTAGAGATAGTCTTGAATCTTGACCAATATCTGTTGTATAATCTATTTGTCATAAATGGTAATTAATAGTATATACAATGCTACTAATTTATTGTGTATAGAAATAATTATTAGACAAAATTCAACATGTTTTACGACATTAAAAAAATAGTACAGTGTTTTTTTTTAATGATAAATCAGTTCATTAATAGAAAGTCATACTACATCTATAAATGATATTCGAATTTAACAAATACCTAAAATATTGAATCAAAAAATTCCTTCATATAAACTAATTATATTTAACAAAATGCGATAGTTACATACATAGGGGGAGATTTCTATTGATCGGGATGTGGTTTTCCCATACTAACTCAACTCCAAAAAGAAATATTTTTGCAAGATGATAGGCAACAACATTTACCATCGCTATTAACATGAGACTAATTTAGCTTTTTGGTTATTACATACATTAAAATAGTTGATAAGTAACATTTATTTACTAAACACTTACACAATAACCAACGTGCCAAACCAACTAATATAACCAACTACATCAATTAGTTACCAAGCAATTAATTAATTACTAATCAATGGCAGTCAATTTGTTTTGATGATTCTATATGTGATTTTTTTTTTTTTTTATTATTGTCTTTTCAAAATCATTTAAGCTAATGATTATATGACAAAAAGAAAGGAAAAAAAACTTTCCTAAAAAAACCTTGTTTTTTCCTTTAAAATTACTCGTATTTTTTTGCTATACGTAAAAAAAAAAAAAAAAAAAAAAAAAAAAAAAAACGCTAGTATAGTGAGTGGTTTTGCGGAGGTTTATAGCAATTTTCAATTGGATAATTTTGAAACTTAGGGTTAAATTTAGGGTTGTTCATTCATTAATATTAGAGTTTTACAATAGTTCTTCTCAAAAGCGATTGAAACAAGCTCCACATAGCGACGTGGGTTACGAAAAAGAGGATGAATTCATGAAGTACCAAATTTTTTGACTAATTGTAGTTTTTATGTGGTATAATTTGCTGAATTGATATTTAATTTGTTGGGTTTTAGTGGTAATTTGTTTTGATTGGTTTTTGAATAACCTAGGTTAGTGGCCTGGAGACGAATTTGTGACAACGGATGATGATTCAGATGGAGAGAAAAATGAGTGATGGCGAAAGTGAGGACGTTACCGAAGGTAATGAAGAAGAAGGTGATCGATGATGTTGGTGTATTAAGTGCTGGAAAGAAGGATGATGAATGGAGGAACTTGAGAAAGAGTATATGGAACTTCAAAATATGGAGCAGTATGATTTCTTTTCTCGAAAAATTGGATGCTTAATTAGCTTGTTACTATTTTGAAATTTTAATTAATGTGAATATTGTATGTGGGTATAGATAGTAGTGAATCTTGTGATGCTTTTATATTGGTTTTGTATATACACGATTCTTATATCTTTTCTGCGTCTCTTTGTTTTTTATGCCCCTTTTTTGGTCCTATCTTTTGCATATTTGAGAAAGATTGTATTAGACTGTATGTAACTGACACGCATATGGTAAAGTTTGAAGTTTTGTATCAAATATTCTAGATATGATTTCAATGGCGAAATAGTCTAGTTAGACTTTTCCAATTAACCACTTTCAAAGAGGCTTCATCAATTTGCAATGGGGTGGTTTGTGGGTGGGATGGGTGTGTATGTGGGGGTGGGCAGGGGGAGGACTAACACTTCTTTAGAATAGTTATCTTTAGAAGACAATGGACCTGTATTGAGAATTGGCTTTTGCATATTTCTTATCTGCAATGGAGATCTTTATCAATCGAGACGTAGTATTTCCATACTTGCTCAACACTAAAAGGACCTATTTTTACGAGATGATTGGACAACGACATTTACTATCACTCTTGACATGAGACCAAAACAACTAGCTTTTTAGTTATTACATACACTAAAATAGTTAATAAGTAACAATTGTTTACTAAACACTTACACAACCAACTATTTAAAATCATTTAAGCTAATGATTGTATGACAACTTACACAACCAAATATTTAAAATCATCTAAGCTAATGATTGTATGACAAAAACAAAGGAAAAAAAAAAACTTTCCTAAAAAAACAAACTTGTTTTTTACTTTAAAATTACTCCGTATTTTTTACTGTACGTATCGAAAAAATAAGGCTAGTATAGTAAGGGGTTTTGCAGAGGTTTATCGTCTCTCCGACATTCTTCTTCAGTTGTCCGCCGCATATGTTTCTCTATCATTTCTAGCAATTGCTAGTTGGGTATTTTTGAATTGAAAACTTGGGATTGTAATCAGAGTTCTTTATCAATTTTAGGGTTTAAAAATGGGTTCTTTTCAAAATCGATTGATGAAACGAGTTTCGGAGTCTAATAGCGATATAGGTTATGAAGAATACGATGAATTTATGAACCATGTACCAAAATTCATGAATGATTATAGTTTTTATGTGGTATAATTTGTTGGCTTTTAGTCATGATTTGATTTGATTGGTTTTTGAATAACATTTTTTTTTTTTAAAAACATGGTTTTTGAATAACCTAGGTCCTAGGTTAGTAGATATGGTCGTTTCTAACATTTTGGAGGCCCGAAGCAAAATGATAATATTTTTGATAAATAAATCATTTGTGTTTATAATTTTAAATAATTATGTAATTGGTTAATTCATAAAAAAACCTTTATATAAATTGTAAATTACTTCATTTATTTTTTAAATTGCACCATTTAGACTTTTTTTTTTTTTTTTTTACTATTTTACACCTCCTTTAACCTTCTTTTGTGATTTATCAGTCTGGATAAATAAATAATCGAAGAAAGTATTAAATAGTTATATATGTAATAATATATTGTCTTCGTCTGTTTATTTCGTAATTTACAAATTTATTACTTCACTTTTCAAAGTTATTTGAATAGTCCAAAGATTGTATTAAATTTAATGACTTGTTTACCTAGTATATATATTTTGTTTGAATTTTGTTTAATGACTTGTAAACAATTTTAATATTCGCATATTTTATGATACTATCTACTTCACTTTTCAAAGTATATACTAAAATATCCAGTATGATACTATGTAAGTATTAAAAATTCATACATGCATACATATCTTACAAAATTATGGTGAATAGCCACGATTCCTAAAAATCACCTAACTCAAAGTCTTCTATTTCGTAAAAATAATAATTTTTAAAATAAAATTGTATAATTAAAATATTCTAAGCCTAAAATAAGAAAAAATCTTCTCTCGTGATAAATGAAAACTTGTAGGAAAACTTTTTAAAATAAAGATTTCACCAACATTCCACACTATCCTCCTCTTCCTCTCCAAAGAAAAATTATCACTTTCAACTTCTTCCTTTATTTTCAAACCCTCAATTTGATCCATTAATCCAGAATTGCCCCAAACCCTCGTGATATTTAAAACACACCGTTGCGAAGGAAGCTTTCTCCACACGATCAACAGGGTCCAACTTGTTCTACTTAAATTCCACCCAAAATTCCTCGTCAGCTTCATTCAATTTTGTCCATATTTTCCAATTACCAGTCTGCCTAACCACTAAATCCCCTTTTTCTACCCTTCCAACCACATCATGAAACACCAAAACCTAAAGCAATTATAAAAAGAGAATCTCAAAACTTCGAAATCTCAAAAATCTTGGTTGATCATGGGTAATAAGTTTCCTGGGAATGATTTGTTAGCGTTTACTACTTTGATTCTACACAACTATAATCAAATAACAATGGTGGACAAACCATAGAATGTGTATAAAATTCAATTAAATACACAACACCAAATACTTAAAGTATTATCACAAACCAAGCACTAAATTAACAATATAATTCAGAAATTACAACAAAAATAACACTAATGTGAATGGTTCTTTACTTGCCTCTCTCCAAGCCGATATCCACCAAGAACATGAGAAAAACAATGACCACGTGAGTTTTCTATACCGGATACTTGACTAAGGCGTGTATACACTTTCCTAAAGTGATAATTTCCCCCACCACGGTGCTTGGGTTGAAACCGGAAACTCACTTTGAGATACAATAGTCAACACCACACTCTAAGCACAAAGATGTGTGATAAGATGAATAAATTCTCAATCAATAAACTTAATGATGGAGAAATTAAAGAAGAGTTTGCAAGATTCTTCAATAAAATTGTAGAGAGAAGAGAGAGTTTTTCAGAGAGGAATATTATGTTTTGTATCTGAAAACAAAACATCGAAAAACGATATAAAGGAAATAACCGCAAAAAACCGAAGACGAGCGAGGAGGCGCGGGCGCGAGCTAGGATTGAATTGACACTCAGTATAATACACTTAACGATGATCATATCCCATGATTTCCATATGGATTGAATCACACGGACATCTCTAATCATTCGAAGATGAAATACACATAAGATAACTCGAATTTAACATCACTTGACACTTTTATACAGCCATGTGTCCGTATCTTTCATAAGTTCATCAAAGTCTATATGTCCAACTAGACTTCTTGAAACGGCTAAACTTCGAACTTATATAGGTAGGTTCTCATATACGTAAACGTGTCCTTGTGACAAGACACTTTCATTTAGAGCTTCTCAACTCTAAATCTTTGAGAACTTTGAATTGACGCTACCTTACCGTCACAAGTAACATAGCAATATGGGTCATCAAATATTGCTAACAAACAACAAAGTTGTAATTCAACCACATTGAATCTAAGACTTGATGTTTCTTCAAGGGTTAGATTGGGTTTCACAACTTTGTGCTATAGGACATAAACCCATTCCAGTCAAAGCAAATATGATGGAATGTCTTGGCATTGCTTTAGTAAAGCAATCCGCCAAATTCATTTTCGTAGGAACATAGTCAAGACTTATGACCCCATCATTGATAAGCTCTTTCACTAGGCTATGCCTTAGTGAAATATGCCGAGACTTACCATTATACACTTGACTATAAGCCTTTATTAAAGCCGAATTCGAATCACAATGAATAGCCACCGGTGAGATTGGCTTAGGCAATAAAGGCAGCTCTAACATGAGATTTCTCAACCACTCAGCTTCCTTACTAGCTGAGGCAAGAGCTATAAACTCCGTTGCCATAGTGGAATTGACAATGCAAGTTTGTTTCTTGGAAGACCATGAAATGGCACCTCCCCCAAACAAAAACACCCAACCACTTAAAGAAGAGTCATCCTCTTTGTAAGTGATCCAACTTGCATCCGAATATCCTTCTAAAATCAAAGGAAATCCACTATAAGACAAACCATAGTCCAATGTACCTTTAAGGTACCTCAAGACCCTCCGAACTGCAAACCAATGTTGTGCACCCGAGTTACTAGTAAATCTACTTAGTTTCCCCACAGCCAATGCAATATCTGGTCTTGTACTTGTTATGGCATACATCAAGGATCCAATTATCCTTGAATACTCCAATTGGGAAACCGTTTTCCCAGAATTCTTAACCAATTTTACATTAGGTTCCATGGGGTATTCACGGGACACTTATCAAACATATTGAACCGTTTGATCATTTTCTCAATGTAATGAGATTGACTTAACATAAGCCTTCCATTGTCCCTAATTATCTTGATGCCCAAAATTACATCCGCCTCCCCCAAATCCTTCATCTGAAAAGACGAGGATAAGAATTCCTTGGTCAATTCTACTTGTTGTAGACTTGTACTAAAAATAAGCATATCATCAACATATAGACAAATGATGACACCATGACCTTTGTCATCAAATTTGCTATAAATACACTTATCAGCTTGATTCACCTTGAATCCAAAAGACAAAATCGTGTCATCAAATTTCCGATGCCACTGCTTTGGTGCTTGTTTAAGTCCATACAATGACTTAACCAATTTACACACCTTATTTTCCTGTCCTTCCAAAACAAACCCTTCAGGCTGTTTCATATACACTTCTTCCTCTAAATCTCCATAAAGGAATGCCGTTTTGACATCCATTTGATGAATCACTAGATTGTATACCGAAGCCATTGCAATTAACAACCTTATTGAGGTGATTCTTGCAACCGGTGCATAGGTGTCAAGATAATCAACACCATGCTTTTGTCTAAAGCCTTGGATAACCAATCTGGCTTTAAATTTCACTATGGAGCCATCCGGTCTCCTTTTCCTAGTGAAAATCCACTTGCAACCAAGAGGTTTGCAACCGGGAGGTAAATCCTCTAAGACCCAAGTGTCATTTCCCATGATGGAATCCATCTCATCATTTATAGCTTCTTTCCAAAATGCACTATCTTGGGAAGATATGGCCTCGCTATAAGTTTTTGGGTCACTATCCACAATAAAACAATATGGAGTAGTGGAACTAAGGACATCCCTAGATCCTTCAACCAAATAAATTATGAAGTCATCTAGAGATTCCTAATTTTCCTTTGTCCTTTACTTCTTCTAACATGAGGAGTCTCATCCTCATTATTAGATGAACCTTCATGAGAAACATGTTGATCATCATAATCAACAATTTCCTTTCCTTTGGTACTAACTTGTAGATCCTTTGGTCTACTCATTGATGAAAACCGATTTTCATCAAAAATTACATCACGTGACTCAATAATCGAATGTTTCAAAATATAGTCACTTTGTTCTATCACATAGAACCTATAGGTTTTGCTATGCTCAGCATAACCTATAAAAATGCATTCCAAGCCCCTTTCACCGAGCTTTCTTTTCTTGTTGCCGGGCACTCTTACGACTGCCCTACAACCCCAAACCTTGAGATACTTCAAGTTTGGTTTCCTTTTGTACCAAAGTCCATAAGGAGTGGAATCCTTTCCCTTAGTGGGAACACGGTTAAGTATGTGACAAGCCGTCAACATAGCTTCACCCCAAAATCCTTCACTCAAACCTGAGTAAGATAGCATGGAATTAACCATTTCTTGAAGAATTTTGTTCTTCTTTTCAGCTACACCATTTGATTGTGTTGCATAACCAGCTGTAGTCTCATGAATAATACCCAAAGATTGGAAATAAGCAGGATCATAGTACTCTCCTCCCTTATCCGTTCTCAATTTCTTAATAAAAGACTCTACTTGCACTTCAACCTCGTTCTTATAAATATCAAATTTAACCAAGGCTTCATCTTTGGAATATAAAAGATACACATAGAAAAATCTTGAAAAATCATCAATAAACGTAACTATGTATCTTTTATTTCCCAAAGAAGGTGTACTATAAAAGTCACACAAATCACTATGAACCAATTCTAAGATCTTAGAACATCTCTCAACTTTCTTGAAAGGAGTTCTAGTGATCTTATTAAGCATGCAAGTAGTACATTTATCAAGAGCAATATCACATGGAGGAATAAGTTCTAATTTAGACATAAAAGACAACTTATTGTAATTCACATGATCTAATCTAGAATGCCATAAAGAAAACAAATTCATACTATTGTCATTACCAACATTAAAACAAACATCATCCAACATTACAGACTTCTCTCTTAATGAGAGTTTAAACAATCCATGAGACAAATAACAACGTCCAACAAAAGTGCTACCCTTAGTTATAATACATCTATCTTCTTCAAAAACTAGTCTAAATCCAAGTCTATTCAGGGTTGGGCCTGATACAAGATTTCTAGAAATACTAGGAGCATATAATACATCCCTAAGGATGACACTATTGCCCGAACTAAACATCAGCTCAACTTGTCCTCTTCCTTGGACCATGATGGTAGAGTTGTTTCCCATAAAGAGCTCTTCTCCGTCACCAACCTTGTGAAAGGTTTTGAACCAATGCTTCACCTTGCATACATGCCTTGAAGCCCCCGAATCCATCCACCAAGAGTCATCATCTTGCACCATAAAAATGTTAGGATCCGTTGCATTTAAATCCATACCGGAATTAAATTCAACCTCATGTAATAAATTACCTTTGGTGGGTTGGTCCTTGCTCTTAGAAGCTTGACCATCCTTGGATTTCTCCATTTTCTTCTTGAAAATGTAGCAGTCCTTCTTGCGGTGTCCAGTCTTACCGCATTCCCAACAAGCATTCTTGTTGTTGTCCTTTTGTTTCTTGGACTTGCCCTTAGAGGAATTAAACTTCTTCCTCTTACCACTAGTTGAAGCACTAGATTTGCCTTCCTCCACCACATTAATGGTGGAAGAGCTAGGATTTCCATCCTTAGCCTTCTCTATGGCCCTTATCCCCTCTTCAATTTGAAGATGGGTAGCCAAATTGGACAAAGATATGTCCTCCTTTTTTTGTTTTAAGTCATGCTTAACATCTTTCCAACTATTGGGCAGCTTATCAATAATACTCGAAACAACAAACAATTCATCAACATTGATACCATGTTGTTTTAAGTTACTATAAATACGTTGTATCTCATGAAATTGGTCCATAATCGATCTACCTTCAACAAACTTAAAGTCATTAAAATTACTTACTAGGAATTTCTTGCTAGAAGCATCCTCCGCCATATACTTGCTTTCTAACGATTCTCATAGCTCCTTAGCAGACTCGACATGTTGATACACATCGAACAAATCATCCTCCATCCCATTGAGAATATGTCCCCGACATATAAAGTCATCATTATCCCACTTAGATTTCTCACGCACATCCTCCATTGTTTCATTCTCATGTTCTACCGGTCTAGGAGTGCTAATCACATAGGCAACCTTCAACGATGTAAGAAGAATATACATCTTCTTCTTCCATCGTCGAAATTCCACACCCTCAAACTTCTTGAGTTTGACAAAGTTTGTGGTAAGTTCTTTCACACTAGACATGTTGTTCAAACCATTATCACTTTAGATTGTTAGGGTTTACTAATTTGATTCTACACAACTAGAATCAAATAACAATGGTGGACAAACCCTAGAATGTGTATAAAATTCAATTAAATACACAACACCAAATACTTAAAGTATTATCACAAACCAAGCACTAAATTAACAATATAATTCAGAAATTACAACAAAAATAACACTAATGTGAATGGTTCTTTACTTGCCTCTCTCCAAGCCGATATCCACCAAGAACATGAGAAAAACAATGACCACGTGAGTCTTCTATACCGGATACTTGACTAAGGCGTGTATACACTTTCCTAAAGTGATAATTTCCCCCACCATGGTGCTTGGGTTGAAACCGGAAACTCACTTTGAGATACAATAGTCAACACCACACTCTAAGCACAAAGATGTGTGATAAGATGAATAAATTCTCAATCAATAAACTTAATGATGGAGAAATTAAAGAAGAGTTTGCAAGATTCTTCAATAAAATTGTAGAGAGAAGAGAGAGTTTTTCAGAGAGGAATATTATGTTCTGTATCTGAAAACAAAACATCGAAAAACGATATAAAGGAAATAACTGCAAAAAACCGAAGAAGAGCGAGGAGGCGCGGGCGCGCCACTTGCTCGCGCGGGCGCTCCTCCTCGTTCTTCCAAAATTCCAACTTTTCCAGAAACCTGACGCGATTTTGTCGCGGTTTAGGCGCGGGTCGCGCCTCCTAAACTTTACAGATTTTCCAGAAACTCAGCGTGATTTTGTCGCGCTTTTGGAGCGGTCCGCGCTTGTTTTTCACAAGCGCGCTAACAAGTGGAGCGATCTCTCCACTACAACACTCTAAATTATCCAACATGATTACTCACTTGAGGGTGATGGTCAGAAGATTTTCCTGCCTCAAAAGCCTTGTCAAGGTCTAGTTTCCTACTTGACACGATAAATGCATATAAGAAAAAAAAAATTTAGGAGATGGAATTATTTTGCCCCTTTAATTCGTTTCATTTATGTAATTCGTACATTATTCCTTCTAGTGCTTGCTGGGCTGTATCAACAATTCCTAGTGCTTGATGGGCTGCATCAACGGTTCCTTGTACTTACTAGGCTACAACAACAATTTCTTGTGCTTGTTGGGCTGTAACACCAGTTCTTGTGCTTGTTGGGCTGCATCAACAGTTCCTTGTGCTTGTTGGGCTGCATCAACAGTTCCTTGTGCTTGTTGGGTTGCATCAACAGTTCCTTATGCTTGCTGATCTGCATGTATAACCATCAAGGGAAAACAGAAAAAAAAAAGGAAGAACATGTCATTCCAAAGGTACACCTGATCACATGAGTAGAGATAAGCTACAAAGACTAGAGTGCAGAAGAGTACAAATTCCAAGCCACACTGTTCACCATAGCTAAAGTTGAGCCTTGAGAGTAATGGCTAATTTCAAATTTCGAGGACTAGTGGTTATAGTAGCCTAACATGTGTGATGACATTTGAGAAAGAAATTCAAACATCAACAATTTTGTTTCAAGTCTTCCACAGCATGCAAGCATTTTTCAACGGAAACTATCGCTACCATTCTTCCTCAATTATCTAAGAACTTTGCTTCCTCATTAATCACAAAATCTAGTGTTGCAACCCTATGTACTCGGTGTGAGCCTTTCATCTCAAATTTCCTAGCTAAATTTAAAGATTTTTGAGTAGATCGCCATAATATTGACTATAATCAAAAGATATTTTCCAACAACCACCAAATAATAGTAACTTTGAATAATGCAAGAGCAATAACATGAACATTCGAAGATTTTCAAGCACAATCTCACCATAATATTGACTATATTCAAAAGAGATTTTCCAACAACCAACAAACAATACCAATTGTGAGTAATATAAGAGCAATAATATGTTCATTCGAAGAGTTCGAGTGAAATTTCGCCATAATATTACCAAACAATAGCAACTATGAATAATTTAAGAGCAACAGTTTATAAATATCATCACATGGACGATCTTGTATCTTTACCTTTCTCTCTTATCTTTTTTTCACTACCAAAAATCTTATGCCCAACTCCTATGGTGCAATAAAAAAGAACGGAGGAAGTATTATTTTTGCTAAAATTTGAAATAAATCTGCGAAACAAAATTTAATTTATTGGAGGAGGTATGTTTTTTTGCTTGATGCAATTTGTATTACTTAATGTTACATATAATAGGATGCATTTTTTTTTCCTGTTAATAATATATTGTATTACATTTACGTACGTAGTATTACATTTTAATTTACTAAAAAAATGCAATTTATATTTAATATATTTTTTATTGTTAAAAAAAAAATCGAAATACATATATTAAGACAAAAAACTATTTCGTGGGCTAAATACTACAGAGTAGTACTTTTTAAATTAGGTTTACTTTAAACCCTTACAAGTTTAGAGGCGCACGCAATGCGTGCACGACTATCCCCCCTCTTTATATTTTGTACATAAAGTTATCTTTATAATTTACTTATTTGCATAAATGGCATGTATATTGACATAATTTTATTACTCCGTATTTTTTATAATTAGTAAAGGTAAGAGTCCATTGAAGGGATGATCTATTAAAGAAAACCATGCAAAACAATCCTAGATTTTACTTTTACACGGGCTTAATTTTTTTTATTTTTTTTAAGCATACACAACTTAAATAAATTTCATTGTATTTATGTATCATTTAAATCATACATATACTTGTAAAATAAGTTTCAATATATTTATCTATGTTACTCTTTAAAGTGAACTCCCATTTTTGGTTGGGAATTTTTGTTTTTCGAAAATACCCTTCTTTACAATTACTTATTTACTAACAATACTTTTTATTTTAACAGTTATTGAATTACATTGATAATATAATTAATGAAATTATTAAATAAAAAAAAATTGACGGTTACTTTTTTTTTTTTTTTTGAAAGAACGGTTACTTTTTTCTTAAAAACATACAATTTTCTCACATTATCCCTACAAGATATTAACTACTCTCTACAATTAAGCATTTCTTTAAAACTGATTAATTAAAAAAAAAATTAAAAAACCATTTCTTTACAACGTGACCTCCCCATTACTATCTGTTGGGTATGGCCCAAATTTTATAAGCCCATTATATATCGATGGAGTATAATTTAGAAGCTTCATGAAAAATCAAGAGAAGATTGCACTTGATTTTTCTAGAGTTATCTACAACCTTAATATTCCCTAGAATATTCTAGAGAATAATTAAAAGTGGAAGCCACTAGATTAAGAGGCATAATTATGGGGAAATTTCTATAAGAATCTAGAAACCTCCATCATCATCTATAAATATTGGTCAAGGGCATTCAATCAAAACAACAACAACACAACACAAAAACACAACACAAGAAGTCATACCAAACACAAGCCTTTCTACAAAAATATCCTCCCTCCTTGTAATATTCCTCTACTATCATAATACTCCTTGTGAGTTTCTTATAGTGAGAGTTCTCTTGTAAAAATCACCCTCAAGGGTTCTTGTACTCTCCTACTTTCAAATAGTAGAATAAAAGTGCTCGTTGTTACATAAAATCGTGTGTTCATTTATATTAATTATCTTGCCAAATTATCAATTCAATTTATACTTCTCAATCAAACACATCTTCGCTTCCGTTGTGCACTCACCAACCCTAACACTATCAAATATTAACAAACTTCCTTCAAAAACAAAATATGTGAAAAGCATTAATTGCTCATCCTTTCCTCATCCAAACTCTAATTTTTAATTTCTCATTTAATATTAGATCCTATGTGTCATTTACAAGCAAGATTTACGAGATTACAAAAGTTTTTGCTAGAAAATTACGATTTCGTTACATTAAGACTAATCATTTTCATCTTCTTTTATTTGTAGGATGTCAGATGCATACGCTTCATTCATGTATATAAACCCGTACTCTAAATTTTGAAATATGAAGGCAAAGATAAATAGATTATACGAAATCTAATATATATAAATAAAGTAGGCATTTTTCAAGAGCATTCGGCTCGCCACATAAGCAAAAATATATTTTCGACCAATTAAAAATTAGATTTCTATTTTATTTTGGAATTAAAAAATTCGTTTGCCACCTAAATAAAAGTGACGAATGAGATTTAAGAATTTTGCCACGTGGGTAAAAACAACGAATATTATTAAAAAAAAAACAACGAATATTGATTTATTAGGATTTAATTTATTTAATAAACTAAAAATTATCTTTTCAAATAATCATCTTTAGATATAGGATTTATATACCTACCATTATAAGATAAATTTTGATAGTGTTTATGATAAGAAATAAAAATTATTCCTTAATTATAATTAAATTAAAATTTGTGATATTTACCATTATAAATTGACGCATCATATGACACCAACAAAATTTCGTATCAATACAAAACCAAACCAAACAAATTTTGTGTCAATAATTTTGTGTCAGTTTTATTAGGTCATCAATGGCTGGGTAATTCTTAGCCTCATTTTTAAAACCATGTTTAAATGTATATTTGTGATTATTGCTTAAATTGTGTTTATTTGGGATACTTAATAATTATATGTTGAGGTTTTGTTTACTGAATTTTGTTTTTACATGCAGATCTAATTTAATCAGAGAATTATATTCGAGTAAAAATCTTTGGAATACCAAAGCACGAGTTTCTCGCCTAATGATCCTATTGGATGAGGAGGTATTATATCTTTATAAAATAGTTCAGTTCAGTTCAACTTCAATCAGTTCAGTTCAGTTCAACTCAGTTCAGTAAATCAAAACATGTCCTAAGTCAACTATAATATTACAATAGTAGGGAAAAAAAAGTAAAGATTGTAAGAGATGTCTTTTATAATTTTGATTTTTTATGTATTATAGTTTCTGGTAGAATATCTATATTATTATTGTAAAAATCATTGTAGTAGTGTATACATATAACTCTATTATTAAGGACATATGATAATGAAATTTCATTATAAAGATTTAATTTTATTGAATTAGATTAATTTTAGTAATGCAACACTCTTAATAGTATATATATAAATATATTTCATTTAATTATTTAAAAATTTATAAAGTCATATCTTTTACTATTACTCCCACCGTCTTTATTTTAACCCTGTAGTTTTGGGTTTACTTTATTATTAATTTTTCATTGTATAAAGTTGATACGGAGTAAAAGAATAATGGTGGTCTAAGTTATTGTTTGTGAAAAAAAAATAGTGGCTATAACTATATATGTATTGTGGAACAACGTGTTTTCGTTATACAAACGAATCATAGGTTAAAAAAATGCGAATAGGATTATGATTTTATTCTAATATTTATCATACTTATAATTTTCATATAACTAATATTAAGTAAATTAAGGTCGCATTGTAAGTTGCATAAAAATAAAACAAATTATCCGTTTTCTAACAAGCAAAATAATAATAAAATTATAGGATTAAATTAAGAAAATAATCTTTTCATGACATTTATGTATAAAAAATTGTGCATCGCACGGGATTCTATCTAGTTAATCAATATGTCAAAAATAATAATAAAAAAATAAATTAGAAGATGGATGTTCTTGATGCTATGGTATGTAAACCATTTTTTTTTTTACTTTCTCTCGATTTTTACAGTACATTCTTATTTTATTATTTTATTTTTAAAAATATAAGATATGATTAAGTGGTTAGGTCAGGATATCTATGAAGTTTTACAGTTTATTATCTTTCTTTTGATTCATATCATCAAATAATCTATCAAACCAAGTTTTACAGTACATTTTTTATATTAGTTCTACAATTACATACATACTCATTTCTTTTTATTTTTTTAAAGGATGAATTGAATCCATTCAAGGTATTATATTTACAAATGATTAAGTAAATTTAAAGAGAATAGTCGTGCACGCATTGCGTGTGCCTCTAAACTTGTATCATTTAAATTATACATACTTGTAAAATATGTGAACAATGTAAATATTCGTACTACTAATTAAATTATAGTATGTTGCTTTGCTTTTATACCTATATAAAAGTTGAAAAATCATATGCAAACTTACAAACACTGACTTTTAAAACACCAAGTGTCAAATTTATATCATTAATTAAATATTTGCGAATTAAACTAATATATATACAGTCTAACATAACTACACTTGAAGGAATTATTTGATTTGAGAAAAAATAACCACCATAAGAGAAGTTATCTTTTTAAATTTTTTTAATTATAATAAATTTTTTTAGAAAGGATAAAATAGTCCACTAAAAAATTCCCAATCCAAAAACCCCTTTGTAACTGTGGCGGGTCATGGCTTTTAATAGGGCTCCAAGGCGTCCAACCTCACTCAACGTTCTCCATTGAAGCGCGCTCAAACGTTCTCCATTGAAGCGCAGTTGACGTTTTCCGTTGAATCTAATACTTGTATCCCCCATTGAAGCAGCTTCTGAGGTAAGTTGTTTGGTTATTGTTATCATTATATCAATTTCACAATCTAATTTAATTGTCAGTGCATTAAGGGAAGGGTTCGGAAATCTCAACTATTATATTGTTTCTAAATTCTAAGATAACCAAAAGAAAAGAAAATTATCTGATTATTGAATCCTACAATTATGTATTTTTCGAATCAAATTTGGTTGCTAATGTATTGCACAACTTTTTAATGTTAGGATTGAACTATGATTCAGTTGAGAGGAATTTATGGAGAGGAATTTGAGGCATCGGATGCTGATTCAGTTGGAGAGGATAATGTGGAGAGTGATGCTGAAAGCGAGGATCATACAGAAGGCAGTGAAGAAGAAGAAGAAGAAGAAGAAGAAGAAGAAGAAGCTGATGATGATGATGTTGGTGTATTAAGTGCTGGAAAGAAGGATGATGAAATGGAGGAACTTGAGAAAGAGTATAGGGATCTTCAAAATATGGAGAAGTATGATTTCTTTTCTCGAAAACTCGGGTGCTTAATTAGTTTGTTATTGTATTGAAATTCAAATGTGAATATCTGTGATCGTTGTATGATTATTAGATAACTGTGGTGCTTTTATAATAGTTTTGATATACATGATTCTTCTATGTTTCTTCTTTCTTGTGTGCCACTTTGTGTTTTATGCTTTTTTGGTCCTATGTTTTGAACATTTGGGAAAGGTTGTTTTAGACCGTAGGTAACTGACACACATAGTAAGTTTTGAAGTTTTGTGTCGAATATTCTAAATACGATTTCAATGGCGAAAGAGTCAGTTAGACTTCACCAATTAACCACTTTCAGGGAGGCTTCATCAATTGCAATGGGGTGGTTTGGTGGGTGGGAGGGGTGTGTATGTGGAGGTGTGGTGGTGGGTAGGGGGAGGGCTTATACTTCTCTTGGAATGTTATGCTCTAGTTCCTATCTTTCGAAGAATATGGATTGTTTATTTGCATGTTAGTTTTGTTCACCTTAAAGTTAAGGTTAAAGAGATAATTACCTGCTCAGCTGGTCTTGTCAACTTGTTTTCGCTTGAGCTATGTTGACTTTGATGTGTTCAAATTTTAGCACTTTCTTTTTGTAATCTTTTTTTTTTTTTTTTTTTTTTTTTTTTTTTTTTTTTTTTTTTTGCCTGTTTAGGAGTTTGATTCAAAATTTGAAGCGACACAAGGAAGAAGATCATGTGAAGGGGCAAGCTATCAAGAATCAGAAGGTAGTTACATATGTACATCAGAGCTATTGACCTATGATGTTATAATTTACTTGCTTGTTTCTAATTCTCTATTCCCTTTGTAAACATGATGTTAAATGCTGAAAGCTATGCACATGTCTATATTTCATCACAATTCTTGCCTGATTTGAACTCTGCCTTTTTGTATTTGTTTCCTAGGAATGATTGGTTTGGAGAAGGGGGGGGGGGGGTTCTCCTGGACTAGTTTTCATAATTTCCTGTTCAGTATTCTACCACCCTGATTTATCTTTCAAGTATTGTGACTCATTGTTGAATTGTGAATGTCATAGATATAGATATGATAATTACTACTTCGTATATCTGTTTCAACTTTCTAGTATTGTGACTCAATGTTGAAGTGTTAATATCATTGATATGATAATTTCTTGCTGTTATAATATTCTCTGTGTTCTTGTAGGCTCTTTGGGATAAGGCCCTTGAGCTCAGGTTCTTATTACAGAAACCGTATTCTAAATCAAATAAGCTACCACAGGTAATTGCTTTCATGTAAATTCCTCTTTCTTAGTTGATAATCCAATTTGGAATTCTGTGGTAAATTATTGCTTTGGTTATAGGAACCAATTCGGTCATCATTCTGTGAGGCAGATGAAGATGTCTCTGCTGCATATTCAGATCTCATTGCAGCATCTAGTGAAGCAATAGAATCCCTTGTGCAATTACAGGAGGTAATTTCTTGTAACACCTATTCTTTTTGATACAAAATCTAGCAACGCTCTATGAATCCTTAATAATCGGAATTTGATCACTGAAAGGCGCTTATGTCTTTGATGCAGGCTCTACTTGAAAATAATCCTTCCATTGTTGAAGCCACAGAAGGTATATTTTAGATATTAGGTCTTTGCCCTACTGATATGCATTGATTAAGCTTCTGCTCTGACCAGTAATAATCTTGTTAAACCAAGAAATTAACATGGTTTCAGGAAAACTGTCAGGATATAAAGTACTAGTCGGGCCTTCTACCATTATACCTGCTTATTTTAAGGACATGGGTCATGGGTGGTTTTTTTTTTTTTTTTTTTTTTTTTTGGGTGGGTGGGGGGTTTTACCTTTTGAAAGTCATGTGTAATCTTGTTTATTCTGTTCCTACTTGTTTTGCTTTGCTTGATCCTTCTTCTGTGAAATTCTAGTTTTGAAACTATTTTTGGTTACCAGCTACTGAGCGAGATAGTAGAATTAAGTAGTGGATTAATGTCCTGACTTGTGAACATTCTGATCCCTCACAAACTTAATGGAGATAATATCATATCTTGTGATGAGAATGGTTTCTGATGTTCTTCGTCCATGCTTCAACCAGAGCACTAAACATGACTTGTTCAGGAAATTTTGGTTGTGCTATATGTGCTTTACCTCAGATTGGCCTCTTTTTAGTTTTTAATTGCACTTTCAGAAGCTGGTCCCTTCTTCTTTGATAGGAAATGAGAGGATAGATTCTCTCTGTAGAAGAATCACACTTGATAATTGATTGATATGGTATGTCAAGTTGCATTGTGCTTTTGTTCATAGAACACTCTGTGCAAGGTTTGAATTGATAGTTGGTTGATATCTTTCTCTCTTACTCTGTAGTTGAGTTAGTATGGCCTATGTGGGCGATATTAACCAAAAGAGAAATACTGAGATGTTGCTGACTATCTGTTCTTTACACTATTCTTTACTGCATGCCTAGTTTCATTTCTGGAAGATATACTGTTTATACTTAATTTGGTATGTAAATAGTAGTTCTTTTGTATCTGTTGTTACCTTTTCTTTATCTCCCTAAATTTTCTTAAAATTGTTTTTCAGAAGGATCTCTTAAATCTTCTGAGGAGGTTGAAAATATTGATGGTAACAAAGAGACAGAATGGTTACATATATCTCAAGCGCAGTCAAGGTATCATGCTTTTCTTATCTTGTTAACGCTTGATCAATATATGTTGTATCCATTGCAGTTTATACTTTTTTTTGTCGCTGCAATTAGTGTAAATTGAAGGCATCATGTCCAATTCACTGGCAATAGCATTACTATTGAAGGGTAGTGTTTTGGCCTGGTGGGGGCCTTGTATGGAATGTTTTGTCTGTAGATGATAAAATGCTGAATAATGTGGATTATAATCAATTAAGACTAACTGTTTTTGTTCTAAATTTAATTGTGTTATTCTTTTAAATTTCTTTTTTTTTTTATTATTATTATTTTAATTGTTACAATTGCTTATGCAAGTCCCTATTATTGCCAAAACTATTATGGTCTCACACTCATGAGTCCTTCTGTAAAGCTATTGTATATGTCTGTTATATCGTATCTTTTTACATTTTCCAATGTAATATCTTCCTCCACATGATACCCTAATCCTCAAACTTGTTAAGTTTGGACAACTCACTAAACTTTATTTGTCTTTATATCTCTCAAATAAGTTATTAGGGTTTGACATTATTCTACTAATATTAATTATCATCACATACTCTACAAATCTATGTTACTCCGACACCTTCCTTGGCCATGGGTGTTGTGTGTCGACACGACACGAGCGCGACACCCCTTGACACGGCTTCGGGAAAGTGTCGACTCGGGGATCGAAAAGTGTCTGAAATAGGTGTCGATTTCAGATAATCAAGATTTGTAATTTAAATTTTAGGGTTTAATTCAAAAATCTACCAAAATTTTGTGAATTGCTGAATTGCAAGACACATACAGACCATAAAAGTTTAGGGCTTTTGGTTGCCTGAAAATTCCGATTTCACCGAAGTATTTTCCGGCACATTGAACAGATCGCCGGCGAGTTGTGGTTGCCATTTATGGTGGCTGGTGAAAGAACAAAGAAGTGTTTGCATAAATAAATGACATGCCGCCTTTGAAAATTTGAAAGAGAAGAGAAAGAGGGGATTAAGTTTGAACTTTGAAGCATGCATCTGATTTAATGGAGGAGAGAGAAAATAGAAAGAGAAGACCATGGTGTGAAACAGTGTATTGGAACAAAAGAATACGTAGAAAGAGAAGAAAGGAAACAAAAGAAGACTTAAAAAAAGTGTATTGGAATATGTTTAGATGTTCCCTATGTATTATTATTTCTTTATTTTTTTATTTTCAGTTTTATGACTTTTATCAATTTTTTATTTTTAAGTGTCGGATTAAATTTTTTGGACACTTTATACAGTAGCCGTATCCTAAATATTAGTCAAGGCACTCCCTTGACCGTGTCGAAGTGTCGACCAAAATTTAGGACTAAAGTGTCGGACACTCCGACACCTTGTCGGACACGACACTTAGAGACGAGTCCGAGTAACCATGCTGCAAATGAATTCTTTTCTCTTGTGCTATGGTTTTGTAACAAAATTTTCAAGAGTTAGATTCACCATCTTAGCTAGTTGAGAAGGACTCTTTTGGGCTAGTGGAGTACAGGGAGCAGGGCTTCCCTTAGGTTGATTGGAAGACATTTTAGGGTTATATCTGCATCATGAATGAAGCTTTAAAGTGGGTTTGGACTTTGGAGGTAATCCATTGAACAGCAGGCATGATGGAACAACATCACTATGGGCCTCAGGGCTGGTGAAAAAGGGTTTGGAGAAATTTGTGGAGGCTGTGCTGAAGGTTCATTACACTGTGTATTTCTGGTAATTAGTGCTTAGTGGTGAGATTTTGGGCTATCAAATGATTCTAGAGTGTTTTTTAGTAGAATTCTAGGTAATAACTCAGCCATCCAATTTCAGAATTTTCATTTTTTTTTTTGGGTAAATAACTTTCAGGAAAGTAGTGAGCAGGAATAGTAATTATAAGTATTTGGCTTGGAGGAGTAAGCAATTAATTGCTCCACAAGTCTACTGTTGCACTTTATGGTGATGACATGCCTGTTTGGGCTGGCTTCTTAATTTTTATTTTATTTTTATGCTGTATGCCTGTATGGTGAAAGAGTGGATATGATATGAAGAGACAGGTTGCTAAGGTGGTTTTCCCTACTTGCAGTTCTTGTGGAAATCTGTGAATATACGCCCTCAGAGGCTCGGATTAAACACCATTTTGTCAGAAGTTCATTAATATGTTTGTTGATTGAGTACATAAGAGTTGCATTTATACTTTATTCTCTGTATTGGTTGAATCTGTTGGGATGCTTGTTCTTGTTTACAGTTGTCTGTTTCCATTGTGCTATTTTTATGGCTTTTTAACTATGTAAGCATAATTATGTTATCATTATGGAGATGAGCTGTGGAGACACTTAAATCTTTGCATATTTTATTACAGAGTAGCACCATTCAGAAATAAGTCAGTAGATAAATGGCAGAGAAAAGCGGATGTCCACAGTGGTGCTGCTGCTAAGAAAGTAAAATTGTTGGCTTTTAACCAGGTAAAGTGTGTGATTACACTGAAGCTATCATGTGTTGTGGTTACATCATCTCTGAATTGTATCTCACTCATCTTCTGATTGTAGAATATAAGTGACCAAGTGGCAATGTACATGAGGGATCCAAGTAAAATGATTAAAAGTATGCAACAGAGAAGAGAAGCTGTTAATGTCTTTGGCACTGTGAGTTTTGAATTCGATGCTTTATATCGAGATCCAAAATTGTGTGCTCTATCTATTATGTGAATTTGATGTCGATCCTTACATGGCAGGTTAGTAAGCAGGCTGACAACACCATTGAGGAGGTAGTCTCTTAGTTTCTTACTTCTTTTCATGGTTTTGGCTCTCTAGTCCAGTCTCTTATTACATGAAACTCTTTATGGGTGGGAGGGGGAGGTATATAGGGGTTGAGGCTTTAGCATTTATTGCCAAACTGGACAATAAAACAAACCTGTTCTTGTTCTTATGTTCTAATATCTCGTTAAACATTTTTCTTATTGTCCATATTAGACATGATACTTGTGAACGAGAATTTGTTTTGACATCCTAATTAAGAAACTGTGAGGTGTGAATTTTGCTCATACAACATACAAAAGACACGTACTGATGAATGAATTCAACTTGGCAACTAAAATGTGCTGACCATTCTTTGATGTGTTAATATAACTGGATGCTCATTTAAGTTTAAATAAACACCTCTTCATCCATATACTTGTTCTGCTTTCATTATTGGATACGTAGGATGACCTCTTTTTAATATGTCTTGTTGAAGATGTCGCAGCTAAAATTGTTTGGCAACCAAGGATCATTTTGTCGATTTCATAATTTCCAATCACCTCCTCAGTATTGACTGAATCTCTGTACTGGGTTCATAGTCGCTTCACACTCTTTTATCAATTAGCTGCCTTCAATGTCACAGACCTTCTAGCATCAATGTTTTCCCAAAGTTCGATTAGCATACATGTTTAGTGGTCTGACATGTATCCTATCATGCATATCAGGCCTTTTAATGTAGGATGACTGTATCTAAGCTCCTATATTTTCCTATGTTTAGTGGTAGCGTGATTTTTTTTTTTTTCTTTCAATTAGGGAATCATTGAGGGAGACCCTGAGCTTCTGGACGACTCCGAATTTTACCAACAATTGCTGAAGGAGTTCTTTGAGACAATTGACCCATCATCCTCCGGTAAGCTCCGATATCTTGGTTTCCTATAGCTTAACTTTGCATGAGTCCTCAAGTTAATATTACTCGTAGTAGTAAGTCTTTAACCTAGAACTGATTTTTGCTGATATTTGCGTTGCTTGACTTTGCAAATTCTCGGACTTGCACCAAAAGTAGAACACTATATAGAAGTTATGTGTAATTTGGGCCTTTTGAGTTCAATTTAATTCAACATTTATTTGTCAATGGGAACAATATTTTTGGATTTAATTGACAGATCCCATGTTGATTATCTGCATTGATGTCTTCACTGTCTGCCTCTAAATGTGAATTGACTGAATTCTAATAGCATCAACAAAATGATCTTATATACTTTGTATATAATTAGCATCTAAACAACAAATCTCATGATAAACTCTGCAGAGTCAGCATTTTATGCTTTGAAAAGGCTACAAACCAAGAAAAGGAAAGTGGTAGACCGCCGAGCTTCCAAGAGCCGTAAAATCAGGTCTGTTTTTCATGCAGCCTCCCTTTTTTCTGTTTCAAAATGATCCCCAGAAAATTTAAATCTTCTTGTTTACTTTGTTGCAGGTATCATGTCCATGAAAAAATCGCCAATTTCATGGCCCCTGAACCAACAAATCTCTCCCCTATGGCTCCTAAGTTATTCGAGAATCTGTTCGGGTTAAAAACCCACAAACCTACGTCTGCTGCGTAGAATATTTATGTTCTCTTTACACAGGATATCCCCCCATATTTTCAGCCTTTATCCTTAAATTAGTGAATTAACAATTTAATTTAGCAATGGGAAAGTTTATTTATAAGCTAAACTTGCTTGTGCTTTTGAAATATTGTTTTGATTGGCTCGCTGAAGTCCTGGACTTCAGAATCTAGGTGTTTTGGAACAGCCATATCCTTAATAGTCCTAATCATAACTTTAAATGATAGTAATTACTGCTTTTTCCGAACTACACTATTTTTTTTAAAAAAAATTCAATTTGGTACAATTAAAGTGTGTTCAAATTAGGGTTTCAACGCTTCTTACATGTGAATGTTTTCATAATTAAAAGACAACTGAAAAGGTAAATTACAATTTTTGTAAGGATGGACATCATATGATTCATATTGAAGTAAATCCTTATTTAATAGAGATGAGTATATATCTTTGATTCTAATATTGTGTAAAATTTAAGAAATGTGGAATGAGTGTGAGAAACCTAAAATTGAAATTTGTCTATTTACAAGTTCAAATAACATTACATCTCAAGATCAACTGATAATGAAAGTTTTCTTAATATAGTGGTTAAATTATCTCATATTCATCAATTCATGTTTGAAAGGTTTGTGTTAAGGCTCGTGTATACGTAAACAAATGATGTAAATGAGAATGTAAATAAAAACTCGATACTATCCTCATAAAATGAGGTAATTTTTAAATGAGTGATCTACTTCAAAAATAAAAAAAAATAAAAAAAAAAACCCAATTGTTATTTATCAAGCGGCAAAATGGTAAAAATAAATAAAAGCGACTTTATCCCTAGGCCTTGTTTGGTTGACATTATAAAAAAGGGGGAATTAGAAATTTATAGGAATTGATAAAATGGGTAGTTGTTTGGTTGATATAAAAAAGCAAAAATGGGGAAAGTGGGAATTCATAGGAATTTCAATTTCCTACAAAACATGGGAAGTAAATTCCCAAGCCCCTCCTAGATAAACCAAAATTCATGGGAATTTCAATATCCCTTATTGCCAACCAAGCACATTTAAGAAATTCTTAGGAATTTTATTAAGGAATTAACTTCCCATAAAGTATAAATTTCTATGGGAATTAAATTTTCACATCAACCAAACAACACCTAAAAACACTATTGGTGTAAGCGATTTTTTTTTTTTTTTTTTTTTAAATCTTAAAATTTTATTCTTTTGCTTGTATTTTCGTATCTTTAGACTGAGGGAATTTAACAAAGCAAATTAAAAAGATTAATGTATTACGAAGTATTTTTTAATTTCTAATTTCTAATTTTTTTATTTTATTTTGAGACCGAAAATTACTCCTTCCGTGTTTTAATAAGTGTTACACTTGCCAAATGCGTCCGTGTTTAAATAAGTGTTACACTTTTTTTTTTGACAAAAAAACTATATTTTAATATTATATCTCTATCCTCTCAATTAAATTGCCTAAAACTATGTGTCGATTAAAGTGTAACACTTATTAAAACACGGAGGGAGTACTATACTTTGCATATGACAATAAATCCAAACCATTGATTTTTTTTTAGATCTTACGGTTGACAAATATTTCGTGTCATTATTCTTCGTTTTCATTTTTTCTCTTTGGAGCTTTACACTTCTACGCTGCACTTCTTTTTTCTCTCTCCTCCATTGAAGTGTACTCTCAGTTCTCCATTGAACCGTACTCTGAACTTCTCTCCTCCATTGAAGCAGCTTCTGAGGTGAGGTGTTTATCTTTCATTATAATCATCGAACGTCAATTTCAGAATCTAGGGTTTCATTTCACACTATCGTTGATTTAATTTTTTAGTGTATAATCAATTTAGGGTTCTTCTAAGGTAGAATATTGAACTACAGTTACTTTATTTATGAAAGCTTGTAATGAGCAATTTAATTGCTTGAATTTTGCTATTTGCAATTTACGTTGATTAAGTGACGATTTTTATGTGTTTTTTCGTGTCTAATCTTATGATTGCGTCAATTTGGTTGCAAATGTGTTGCATTTTTCGTGCCTAATCGAGCTCACGAGCCAAGTCGGAAAATTTCGAGGCCATTTGAGCTCGAGCCGAGCCTGCCTAAATCTGATCGACCTTGAGCCGAGCATATTCCTATTCGAATTAAGGCTTTGAGATTGTTGTGGTTGAATTTTTTGGAAGTTGTTGATGGAATGTGATGTCATCCTCTCCTTTAAAAAAAACTAAGGTTTCGAATTCGAGTTTGACATGAGGAAAAAGTGATTGTTTTTAAGCTTATGATCACCATTTAGCCACAGCCTTGTTTTAAGGAGCATATCTTAGCTCGCTTCTCTGGTTCAGGAGTTCGCATTCGCTTTCCCCCCAAAAAAGTATGAAAGTGCTTGAGGTTTATTCTTGCCAAGCTCCTTGTTAGGTTGAGCATAAGCAGCTTTAGAAATATGGTGTTGACTAACTTCTATTGAGCCCTAAAGTTTTCCATGTAACTTACCTCTTATGAAACTAAAGAATTTGATTAATAAGAGAGTGAGGTATGGAAGTTGAGCTTATGTAGTTCATATTTTATAAGTTACTTTTTATTTCTTTTACCTTAGTTTTTATTGGGTTATAGCGGGCTAAATTTTTATTTCCAAAAGCATTTTCTTAGGAGAGTTAAGATGAAATAATCATGGAAACCAGTTTTATAAAATTCATATTCGTAAAAATCCAACTTTAGTAGACTACTCTCTGCTACTTATGTAGGGAAGATACACTCATTGTACCAACATGTGTTTCTAACTTATATAAAAAACAGTGAAGTCTGTAATTTGTAACTTGTTACATGTTTGTACTCTGTCGTCTTAAAGCAGCTACCTTGTCAGAAATCTAAGAGTTAGAGAAGAATTTGAGTGTTATATTTGTGTCATATAGGAAATGATACTTTTTAACGAATGATTAAGGGGAGAGTAGCTTTTATCTATGAGGAAGAAAAAGGATTATTCTGTGATAGTCATAGTTGATCTTTAAGGATTATTCTGTGATAATCATAGTTCTCCGGGCTTTCGAGTTGTCTCCTTACGTTATTAGTTCTTTCTATGGATATAATGATGTAGTTGTGTTCCTTTTGTACATTGGATGATTAAATTTTAGGACTTGGCACCAATATTGTCATTTATATTGTGTATGCTAGTGGTCAGTCCATTGTGTTGTGGTCGACTTTATATTTTACTAGGATTAAGACACTGTATTTTCTGTTGCGTTTTTCTTCTTGCTAAATTTGTGTGGACAGTCTTGTGATCTTAGTAAACCTCATTTGAGTTGATGTACATAATGGTTGGTTTTTTTAGTCCTTTAAACTAAGAATTCTTGCTTGGTTTAGAAATAATTGGTGTACAGGACTGCAATAAGTTAGAATTTATAGAATTATCCTTGTAATGTGATTTTGGACATATTGTTAAATTCTTATTAGGATATTTTCATCACTTCTGATGGTAGTTGTTTGTGAAATAATTTGATTATGGCCATTAATATTTTGCCTGAAAAACTTGTGATGGCCAGTACCACTGTACCAGTAGTCACTGTCCCTGTCCCCTACTAATCATTTACTGTTATTGATGTGATGTATGTCACTGTCCCCTACTAATCATTTACTGTTACCTATCTCAATGATCAACATTTTGTAAAACACTTGTAATATACATATGTGATGGTAATCCTTTCTTATTTTTTGTGAGGTAGATCATCAGAAGTGATGGCAAGCAAGGCTGTGAAAACTGTGGCAAAAGCAGCTACTGAATAACAATATCCTTGGCAGGAGAAGCTAGTAAAGTATAGAGACGAGCTTGCCAAAGGAGTTTGGGGTTACTGGGAACTCGGGGCATGGAAGCCTTTGGGAATTAGTGCTCGTCGCCGTGCTAGGATCCGCAAAGAAGTCTTACTTGCCGAACAAGACTGGCCTTATGACCCTGCGAGGAAAGAGATAAGGACTAAGAGGAAAGGACACAAGGTTGACAGAATAGCAGCAGAGAAACGAGCAAATACTGCAGAATTGATGAAGAAGATGCCACAAATGTTACTGGACTACAAGAAGCGTAGATGGGAGAAAAAGATGAAGGATGAGGAATCCAGGAAGTAAGTTTTGATCCTGAAGTATTAACTTCTTTCATCTTAAGATTTCTCACTTTCCTTTAGCAAGCGAAGTACCTTGTCTTTGTTTGGATTCAGGCATGGTTAGTGACTGCAACCGTGTTTCTCCCCATAAAGATTTTGAAATAGAGCAATATGTTCTCTTGATAATCGTATTGCTTCATTTTTGGTACATCAGCTTTATAAGCCACTCACCCACTCCTTTTTTTTCAAAACAGAGTGTTTTTGTTAGAACAACATTATATGGTTCTCACATTGCTTTCCCAAAACATGCTAAACCATGTGAAAAAGCTTGAGTCGCACATTCCTTGTATGTACAGTTCAATTCATATTTATTTAATTTCATACACGCCTATCAGCTAACGTTTTAGTGTTAACAGGTAGGGTTACTAGGGTATGTTCGTCAATAGTTTTGAACTAGCATTTCTAGCAATTTAGACCCAAACCACACGGAGTGTTATAGCTGATGTATTTGGCTAGGCAAAAGTTCAGCATAACATGAAATAAGTAGAGCATTCATAAAAAGTTATGTAATACCGAGTATTCAAGTAATATGCTACCATATTTGTCAAACGTGCACGTTGCCAAAAAGAATATTGTAAACTTAGAACTTCGCCTACTGTATCCGTTTGCATTAGAAATTTGCACAAAAGATAGATGCATATTTAGCCCAATTAATAAAGAAAAAATGCTGGGTTCTTGGCTTATGGCAATAAAACTTTCCAAAGAATATTTCCAAGACATAACAGCGTTAATAAACTAAAATCTGCTCACGGATTTACACATAGAAACTTTCTTAGTCAAAACTGAGAGTATGTTATACAATACTGTATCCAAAAGAATGGGTCTCCACACACCACTACACCAGGTCTAATACAAGATAAATGTTCATGTAACAATCAAAATGTCAACTATGCTAGTCTGAGGAGTCTCCTGGCGTTTATCATCGAAAGTAAAGACCTAACTCAAAAGTACAGATCTAAACCAGGGAAATGTCAACGATAGAAGTTTATGCATGGCTTGAATGTGATCCGGTTTGTTTGCTCTTCAAAGTAAAAGTTGTAGGTCATATTTAAACCAATAGATACATTGACAAGAAGCGCAAGAGTACGCATGCGGCAAACTTTATCTCTTTCACTGTGGCAATCTGCAGATGGGAAATAAAAGTTTCTCAATGATTAAGATACGCAACCATGACTGCTAGACTTGTGCATGACAAAATAGCATAGTCATGCAAAGAAATTATCAAATACAGGTTACGGGTGTAAATTCAGTTACATTATTTTATAAAAATTTATAATCATAGTGCAATTTAAATGATCTACATCAGTTAAGTAAGAGCTTTTTAGGAATTCTAATCATCAACCACTACTGTTTTATAGAAGGTGAACTTTTTCCAGACATTCATAATAATATGAACCTATAAAATTTGGAAAACGAGAATATAAAATTAACTCCAGAAGAATCACTCGATAAACACTGGATTAGTTATTTCATATACACATTATTGGGAAACATTAGTGAACTACTTTAGTCATGTAACTTTTACAAAAGGCAAGCACACCTTAAAGCATAAAGTAGCGGCAGATGATAAAAGAGTGATGAGGATGAACATTTACACTGACTGCTCAGCACCAGCTTGTTGTGTCAACTGAGAATATATGTATTCATCAACTCTCTGTTTCGCCAAGGCTACCTGAAGAGGGATACAACAACAGCAACAAAGCCTTAGTCCCAAAAATGATTTGGGGTTGAAGAGGGATATAACAATTAAAATGCAAGCCACCAGGGAAAATGTACAATCTTAAGGAAAATAATTTAGAGCAGGAAATCCAAGTTCATCCTCTAGTTCATAAATATGTAATATTACCCCCAGCACCTATTGCTTGATAAACTGATAGTGTATTATGTGGTACGTCCTTCGATAATTATAAACAATAATGCAAGTATAATATCAGCAGTCCACTTCCCCCAATTCCAGATTAAGAGGGGTAATGGTGAGTCTCTAAAGCTGTCCATCTAGAAAGGATTTTAAAAAGCCCAAGGAATGAGAATTGAAGAAGCGAAAGAACGAAATTACCTGCTGAGCTGAGCCAATAAGCTGGAGCTGCCTATGTTTCTGCTCACCTTTTCCCCCAAATACCTGACAGTGAAAACAGAACGAGCATCATGTCAGAAAAGTAAATGAGATGACATGGTGGTGGATCTGCCTATGTTTCTGCTCACCTTTTCCCCCAAGGCATCATGCATAGAAAAAGTTCAATACAAATGCACATTTTAAGTACCCAGAAGAATAATGCCATGACGTGGTGGATAATATAATGAGAAAGAATTCAAGAAGGAAGTTATCATAAGAAAATGAACAGAAAATACAGGCATTTCAGATACATTGAGGTAAATTTTCTTGTAGTAGAACATCCTTGACATGTACTCGTAATAGACCAATACAAATCTCAGTTCTTACAAAGTGTTTCTTTCTCCATTCCTTAGTAAGTGTGAGGTGTCTATTATGGTTATGCATAGTTATTGAAGTGTAATATATATAGCATTAATTTTAAAACGAACAACTTACAATCAGAGGTAAGTTAAACTGATGAACAACAGTATACCATGTTACAGAATAAAGTGTGAAAGTCATGCTAATACAGAGTGCCTTGATGAGCATAATCGCGGTGGGGGTTCATTGCTTCAGCTGTTTGGCCTTAAAGCTTTGTGCTAGGTGGTCTTTAGACTAGTATATTTCACCCTTATATATACTAAGACTGTAAGACATAAGTGATTTTTCACATGTTACAGAAAAAAGGGATATGAAATGACACTGAGCATATCATTCAAAAATAAATTTGCATAAGTAATTTTGTATAGATGTTATCATTAGTTAATTATAAAAAATATTACTGTCTACCATTACAAATAGTGCATAGTATAGAATCACAACATTGATCACTAGGGAGCGCACCTTAATCATTGCACCAGATTCAGTTCTAATCCTTGATATGTTGGAACCAGCTCTGCCAATCAAGCCACCCACCATTGTTTCCGAGATCACCATATCCAATGTCACATATTCAGCTGCAAAATGTACCCCTCGGGATGATTTTATTGTAGGAAAAACATAAGAATTAAAATGAGACCAAAACGACTGTGAAGTAAATGCTTATGAAAGCAGATTTACCAGCATTTGGGTCCATATAATTCTGAGCTGCTCGAGCAATGCTCAAGTTGTATGTTGGGCTGATTGAAATTACTTGCTTGGGTGGGTTTTGCCTGATAATAGAAAAAATATGAAGCAGAGAAGACTGCAGATAATGGAACACAAGCTAGTGAGTCCAGAAGTATATTTACCTAAGTTCAACACCAATCTCCTCCACGGCTTTCATTACAGCAGAAACTTCACCTGATATCTGATACCGTCATTGACAATGATCATTTCTCGGGATAAAGAGCAAGCACAGAGCACGAGATGGAGTTCTCAAGAACCCCAGTTCCCCACCCAACCACAAAAGCACATTTTTCACATCTAGATGGTGAAAGCATCTCATCATGATGAGATGCCAATAATAATATCAACATGAATGAAGATAAATAAGCAAGTTCAGATAATGTACATTAGGGTTAAAACTTTAGCTATTTTGTTTCACTTCATTGGTCTACGTATTATTGTTATCTTGCTCATTTTGGTCCAAACAAGTACATACTTTGTACCTTCACACCACAGATCATAATAATTCAAAATTATCTTTTTCTTCCCTCGTTGGACTACAAGCCTACAAGTAAGCAGCATCATAGATGATTCAGATTTCACACAATCAGGAAGAGAGCATAAAAAGATTAATTTGATCAATTATGTGCACATACTGTTGTTTCTCTAGCAGTCTAGTTACACTTTACATGTGGTAATACTAGACTTCCATTAATCTCTCTGCTTTTGGTACTATTTTTCTATCACCAATTGCTCACAATTGGTTAGGTATGGCTCTTTATGTCTAGATCTCCTCAAACCATATGTAGTTGAATCCGTTTATGGTGGTGACATATAATAAGGAACTCTGAAATTAAAAGAAGTGTGTATTTGTTATTTTCATGCAGGTGAATGTATAGACCTTTTTCCGATGTTCACACATTTGAGTCTAAAACCTTCATAGCTAAGTTATTGCTAATGCTTTAATCCACAGTTTTTTATAGGCTTATAAGCAATATGTTTTCCTTTTACAATCCATAAATAACAACAAAGGGGTAGCAAGATTGCCCCCAACCTTTTGACCAATTATTGAGCTCATAAGTCTCAGCATATCAAAGTCCGTTCATTTGCTTCCCCGTCAATGATGTAAACAGTAAATCTAGAGGAATAATAGGGGTAGAAAAAAAAGTTGGCAATAAACATAAGAGAAATCTGATCCATACTCAAAGCCAGACTGATGCAAATGAGAACAGTCAAGGAAAGCCTCCCAGATAACCTGTATTTCCTTTTTCCTCTTTCCTGGTGCAAACCTACCAATCATTAATTTACAAACTTGTCAGTGCCACACAAAGGGCAGGCGAGTGGAAGTGTGCAAAAGGTAACTGCATTAAAGATTGGGAAGGAGAGGACGGGAAGGAGGGAAAGGGAGGGGCTGGAGGGAGGGAGTAGGGAAAGGGAAAGGGAAAAGGAAAGGGAAGGGAAGGAAGACGGGGCAGGGAAATGAAGGAAAGAACGCAGGGAGGGAGAGGGAGGGGACTTAGCTGGATTGAAAGGATTGACAACAAAATTATCAAACTTCTTGAGAGGATCGGATGTCCCCTAGTAGAGTTACCAGGAAATTACACTTAAACTACTGTCTTCTATCTTCCAGTACTAGTTAGTCAGAAATCAATTAGAGACATCTATGATGTCAACATACGTTTTAGTTCTCATTGCACAAACTCCAAACTCAACTAACAACAACAAAGTTACTTAACTTATATAAGTAGAATAAGCTACCTGACTTAGATCCTATATGTGGTCATACACTAATAGCATGTTCTACATTGAAACAAAACACAACTGGCATATAATATCCTACAGACTCAAAAACACCCAAAAAGAAAGGATAATGTTACATCTACAAGGGATCTGAGATCCCAAACAAACCCACAATAATAATACATTTTCTTACTGGTTGCTTACAGTTATAATGAGTAATTTCCATGTGGATTGCATGTATTTTCCATGTCCCTGGGAGACGTTTGAGTAATTTCCATGTGGATTGCATCTATGGTATCTACTAATTTTAAGATTTCTTTATAGCCCTTTTACCCCATTAAAAAAGAAAGGAATCTGGGAATTTGCCCTTCTAATCATAAGAAAATATCTCATATCAGGATAAGAGACAACTCGATAAGACACCAGAGCAAGGATCATATGTCCAAGTAAAGATTAAAGTATGCAATGGTAGGCTTATAAACGTTCATCTTACCTGGACCAAGCGATCAGATTCATGAGCAGATGTACACAGAGGCAATTGATTTGGCGCCAGAACAGCAATTATGGCACCAGAAGAGTTTCTAAGCTTTTCAATGTTCTGACCTGACACTCCTATTAAGCCACCAGCTTGTGAACCAGCTATTAATAGCTTTACTGAATTCGTAGTTGCATGTCCTCCGCTGATGCCAGCAGCAGCAGCAGCATAAGGATCAGTTGCAGCAGCAATGCTTAGTGCAGGTGCACTGCTTCCATCATCCTGTTGCTCAATTTGATACACAAGGCCAATTTATTATAACATGAAAAAATGCATGTTCCATCAAAGACCATGTAATACTTCCAGTAATCCAAAGGATGGAAAAACAAATCCCAACCGTATCTATATTAGCAGAAAAGCATATTTATTTCTTTATTATTGGATTTCTAGTTTATCTGGCTCTGCAAGATCCCTTTCATTCATCAAATGCAATAATTTATCACTCAAAACATGTAAAATAATTTATAAAGGTGAACATGAAATGTTTACATAAGTCAACAACCAGAGAAGAAGTGGAATGAATATCAAAATCAATCCAAAAAAAGAAAGATCTGCTTTCAGATACACCAAATCACCAATTGAAAGACTAGTTTTTAATATATGATATCCTTAAATATAAATATTTTAAACCATAAGAACATAGGGAATCATTATAATCACAAAAGTCTGTACATGATTGGTTTTCTAAACACATTCTACTTAACACTCAATAATATAAAACAAAAAGTTATATTATTGACTAAATAACATAACAGAGTTATGAAAAAACAAGATAAGGGAAAGCAGGATTAAATACCGCAAGGACGAGAGAAGCAATCTGAAGCAAAGCCTTCTCCGCATCACTGATACCACCAGCTTCATTCTCTCTAGAACTAACAATTATAACACGTTCCCGTATCGCTAACACAAAAAGGTCAACAAGTTAACATGCTGTCATTCACTCATTTACAAATCAGCTTTGATACAAGAATTCTCCATATTATACCCAAAAGTCAGCAAAAAAAAAAACTTAAACTGGAACGTACATTTAACAAGCAACCACGAATCTCAATATCACTTAATATGGCAATAAGCAACACAGCTTTTAGGAAACAGAGACCTAGAACAGAAAATTGAGGTTGATTACGGTATGAATGCATATATTATGGCCAATATACAGGAGTAGGACAGAGATAACCCAAACACTACAATACCAGATTAAAGTGACTGCAATTCTTTGTCTATAAAATCAGCTACTTCTTTAAACTTGACAACGATACAACATACCCAACCCATTTGACCTCGGCCAACTATACAGAGATAATTTAACTAGGAAGCAGCTTCTCCAAAGATGAATAAGATACACTAGGTTAAAATTGTGATTTTATCTGAGATTGCACTAGCAGATGTTTGGTAGCAATCTGTAGCAAAGAAATTTAAGTACCCGCTCTCCAAAAACACGTTTTATCCAAAAGTTATTCGCTGGATTAGTAAAAAAACAGAGCCACAGCTTTCAAGCATCAAGTTCAGGAAAAATAAAGATAACAACATTGAACTAAAAGTTCTAAACAGTACTCCTTATTTAGAGCACCTTCCATTGTCTTTCTACCAAAAAACTTCACTTCTATGAACCCAAATTTTTAGCTTAAATCAAACTACTAATATTTTCATCTCAGTAGAAATTTTAAAAGACTGCAAGCTTACAATTATAGACCTTAGACCACATATAATTGCTATCATACAATCAGCTCAACCCAACAAAAACAAATATTAGTAAATAAAATTAGGGGAAAAAATTAATTTAAAAAATACAAGCTTTTTCTTTTTTGTAGACTCTTCTATTCGATCAGTGACATCGAAATGTAGGAACATGAAAGCCCTCCAACGTATTTGCCCTACTTGAAAGTTTCTAGTCCAGATAGCAATTTGATGGCTCAAAATCACTATCCCTGAGTATCCTTTCATCTGAAAAAAGCAACCAAGAGCTAATCTTCATGCAGCAGTTCTCAATTGCATTTTGTTTTATTGTATGAGTCATAATCTACACTAAATCTCACAGCCTTGCAGTCCACCAAATCAGTTACACATAGAAAGGTCTCTGTATGATTTTATCTCCTATTGTAACATCATGCCAGAATCAAGAAGAGATGCTTCTTATAGAAGATAGGCAGTTTAAACATCATAATAACCCATTTTGATGCCAAGGAATAACAACAAAAGGCTGTCATTTACCGACAACTGCATACTAGACTCATCTTCCTAACAGCATCAACACACAGTCTTTAGCACAAATTAAACTAGCAATATACATTCCTCAAACTTTCAGCTCATTGGTTCAGATACCAATTCAGTATTTTTTTTACCTAAGAATTACTCGAGTCTTCACCGAATTAAGTTATTCATATGTGATAACTCCAACGACACTGCATCAATTCCAATCAACATACAGATCATACATCCTCTCTTGTCAAGTTAATCACACAAATTCTAATTAACATCATCATAACCTATGGAGTTGAGAACTTCCAACCTCAGTAACTTCAACAGCTTCAACTATCTCATACTCCAAACATAAAAAAATGAACCCCAAAATCAATTAAAACAACAAGTCCCCAAATTTCAAAAACCCCAATACCCCATTATTCCCAAAACACTAATTTCTTAATCTATATAATCAAATTCCCAAAGAAAAACAACATGATAGAATATAATCCAAACAAAAAGCAATAACAAAACAGAAGAAAAAAAAAACCAATTAAAATTGAGCAAAACTCACAGCAATAGGATCAGCAATTTTGATAGTAGCCTTAGTATCATCCCTAATCTTCTGAACCCTATGACCACCTTTCCCAATAACCTTCCCAATTTGACCAGAAGGAACAATAACCCTAAACAAAATATCATTCCCCAAAGCTTGGCGTTTCGTGGAAGGAACCTCAGCCGAATCCGAAACGGGTTCTCGGGGACGTTTCGAAGACGGGCGATCAGAGTAATGGGGTTGAGGGTAAGAGGGGTATTGAATTGGGGGTAAAGGCATGTGTTGAAGCTGAGGAACAGAGCCATAATCGGAGTATTGATGAGAAGGGTGGTGGTGAGGGTGGTATTGGTGGTGGTAAGGGATGTTTAAGGGTTGGTAGTGGTGGTGGGGGGGTGCGGTGGTTGAAGCGGTGGATGTGGTGGTGGGATGTATTGATGGTGTTGTGTGCATGGTTGGAGGCTGGGGATTGATGGGTACTGTCCTTGTTGCGCCATTGTTGAGATTTTTTCGTAGCAAGGAGATGAAGCAAGAAAGGGTATTTTTATACGGAGTGTTGGTTAATGAAGGGGGGAGACCAAGGTGCTAAGGCGAGTCGGGTTCGGTTACGTGGGATTGGGTGTGGTTTTGTTAAAGTTAAGTAAGTCATTTATTTTTTTTTATTTTTTTTTTTATGTTTCACCTTATTCACCTTTTGAGCTAATTTAAATTTAAGGATTAGTTTTGGATGGTTAAGCTCCACACCTCTTCTAATTGTTGTTGCTGAATCGAACACACGGTCTTCACTATCGAGTGCAATCCTAATCACCACTGCACCAACAACTAATTGGTTGTTTAGTAAGTCATTATGCCAATACAAGTTTGTAGTTTGAATTAAGTTACTTTCGGATTAATTCGAATCGGGTCAAGCTAAACATTTTGACACCTCTTATTCTCATCACAAACCTTCAATACTCTCCTTAGTCTCCTATCTCTTTTTATTGATATTGTAATTTTCCTTCTTAATCTGATACTTTCCTCCGCCTCTAAATATTTACCCATATACCAAAAATGAATGTCCCTATAATATTGCACCTTTGTTATTATTTATCACGAAAACCTCACTTTTACTGTCACATACGAGTAATACTTTTATCCTATTGCTTTTGATAACTTGACATGTAGGCTTTGCAGAAACAAGAAGCTATGAGGAGCGAAAACATTTATGACATAAGAGAGTGCTTGAGACTGAATAGTGATATTGTTGGCAAATTTAAGTAGTGTATATCTTTAGAGAAGGTAATCGAGCGGCGGATTGATTGGCCAATCGTAGAGTCATTCAGGACTCTCAGCTAGAAATCTTTAGTGATACTAGGGGCGTTGCTATGTCACGCCTTGTCCCTCCGTAGATAGCGTGTTTTTTTTTTTTTTTTTTTTTTTTTTTTGTTGCTCTTTTTGCTTTTTGGTTGTTTTCTTTATCTCTATTTGATGCTCGTATCATCATTTGAATAAAAAAAATAAAAACTTTTGTCTCTTATCAATTCTACTCAACCAAAAGTTTAAAAAGTAAAAAATGCATAAATGGCAATATGTTATTAATACTATACGAAAAGCAAGTATTAAAAATCAAATATTATATATTTATTTACAAAACAAATAAAACATAACACGTATCTTTATAATTGATTCAATATGTAAATTATTATGACCTAGCCCAACAAATCACGTTGTGTCCTTAAGACAATTTTGCTCCCTCTATGATACCTAAGATTATTAAGCAATTGTCTCCCTAGATAGAATGAGTTTCGTTTCTTATAAAATGGTATTGTAATTATAAGGAATCAACGAACAAACTAGATTAGAGTAACCGCAACTATATGCATGTATATTTAGAGAGAGTAATTAAAACTAATTATAAATCCCTAAAATCAAAACAACCAACACCTATCTATAGAAAAAAAAAACATGGATGAAAAGTTGCAAGTAATGAAATGACACAACTATCCATTATAACTAATGAAGAGTTAATGAAATAACACAACTATTCACATCAAAAATTACCAATGAAAAGTTACAATTATCTAAATATACAATCCAAACAGTCATACAAATTGTCATACAATGCAACTCTACATTAAATACGTGATTCTTCATTAATACAAAAAATATTTACAAAATAAATATCCAACACAACAAACATCAAGGGACGAAATATATATACTCCATTGTAAGATTGGATCTTAACTAAAAAAACAGATCAAGTAAGAACCAAATTCTAAATAAACCAATTGTTGCCAAAATTAGGAGAATAGAGTCAATAGGCACTAGAGGTTAGAGAGTTAGTCCAATTGTTAAAGGGAGCCCTAACAAATCTCTCTCAATGTGTCCTTCACAATGCGCCTGTTCTTCCCCTTCACCCCCTTCTCAAATCCTCTCTTTCAAACCTTACTTCGCCATTTCAGCTCCAACACAAATCTCCCAACTCTTGGCAAAGTCCCCACTAAATATCGACCTCAAGCAATCAAAGAAGCTCAAGAAGTTATCACGGATTATCTTCATACTACCAGTGCATTACCCTTTTCATATGCCGAGTTCATCAGCAAAAACTCCGTTCATTCTCTTGCTGAATTGATGTCAAAGGTAGATTTTTCAGCCATTTATTTCCGCAAGAATTTTCAGAGGTTTCTTAGGTATAATCCTCTTCATGAATTTGGGTTCTTTTATGAAAGTATTGGAATTCATTATTGTAATATTAATGATTTTTTGAAGCCAAATGTGCATTTTTTCTCTGATGATTCAACTGTTTTAAATGTTGCTTGTACACTTGCTGGAATTGGGTTTCCTTGGAATAAGTTGGGGAGGTTGTATGTTGAAGAAATTTCGATTTTTGAGAATAATCCCAAGTTTTTGGGGTCAAAGTTTAATGGGTTGTTAGCAATGGGGTTTAGTGCTGAACAAGCTGTTGGTATTTGTTTAGGGTTTCCCTTTCTATTGAAGGGGGAAGAGGTTGGATTGAAGGGTGAATTTGATGAATTATTGGATGAATTGAAAAGGGTATTGATTGATTATGATTTGGGGGATGGATTAGTTGGAAATGTGGATCTTTGGTATGAGGTTTGTAGGAAACTTAGGTTTTTCTATGACTTGGGTGTCCCGAAAAGGGCAGTTGGAGAGTCGATTGGTAAGAGTTCTGTTGTTTTCACTGATTATTCAGAGAAGGTTTTGGCTGAGAAGGTGGAGTTCTTTTGTAAGTTGAGTGTTGGGAAAGCAGATGTTGGTTTGTTGCTTCTTTCCCATCCTGAGATACTGAGCATTGATATCGAAAATCGTGTAGTTTCTGTATCCGGATTTTTGAATCGTTTTGGCTTATCGAAGAACGAACTTAAACTCCTTATGGAGAAATACTCTTATGTATTTGGTCGGAATAAGATGTCTAATTTGCCCCATATTCTTAGAGCCATGGATCTTCATGAATGGTTCTTCCATAATATGAAGTTGGGGAAGTATCCGTTATTGGGTGATTATGATTTGAGTAGTCCAGATGAAGGTGAAGACGCGAATTATGTACAGGAGATGGAGAACATCAAATGCTTAAGAAATTATAGTTATTTACTATGTAAGTTGAAATTTTTTCATGGCATTGGATTTGGAGAGCATGGTTTCACCATGAAGCTCTTAAAAGATGTACATGGTTCTGGTAGTGACTTACATGAGCGATTCGATCTCCTACTAAATGAAGGCATTGAGTTCTCCAAACTGTGCAAGATGATAAGTTATACACCTAAGATTCTAAATCAGGAGACTGACTCTCTTAAACGGAAAATTGACTTCCTTCGCCAGGAAGTCGGTTTATCCTTGGAGTTCCTGGAGACTTTTCCAGCCTATTTGATTTATAATTTAGAAAAGCGAATTAAGCCCAGATATAGATTTCATGTCTGGCTAGCTAAGCAGGGCTGGATGAAAAAAAAGTACACTTTGTCAGGCATTATAGCTACAAGTAAGAAAGGATTCTTGGAACAACTTTCCTGTATACATCCAACAGCACCTCAATTATGGATGGAGCAATGCGAGCAAACGAAGACAAGTGAATCGAAGAAAGTATCATAAGACAGTTTCCAGCTCAGAATGTATAGTGAGCAATGAAAGTTCTTGAGAGTTTCTAAGCACTTATACTTGATAGGTTCATATTATTCAAAGAAAACATATACGATTATTTTTTGGGCCTATGATTTTTTAATTTTAATTTTAAAAAAGAAGTCAATCTTTTGGTCACAGATTCAGTTCAGTTTCATAACTTGAATTATACAAAGAATAATATTTTGTGACTTTATCAGAGAGCCTATCCTCCTCATGTGTTACAATTTGGCTAAACCGCTATGAACCTGATTTTTGCTAGTTCAGATGGAATTACATGTCTCTCAGATGATTAGAGCACAAGAGATTGGCTGTGAACATCTTTCAGTCTGTTCAAAGGTAGTCCTGGAATGAATTGCTGGATACAAAGCTGCTTGCGCCTGTACTTATGTGATGATAATTAGGTTTCCCTTTACTATAGCAGCTTCTTCCCCATCCTGTCTCACCACAACATGTCAGTGGGAAAACCAGGATGTGCTTGAAAATCTAACCATGATCTGAATCTGTTTCAGGAGTTGTGACAACTATCGTCTACGCATCAGAATACTGTATATTCCTATTTATTTTTGGTGGGAGGGAGCAATCCTGTCTTTAAGAACTTGCATCCATTAGGACCATTAACTACAAAGCTCCTGCCTAAAGTAGTTTAAGGTTCAGGGCGTGAGCCACGAGTACATGACATATCTTTGAGCATGATAAAGCTTCAGCTACCAAAGCTGCTATGGGTCATTGATTGACTAACATTTGCAGGCTCGTCAGGTGATCATTTCAGGCCTTTGTCCTTGGAAGATCTGTAAGAGTGTAAGAGTTAGAAAAATAGAAGTAGGAGATACCATGAGGTCTGTTAAGTAAAGCTAAACTTAATAATTGGTGGTGCAGTCAGATGTTGACAAAGCTCTTGTATAGTATGGAGTTCACAACTTATAGTTCCTGCAGTCTGCACGAAGTGTCGAAGTTTGGTTCAGCATCAGCATATTCTGTATTTCTAAGCTTGTTTATCAATACCTACAATAATATAATATGAGGGTTTGTTCCTCAATAAGGTTCATTATAATGTTGAGCTTGTTAGCCTTTTCTTTTATGCAATTTCTTGTATCCTTCAAAATACTTGGTAAATGGTGATTGTCACCTTTAAAATTTGCTTATTTTGTTCGAATTTAAACAGGTTGCTCCATCAAGTCGCCCTCGACTTGTAAGAAGTACTCCATAGTAAACTAGCACACTAATGTATCATAGTGTATGACAATTGTCAACAAAAAAAAACTCTGCTTATCATTAAGTTGATTACAAACCTGATCAATTTACCACAAAATTTGTTCATGTCCAACACATACCTAGACCGTACTACCTCTTAAGTCTTAAGATGTGAATTTAACTCAAATCAAGAATGGGACTTGTTAAGAGACCTTTTCAAACAAAATACAATGACTATGCAACGATAAAAGTAAGATCAAAGCGTACTATGAAACTTAAACTCTATCCTCGACTCACCCTAACCTCCATCCCAATATTCTAAACAACATTTATTAGTTGATAATTCTCAAAATCCATCCAAATTTTAACTTAAATGCCAAACAATACATCCATTTGGTACTAAACTACTCATATCTACAAACAAGTGAAAAGAGAAGCGTTATAACTAAAAAACCGTGAAAGTATAAATAATGAATATTTAAAAGAAGTATTGGGAGACTAGAAATAAAATCTCCTAAAAGGCGAAGTTCAAGAAAATGAGATGAAAATGGAGGAAAAGAGTAGTAGCAGCGTAAACAACAACGACGGAGTTAAGTTCGGGATAGAAGAAGCATGGAAGTGGGTTCCGAGTGGGACCCACTGGTGGTGGGTCATAGCTAGCGCCGCCCAATTAGGGTGGGGAATTAAGTCTTACAAAAAAGGGTTTACCGGAGATTGCCGGTTTATGCCGGCCAGAGCTTTCGGCGTTGCCTCTCTCTTCGTCGGCGCCGCCGCAACCGCCTCCGTTTCCGCCCTTAGCGCCGCCGGCATTCATAATGTGAGTTTTTTGGGAACATTTGTTGGATTTTTAGCTTTAATTTCATCAATTTTGATTAACTTGTTGTTGGGTTTTGTTGGTTGAATATAAATTGATTTGGGTTTGATTAGTTGATCATGGTTGAAATTGGTGGTTTTCCAATTGGGTGTTTTGGTTTGCATTTGAAATGAGGATCTAGGGTTTGTTTATTGAAGGGTTTAATTTGATGTTTTAGCTGATTTTTTTTTATAAATTTAATTTTAATTCATGATGGTGTTAATTATTTTAAGAACATTGAATGTAAAGTTGAGATTTTTGTGATTTAGGTTGTTTCAATGTTTGACTTAATTCTCAAGTTATCCCAAATGCAAATACAATTACAATTACAATTTCCTGATTACAAACCCTTTTTCTGGTTAGTTTTCCATTTTATGGATCAAGGTAAAAAGAATTCCCTTTAACAAAGGCGGTCGAAGAGAGTGTTTTGAAGTGATTGCATTGTACAAGAATTGAGATGCATGAAATTTTAGGCTTTGAAGTGACTGAAATGTACATGAATTGAGATTAGATGAAGTACTAGGCTTGGAGCGTTTTTGGTTCGACTAAGGTGTTCTATACCCTGAATTGACCAAAATGTTTGAGTCTTGAACCTTAATTCAATTAAATCAAACAACGTATTGCGATTTAACTTCATATTCATGAACTCGAGAACTTCCATTGTGTATCCTGTACCCAGTTGTTTGCTTATTTTTTATGTTTCCTTTAGATAGCTTAAAATGACCAATTGAGCCAAATATACCTTCCAACTATAGGTACACTGAAGAGGCAAAGAATATGCACAATTCTGCTCACTTTAAGAAATTAGGAACGCTGATAAATAAGTGGTGTTCAAATGTGCTAGAATAGTCTATTTTGAGCAGGAAGGAATGAAAAAAAGTTCATATCATTGTTCTTTTATATGCCTGAACCTTAGTCAAGCTAGCGAAACTACATTTTCTCCTGGGAAGTGAGGGAATTTCGATTGATTAATTCATTTAATTGTTCTAATAATTGTTACATACTGGAGTCATGCTCTTGTTTTTCCTTTCATCATTGAGGTCATCACCATTTGTCTCTTCAAGATTTAATCAAAATCAACCTAATGTTGGTTGATTGTGCTATAGCTGATTTTATTTCTCAGTATCTACTTCACTTTAGCTTGTAGGCTCCTCTGGATTCCGATGCTATACTTATGATTTTAATCGAAATGGTTTCTGACTGGATTTTACAAAATGTTTTGCCTATTTTTATTACATGCCTGCACCTTTTTTTTTTTCCCCCTCCTTTTGTTTGAGTCCCAATTTCAGAATTTCTAGCCAGCAATTATCATGCATAAATTTTTTGCATAGAAGGTCATCTATGTTACTTATCCTAAAAGGCTGCGCATCTTTTTTAGGTGGAGGATATGAAAGAAGCTGGTGCTAATATTAGGACAGGACTGGGCGTTCCTCCTCGAAACAAGGCCAATTAACATCGTCTTTGGCTATTCTATACTTAGATTTTACTGCACCTTGTTCGAATTAACCCGAAGACTTCCTTACCAGGTGCAGTTCAGCTCTAGAACACGAGTTTAGGGACACATTGCTCTTGGGCATAACTAAAGGGAAATTCGACAAAAGTGCTTGTGCTATGGCATCGATCTTTTTTTTCTTCTTTTCCTCAGCTTCTTTTCTTAGGCTTTGCATCTACAATCAATTTATTATGGATTATATTCAGTAAACTCTCAATTTTGCTAAAATTCTTCCTGCTTGTTCATCAACTCACCATGTCACCATTGTGTTACACTGATGAATTTTCAGTGGGACTCGGGTATTATTAGACTTACGCTGAGGAAATTTCACTTTTTATTTTTATTTGATATATAAAGTTTCACAATTATTTAGCATGAATTATTTTGAATGTGAAAGAAAAGTAGTTATATTTTCTTAAAATGTTATTACTTTTGAAGGGCTTTTCAAGATGATGAATAGCATATGATATGGTAATTAATGGTATAACAAATTTAAATTTTTTGTTACTTTAATCGGTTATGCCATATTCTTGAGGAAACGTAGTAGTAGTGCCTTGAGCTTGTGCAATATGCCAATCACTTTGATGACTTCTGATTTTAAGTTTCAATTATAGTGACCTAATGTTAAAATTATTATCAACAACCCATTAAATTAATTCGGCACTAGTATTAACTTAATCAATACTGTAGTTGTTAGGCCATAAGTATGGTTCTAGTGAACCTTTTTTTTTTGTTTCTGCTAAAACAGTGAACTAATTTTTCTATTAGATTTTTTTTTTTTTTTTTTGGGTATAAGTTTTTTTCCTTGCTGGTTTTTGGGGTTAGTGGTTAGAACTTAAAATTGTTTTTTTTTACTGATTTGGAACTTTTTTTCCTCTTATCTAAGCTGATTTTCATTGATTGAAATTAATTTTAATCAATGTACATCATTCTCTGAAGTGATCAACCGTAGATTATAAAAATCTAACCATGAAGAGTAATAAATCACTTTCATATCCCATACACGATAAAAAGAATAATGGCGATAAAAAGATAGAAATTCTCACTTCATATTCATGACAAAAACTTTCTTTTTTTTATTTCCTTTTAAAACAACAATTGAAGTGCACGCGTATAATCAAAACAACGTGTATGGTCAAGATAACAAGTAATTAAGAATCGACTTAAAATTGATAGGCGGTCCAAATTAACAAAGAATATATTCATTATTTGCTGCTTGGGCTGTTGCTGAAGGTAAATTTTTGTTAAACTAATACTTGACACATCAAACAAAAATCTATCAAACTGTCTTTTACAAGAATTTGTCTTATGTAGTAGTTAACTTTTTATCCATAAATTACGAGTACAATATGTACAACAATACTATGTAATGAATATAATGAACACATGCATAGGTCAATTCGTCGTGCATTCTGGTTTAGTATGTTTATTTAATCCTCGTCGTAATTTGTAGGGGAAACACCTGGTTTATGTGAGGACTTTAAAAGGAGACCAAAAAGATGAACCTGGTAGCACGAGGTACTTTATTGATCTGCAGGCATCTGATGATCTCAAGATTAACACGTATTATGCGCAAGTTCTTGAAATAGCCGGTCTAACCCCTACTAAAAAGAAGCTTGAAGTGTTCAAGCGTCAAGAAAATGCACCCATTGCGGTTGCTAACTAATCTTCAACAATAAATGCTGGGCTAAGAAGCCATTTTTTGTGTGCTTATATAAGTTACATCAAAATATATTTGAAGTTATATATTACTACGTATGTATTATGTACTAGTGAAATAATATAAACAAGTCTTGGATGACTTGATTTATGCACCAGTGCTACTGTGTAATACTTTGTACTATTATTACCTAAATAAACTACTGCTAGTGGTTGGATCTTAATTCGATCTATATAAGTGTGCATGCACATTTTAAATTTGCCAATTTCGTATACTTTAAATATCTTAAACTATAAACTTTCTAAAAGAACACATGTAAGCATCCCATATTGAGAAGAGAAAAGAGAGTTACAAACTTTATAAGACTAAGAGATTGCTTCTCCTATTGCCATATTGTTTTGGGATGGAACCTACTTGGATTTGTGAAGTAGACTCTCTCTCTCTCTCTTGGTTGCCCACACTTGTATTATTCAAAGATTAAATGAAGAATTTAATAAAATTATGAAAGCTTCATATCCGAAAAACATACATAAATATAAATCAATAATACTCCGATATTTTTACTAAAAAATCAAAGTTTAGTTAAATTAAGAAATAACTAGATCAAATTCTTGTCAAAAAAAAAAAAAGAATGAATCAAATCATATTAAAAATAAAAAAAAAATCTCCGATCTTAATATATAACAACAATAAGGTGAATTGGTATTAGTGCTTTGGCATTCGGGTTTGGGTAATTTTGGGCATCGACCGTCCTTGTGGTATGTTTTGGGTCTTAGGGTTGGTCTTGGCTTGTTGTTTGTGTGTTTTAACTCTTTAACCGTGCTCTTCAAAATGGGGGCTCCCATTAGTTTCTTTTAAGAAAATTTAGTATCTTTAACCCAAGCCTCGAACATATTGGTCTAGAGCAGAGTTGAACAGCTCGTACCTAAGAAATTGAGGTGACATGTTTGCATGATTAGTAGCACATAATAGTCATTTTGACAAATGCAAACTTAATTATGAAGGTAAAGAGAAATTTGAGGGGTATATAAAGGCATAAAGTACACTCAAACACAAAATCCAATATATGAAAGGGTAAGTAAAAATTATACTAAACATAGCACCAGGTTAATGAAGGAAAAATAGTGACCAAAGTAGAGGATAAAAACCAGAAATTAACGCTTTGATGAAGAATAAAATCATCAAAGAACACATCGAGCCGATGCTATTTGCCAACATAGCACATTGCAATTCCTCTTATCTAAGCTGACTAGATGAAAGCCCGTGCGATGCACTATCTTTCATACATATATCTCAAGAAAAGATATTTTCCTATATACTCTAAGGCTTTTTTTATTTTATTTTTTTTATATAATTATTTGATTTATTTTATAATTTAATAATTTCAGAAGAAAAAAAAACAAATAATAATTTAATTAAAATGATATTGCCAATTACAAAAGTATAAATTTTTTAATGTAATTTATAATGCGACTTAATTTATTGTTGTTTTGTATTTTATTCGTTGTTGTTAGTTATATGACAATAATATAATATCTTTCAAAAAAAAAAATTGTAAATATGATATTTCATTGATTACATATTAGGATAAGATCTTTAATATGAAAAATAGTAATTTTTTATTTTTAAAATAATTTAAATCCTAAATCATTATTCGTTGCCTTTTACACTTGAAATTAAACTCTCAAATCTATATACTTCCTCCATTCTTTTAATATCGCATCACTTGCCTTTTAGGGAAGTTTCACAAATATTGCACCACTTTCATTTTAGGACAAAAAATACTATGTTTACACTGTAAATACCCAACATACCCTTACTTTTTCACACTTTTTATTTTATCTTTACATTACATGGAAAATTTTGTATTTTTACGTTTCTTTCTCTTACTTTTTTCCATTACCAAATTTTGCCTCCAAAACCCTATGATGCAATAAAAAAAGAACGGAGGAAGTATCATTTTGTATATTTCTTGTAATCTCTATATCTCTAACAAATTATCTGTCTTTTCAATTTTTTAGACACAAAATGTTTAAAGAAGGTAAAGTTTTTAATTGCATTATAGTTTTAAATTTTTTTTATGAAAAAAACATCTTATTAATCGAGTATTTAGATAAAACCATTAATTTCATAAGATAAATTTTATTTTTGTTTAATAATTTAAATCCTAATATCCCGTGGTTTTTTATACATAAAATCTCATAAAGATAATTTTTAGTTTTGTAAATAAATTAAATCCTAATAAATCAATATTCGTTGTTTTTACTTACGTGGAAAAATTCTTATATCTCATTCGTCACTTTTGTTTAGGTGGAAAACGAATTTTTTAATTCCAAAATAAAATAAAAATCTAATTTTTAATTGATCGAAAATATACCTTTGCTTATGTGGCGTGTCGAATGCTCTTGAAAAATGTCTACTTTATTTATATATTAGATTTTTATTGATTGAAAATAATTTTAATCGATGTACATCATTCTCTGAAGTGATCAAGGCTGTAGATTATAAAAATCTAACCATGAAGTATAATAAATCATTTTCATTTCATATACATGATAAAAAGAATCAATGGCGATAAGAAGATAAAAGTTATCTCTTCATAATCGTGAGATAAGTGACAATTTTTTTATTTATTTCCCTTTAAGACAACATATGAAGTGCACGCGTATCATCAAAACAACGTGTATGATCAGAATAACAAGTAATTAAGAATCGACTTAAAATTGATAGGCGGTCCAAATTAACAAAGAATATATTCATTATTTAATAAGCCACATAATCTGCTCGAACAAAAAAAGAAAAGAAATTATTGATTCCATTTTCCAATCCTATAAATAGAGAGGGCTTCCGCAACACATACATACAATACAAACAATACACACCCTACATAACACAAAATCATACGCAAAAATGAGTTCCTCTGCTCAACTGAAGAACACCTCTGGAGGTTTTGAGCCTGTCGACCCAAGCGATCCAAAGATCCAAGAGGTCGCTGCTTGGGCTGTTGCTGAGCATAACAAGCAAAAGGTTAATTTTTATTAAACTAACACGTCAAACAAAAATCTATCAGACCATCTTTTACAAGAATTTGTCTTAGAGTTCACCTTTTTATCCACAAATTAGGACTACCAGATGTACAAGTGTATAGCAATACTATGTAATCAATATAATGAACATATTCATAGGACAATTTTATAATACTACCTACCAATAATACGCTATATTATGGTCTATGGAGTATTCTTAAAATCAATTAATTACTTTACGTTACAAATAATACAACTTTTGAACTAGTTTTGATCGAGTCCAAATCCTCTGCCCCATAAATTTGTTTTTTGATCAAGTCCAAATCCTGTCCCATATATGATATATCTATACCATTATATGTTCGTTCCTCTTAACATGCATGTCGTGCGTTCTGGTTTAATATGTTTATTTGATCCTCATTGTAATTTGTAGGGGACACACCTGGTGTATAAGAGGACTTTAAAAGCAGCACGAGAAGCCATGATTGGTAGCACGAGGTACTTTATTGATCTGGAGGCATCTGAAGGTTGCAAGACTAACAAGTATTATGCGCAAGTTCTTGAAATAGTCTGTCAAACCCCTACTAAGGAGCTTGAAGTGTTCATGCTCCAAGAAAATGCACCCATCCCGGTTGCTAACTAATCTTCAACAATAAATTTGCGTAGCAATTTCTGGTGTGCTTATATAAGTTACGTCAAAATATATATGAAGTTATATATATTACTACGTATGTATTATGTACTAGTGAAATAAACAAGTCTTGGATGACTTGATTTATGCACTAGTACTACTGTGTAATACTTAATATTACCTAAATAAAACTGTTGTGGTTGGATCTTAATTGGATCTAAGTGTGCATGCACATTTTGAATTTGCCAATTTCGTATACTTTAAATATCTGTTGAAGTATAAACTTCCTAAAAAACACATGTAAGTGTCTCACATTGAGAAGATCGAGAAAAGTGATTATCTCTTCTCCTATTGTCATATGATTTTGAGACGAAACTTGCTCCTTGGACTTGTGAAGTGGACATACTTTGATATTATTACTTACTGATTAGCATGCATAAAAAGTCAAAGTTTAGTTAAATCAAATAATTAATTAGATTGAATAAAAAACTCTTATCACGTTATATAAACAACAATAAGGTGTACTAAACACAACCTTAAGAAGTACACAATTTCTATGGTAATCCCGGAGTACCATGCTTACGATACTCTCAGGTCGTTTGCTCACGTCTTTCCATGCTTTTTTTTTAATTTATTTATTTATTTTTTATTCTTCATGTTTTCAGACTTATAGCTTTATAGTGCAACATTCAACATCCAATTTGTAGTTAAGACTATAGATCAATTAATTCAAACAAGGGATCAATTTATTTTGTTCATATAAAACTAATTTCAATACATAGACATCTTTAGGTGAATTGCTATATTCGTATATAGTTCTATAGATATAATTTTATGGATCTAGTTGTGGATGATAAATATGAAATTTGTTGGATCTATGGTAGGCTGGTAGCAATGCTCGCTAAGCAAACTCACTTGAAAGCTTGATTGATTAGATTCGTGTGAGTAATGAAACGACTTAAGTGCTTATTTTTGGTTGCACTTATTTGACATAGGCAATAGTAATTCTTAGCTAAGAAATGCATAGACAGTTAGACCCCTCGTTGTTTGGTTAACATTGTATTCGCAAACAACAACTTTTTGGTGCAGCAGGCTACACTGTGTGGCAGGGGTTACCCGAGTTATTCAGTTGGGGGTTACTCGAGTTACTCGGTCGGGGATTACTTGAGGGATTCAGATAGGGGTTACTCGAGGGGTTCGGACAGGGGTTACTCGAGGGGTTCACTCGGTCATATTCGGTTGGGGGTTACTTGAGTTATTCGGTCAAGGGTTACTTGATGGGTTACTCGAGTTACTCGATCAGGGGTTACTCGAGTTACTCGGTTAGGAGTTATTTAAGGAGTTCGCTCAAGGGTTACTCGAGTAATTCGGTCAGGGGTTAGTTAAGGAGTTCGATTAGGGGTTACTCGGTCAAGGGTTACTTGAGAGTTCAGTCACGGGTTACTTGAGGGGTTACTCTGTAACACCCCCAAATCTCCCTCTACGGAAATACTAGTATAATACGTATAATTATACTGTAGAGATAGACTTAGGCGTATTACCGCCACGTGATTAGGCAAGGCTACTTGATGAGTCTATTATATATATATATATTTATTCCCTGTCTCATGGTCATATTTGTGCTTATTTGAGCTCTGCGGAGCTATTTTTATTACTAATATACGTTTTCTAGTGTTTTTGTAGAGTTGATATTATTTTGTAGGAATTTGCAGATTTATGACGGTTTCCGCGCTTATTGAGCCACTACAAAGTATTAGAGTCAGATCGTATGTTATGACCAAATATTTAAAGCCCAAGACCAAGTCAAAGGAATTTGATTAGGTGATTAAGGGCTCGATTAAATAAGAGGTCAAAGGTTTTAATATTATTATTACCACGGACCAAATCATTATCATAAGTCATGGACCATGTGAAGCAAGGAAAGATATAAGGCCGAGTTATTTGAGCCCAAGTCAAGAAAAGGAGAATTGACGACCCAACAAAAGCCAAAGCTTATTTCCAGATTGACCGGGCAGATCGGGCGAGAGGTCCTCATACTGATGTCGGTTGATGAGAAATTATAAAAACCCAATTACGGAAGTAGTAGGGGGGCATCTTTTATTCTTTAGACCTTTTAGCCATTTAGCTTAGAGATTTAAGTTGACTTTTATTTTACTTTTACGGCACATTAGTTTTAGAATTATAGCTTTCAGTAGTTAGGTGATTTCGATTACGAGTACTAGTTTATCTTTCGTTTTGTTACTTTCATGATTAGGTAGTTTCATTACTTTCGTTTTTATTAGTATTAATTAATGTTTTTACTTAGTTTTATTCTTGTTGCCTTTCTTAGTTTTCTTTAAAATTGCTTTCTTTGAGTTTTTATTATTGTTTTTAATTATATTTAATTTAATCGCTTTGCTTAGTTTATGTTTAATTATGCACGAGTAGTTTAATTCTAGGGTTCTTGGAGATCCATAAATAATATGAAGAGTTGAATTATTATTGTTGATTGTTAATGTTTTGGGTTAATTTCTTATGGATTATTATAATGCTATGCAATTAGATTTGCGCATGTTTAATTGTATGAGTTATGCAATATTGATTCGAAATTCGACATGTGAGGATTGATGTTTAGGCTTAATTTCAATAGGCAGGTTAATTCAAGATTCGATAGATGCGATTTAATACAGCTAAATTAATTATGTGATTGTAATACGTAGCGAAACCTTTATAATTTGGTTAATTTATGCATTGATAATTGATTGTTGTCTTTCATCCCGGAATATTATCTATTGGTGAACCTATGACCCTAGGTTTTTTTTGTTATTGATTATTCCTTTAGTTTAATTATTGTCGTAGTATAATTCTCAAAAAAATACTCGTTTCTTGATAATTTAGACTATAATAATTTATTAGAAATAAAAGAACATTGTTTCTCTATGGATTCGACCCTACTTCCCTATCTATTTAAGTTAGTGGTTTTAGGACTTTTGATTTGGTGATATGACTTTTTAGCCTATCACTACTCAAGCTTCTAATTAAAACCATAACTTCGCAGCGGAAATTCAAACTCTTTCTTTATTGATAAAAATAGTAATCAATGTTATGAGTACTCAAAATATAAACAAGGACCAACATTCCTAATATAAACTAGGTGAAGAACATCCCGGGACTCCCAAATGCTCACTTATTGAATCCACCTGAAAATAGTCAACACTGCTTACCATTAAGGCAAACAGGACGAACCAAAACAAATAGGAAATACGGATTAGCAAAATATGCTAAGTACGATAAGTGCAAGATAAGTAAATTCAATTTATTAGCAAACATGCTTTTAAAACCAATTCTAATAATTAATTCAATAATTCAAAATTCATGATTTAAAAATCAATTCTCAATATACTCAAATATAATTCCAATAATTCAATAATAGTGATTATTAAAAATCAATTCTTTTCAAAAACCCAATTCCTCTCTAAGTGTGCACACCCCCAAGCTAGTATCTTTATGTTGAAAGGCTATCCTTGAGGAAAGACTAGGTCATACAAAGTCCATAATTTTCAATGCATAGTGGGATTAATATAATACTCATGCTTGTAAAGCTTTTATAAATAACTCAATAAATCCTCCTTAAATCAATTCCAATCTTTATAATAAAATAATTTAAAACCTCATTTTTATTTAATTCAACATGCTTTCAAACTTAAACCTTTTAAAATATGATAAATAATTTATTCAAAACATGATATAAAAATCAATCCTCAATTTATTTATCAAAATCAATTCTTTAAACATGATTTTATTTCATAAATCATAATTCAATTCAATTTAATTCAATCACCATAAAAATTATATAAAACATGCTTATTCAATCCAACCAATTTTAAAGGTATCTAGCCACCTAAACGTACCTTTGATCCTTGCTAGCAACACAAAAAGGGGCTTCAAGAACTTTGATCAAACACACCCTACAAATAAATATAACCTTAATTAATATAAGGCTAACAAATAATCACAACAATTAAAATAAAACCCCCCAACTATATGTACATGAACCTTATAAATTACTTTTCATAAACTTGAATAAAAATCTGATTTTATTAAATAAAAACACTCATAATAATTTTTATAAAACCCCTATAATAATAATAATTAATTAATTAATTAAGAGAAGAGGAGAAGAAAATTAAAATAGGTAGAAAATCAAGGAAAAAGGAGAAGAAAGGTGGCGGCAAGGCGGCTGTGGTCGGCATTGGCGGCTGGTGGCAGCTGGGGGTGGAGGTGGTGATTTGTGGTGGTGGCCGTGTGAAAGCAAGAGAAAAAGAGAGGAGAAAAATAGGAGAGATTAAGAGAGAATTAGAGAATTTGGTTTGAGTGTTTAGCTATGAATCAAGGGGTATTTATAAGCTAGCTTATGCAAGAATTATGGTAGGAGAATGTAGGAAGAATTATGAAAAAAAGAATTAAGGAAATTACTTGGAGAAGAGAGTTAAAGAATTATGGAAAGTTTAATATTAAGGTGACTAAGAAATAATAATTAATCTATGGAAAGTATGTTGTCATGAAAAATAATATGGCAAATGGCTTTGCTTGGGGAATAATCAAGGATGATATAAGGTAGGGAAATAAGATGATCAAATATGTAGGAGATGGGAAATAAGAATTAAGGAAAAATAATAGATTCAGGGGAGATAATTAAAAATACAAATTACCAAAATAAATCACCCAAAAATCAACCAAGAAGGCCAAAAATTTTGAGCTTCCATAGCTCAAATTTTCGGACCCCTTATGTAGAATTTAGGAAATTATTTTGCTAGATTTAAGAGATTAAAAATGATTGTGTAAATAATATATATTGTATAAAATAATTAATTAAGAGAATACCAATTATTCACTAAATAAATTAACTAAGAAAATCAGATTTTCCACACTAGGAAAATCCAAAATCCCTAGCTAATCATTAGGAATTTTCGGACCTATTAATTAAATAATTAAAATATAATTTTTGATTAATTAAAGTATCTGAAATATATATAAATAATCCGGTTTTTAAAATAAAATAATTGGATAATAAATCTTATCCAAAATCCAAAAATAAAAATTAAGTTTTAAAATACTTTTGGCGCCAAAATTCAAATATCATTTTGGATCCAAAATTCAAATAGTAAAATAAATTACTAAAATACCCTTTTTAGAAATTAATAATTAATTAATTAGAAAATACGTTTCAAAAATACGGGGTATTACATACTCAGTCAGGGGTTACTAGGTCAGGATTTACTGGTTCGGTCATAGATTACTCGAGGGGTTATTCGGTCAGGGGTTATTTGAGGGGTTACTCGATTAGGATTAACTCAAGTAACCCCTGACCAAGTAACTTAAGTAACCCCGGCAACTCGAGTAACCCCGAACTAGTTGTGGCCAAACTTTAATTTTCTCATTATTGAAATTGAATGTTTTAAATGAGACAAACATAAAGAAATTGAAGTACACTAGGCGAAAAAAGGTCTTTCGCACCGATTCAAACCCCCCTATGCGCACCGCTTTGAACCGGTCCAGATTTGAGGGATGCCAAAACTCCGAAGATTTCGCACCGGTTCAAAACCGATGGCAATTCAAAGATTTAGCACCGGTTAACCGGTGCGAAATACCCTCTTTGGCACCAGTTAGCTGGTGCTAAAAGGTCATGGCACGCTTTTTTTTTTCAATACAATTGGCACCGGTTTGAAGCCTGAACGGGCCGGGTCGGACTCGGAGCGGATTATGCTAAATCTGACTCCGACCCTACAGGAATTCGGAGGCTAAATCCGACTCCGACATCTGACTCCAATCCAAATTCAATATCCGGCCTTCGACTCTGGCTTGACTCCGAGTTTTTTTTTTTTTTTGGTTATTCAATATACTTTGAGAAATTGGGCTATTTAGGCCTTTGCAACCCACACCCATTGCCACCACGACAACACGACCAACACCCAAATCCACGATCCATCGGAGTCGGAGTCAGATAATCTGTTGGAGTCGGACTATGTCGGAGTCGGATATTTTTCTCAGATTTTTTGTAGGATTTGACTCCGACTCGGAGTCATATTATTCTAACGGAGTCGGATTCAGATTACTTTTTTTTCGAATTCGAAGCAGATTTTTTTCCTCTGATCGGGGCAGAGTAGGGTCGGACTACTGTTCATTAATAAGGAGTATAAAACAAGATTATATATCAAAAAGATTTGGGAGCGGTTAATATGAACTATTGTTGAAAACCTTTAGTGAAAGGTAGTGTAGTGAAAAAGTCAAAAACAGACATTAATGGTGCAAATTGATGAGTGCATTGTATTCACGAGCAATATATCTACAAGAATAAAATAAAAAAAATAAAAAATAAAAAATTGCTACGCAATCAAATGATCAATCAGTATAATTAGACAAGAATATATGTCACTAGGCCACTAACGCAGAAGATTCGAAATATAGAGCAAAAATGTGATACTTGATTACAAATCTTATCCTATATATTGAGAGGGTTGCTACTGCAAGTCTGCAACACACACACAAACAACATACACATATATACCACATATAATATACCGTACGAAGAATGAGGCGGAGATCGATTTGCTCGGCTCAACCGACGAAGAATCTTGGAGGCCTTCAGCCTGTTGAGCCAACCAATCCAAAGATCCAAGAGATTGCTGCTTGGGCTGTTGAGGAGCACAACAAAGAACAAGTAAGCTTTTTTTTTCTCCTTTTTTTACTTCTTATATGCGACTAATCATGACCAGTACTCCCTCTATTTTTTATAGTGAAACATTTTGACCTTTTGCACTATTCACGTAATCCTCTTTGACTAATGTTTATAATTTATATATGAGAATTGATGCAATCTCGATCAATGAATAATTTTTTAATACTCAATTGTTATAATTTATACTTATTTATAATTTTAAATATTATTAATCAAAGTTTTGCATTGGCATACGCGTCTCTAGGAAAAACGTTTCACATACAAATTTAAAATATATAAAAAAAAAAAAAAGAAAAAAAAAAAAAGAGTAGCCTACACTTTTAGAGGATGATGTTAGATTGCCATCTCACCAGGTGACCTACATAGTTAACTCCAAGCCTTGGTAGGGTCCTCGAGATGGAGTCTCTGAAGCTCAAGTCAATAACCATGGATGATTAGGCCTCGTAAATTGAAGCCTTTGTTGTTAGACTTATGTATCTTGTACAGTGGGAAACTCACCTTGTAAGTTGTAACTTATTCAAACCCCGACTATTTTCTGCTTATATGTTTGAGACTCGGGGAATTCCTTTAGTTGAGATGGGTTGATTTGTAAGAGATCGATGTTGGCACTTCTATATAAAAAAAAAATATATATATATATATAAAAACAAACATAGTCGACATCTTCAGGTGAATTGAGGGATGAATTGTTTTTATCAACATATGTATCTCATATGTGTGTAATTTGCAGGGGACATGCCTTGAGTATGAGAAAGTTCTGAAGGCAGAACAACAAGTGGTTGCTGGTATGATGTACTACATTGAACTTGAGGCGGCTAATGGTTGCTTGATGAACAAGTATTTTGCTAAAGTTTTTGATCAGTCATGGACCCAAACCAGAAAGCTCGAAGAGTTCAAGTGTATGCGCCAAGACAATGAACGTATCGCCATTGCCAACTAATCTTCAACTAATATTGCATGTTAATAAATAGGACATAGGAGTTTGATAGATGTACTTGTTACATCGAAACTACTATGAACTACTTCTATTTCGAAAGTCGTCTTGCATGACCTAATTATGTTATGTAAACTACTATGAACAATCTAATTTAAATGCATGAACCATCTTTGCCATGAAGTATTTTTTCGGTTGCTTGTTTGGTTGAGGATTTATCGCCTACACTAGTGATATTTGGCGGAGAGTAAACATTCCCTCCTTAATATAATGTGGTCAATTGTTTAGAATCATACAAATCAGATCAACTCTCGAGAGTTTCGGTGTACATCTAAAATGTTCAATTTGATTGATTGTATTAAATAAGTAACGGTTTTAATGGTTATCTTTATTAGATAAGTCAACTCTTGAGAAGTTTGGTGTCTCTCTAAAATACATAAACGATACCTTTTACTCATAAAAGATACTCGTATATCGTAATATTTATAGAGTAAAAGTAAGAATTATGAGATCTTTATCATGAAATAAAAAGAAATAATGCATTCTCGAGATGGGGCGGGTCTCTTTTTGACCCGCCCCACTAACATCCTGCTCTCCACCATACTCTGAACCTTTCGTGAGGCTGTTTTCTGATTCTGAACTCAATTGAACATGTAGCCGAGGCCCTTGGTAAATTCTGCAATGCGCTTGCGAGCGTCATTCATCTGCTACTGGAACTTTTTGGTACCCCTTCCTTAAGACCAATTCCTCCAACACCAAAGCATGTCTTCCAGCTCCTTCCCATAGTACTCATCAATCTCAATTCTTTTAAGATGAGAAACTCTTGAAAAACTCTTGTTCCTCGAGTGTCCTCTTGCCACAAGTACAAGGCACGACTTCATACATACAGCAGCCTATACAGCATCCATTTAATCCCTGCAAAGTTGATCGCAATCGTCACACCATTATTTGAATTGAATTTATTTTATGTACGCAAAATTAATACCAAAGTAAAGTAAGTCACAGACTAACCCCAGGAAAAACAAGTGTTTCTAACACCGGTGAATGATTTAGAAATGCCAACACTACATTATCCCAAGAGTTATAAAAATAACCCAGCTCCAGATATTTCAAATTATCAAACACTGGCAGTTTATCCTCTACACCACGAAACTCGAATTGCTTCAACCAAAGGTGCAATCAGTCAATTTCACATTACATAACATGAAATACGTAGTACATTAAACAGACATGAGGGATCTTGTGCAAGATTCCAAATGAGACAAAAGAAGAAACAAAGGGAGTATATAAATAAACAAAAAATCCAGGAGCAACTAGAAATTTAAACAAACCTGTGTACAAATGACGTCCAAAGATAAATACTGAACGTTATTGAAGACTTTGATAAGGCTAAGCATTATTTGAAGAGGATGTGTCGTCGGACCAAGGACCCTCATGAAACTCCCAATTGTTAGTTCTGCTTCAACCAGATGATCCATGTTTGTAATAGAGTGCTGTATTGGTAAACTACCACTATAATGAAGATACTCCAAATTAGGAGTATCAATAAGCAGAAAAACAGTGTTTTTATATGTACGATCAAGATGAAACACAACCTCCGAAGAGAAAGCGAAGAAATGTTTAGGGTCCAAAATACTTCCACTCTGAGGTCTTCAAGTAAAGGGCAGCTTGAAATTAACCTTGGCAGAAAGCCATGATCGTTAATGATAGTGCCAAAGAGGTATAGTAATTTCAAGTCTGGAAGACGAAAGGATGGCATAGTGGAAGCTTGGTCAAGGCCAAGGTTGACATCAATCTTGAGCACCTCCAATGTTTCACACATGAAGATAGCTGGTGGCAGCTCACCCGGTTCCCTTATACGAATTTGGAGATCAAGCTCCTTAAGGCTAATACGGGTTATAGCAAAAGAGATCCACGCATTTATTTGCGTGGACTTCAAGTCTGGGAAACAGGCTTTGACACATCCATCAGGACGATGTTTGGAAATAGTATAGTATGTGTCGGCGAACTCCATGCCTAGTTGAAGTTTAAAGCTGGTGAGATACTGAGAGCGGTGTACAAGCTAAGGAGGACGGTATCAACAAAAGAGACAAAAGTAGGGAAAAGTTGTATTGCATATGGATGTTGCAAACAATCAATTAGATATAGGTGAATCACTCAAGTCTAATTCTTGTGGACAACGTGGAAGTAGCAGCCTAGCTCCTCTTCTGTACGGTTGCTGCCTTATCTATGGTTAGGCCTGGTAGAGAAAGTCGATCTCCGGTTGACTTGAATGGCAATACGAACAACTAACACTACAAGATGATCAACAAGTCGAGTGAAACATTGAACAGATAACTGTCAAAGCAGGCATTTATGTAAGATGTGTTTCTCATATTCATAGTGTAATATTCCGTACATTCATCGTGCATGTATATTACATAAATGTCATTTGCATCTTTGAATAATATCTATCAAATTCTTGTAAATAAAGACTCTGCTATCTGCATCACGATGTGCTTATCAGTTACCATTTACCAGTAACCAAAACACATCTATTATATCAGCAATATCTGAACAGACACTATTGCAAATTTAACCAAACAGCATTACAAATTTCTGTTGGAAGCCCAACATATATGAGAATCTGACAATATACAAGCACAAAGAGCGACTCTACTTGTTCCACCATAAATTTTCTTGCTCACTTTCACATTAATATTTTGCAGAACACAAAGATAACGAATTCACACTTGGAAATTGTTTGCCAGGTCACTTCATGTCGTAAAAGAAGCAAGTACATATTCAGATGGTGCATTAGATGTGAATTCTGATTCAGCTGACTTCTGGACATCAACCCAGGCCTCGAACATATTGGTCTAGAGTAGAGTTGAACAGCTCGTACCTAAGAAATTGAGGTGACATGTTTGCATGATGAGTAGCGAAAAAAAGTCATTTTGACAAATGCAAACTTAATTATGAAGATAAAGAGAAATTTGAGGGGTATATAAAGGCATAAACTACACTCAAAACACAAAAAATTCAATATATGAAAGGGTAAGTCACAATTTATACTAAACCATAGCACTAGGTTAATGAAGGCTAAAAAGTGACCAAGGCAGAGGATAAAAACCATAAATTAACGCTTTGATGAAAGAATAAAATCATCAAAGAATACATCGAGCCTGTGCTATACATTCATATTTCGTTTGTGGCACATATCAACAAACCTAGAGAATCTTTCTACAACCCCATCAAAGTTGATGGTGCCAACACTATCAGCTGCCCGAGGACGAATTAATTCCTCTATTACAGCTATTGAAGAGGATATGAAACTAGTACATTATTCATGGTTTATCCCAATTTCCATTTTACAAATTTTCAGGTTCCAGAAAGAGAAAGAGGTGTCACTGTGTCAGTACCATTCTTCAAGCCTATGATGCTCAAACTCTTCAGTTAAACTCAAGCATCCATGTTGGATAACTGACACTTCAAATGGGACACTGAGACATTTCAAATTTGTCCAAAAAGGGAAAAATTTATAGCAATTTCCCTTTTATATTACACTATATAGGAAAATATCCTTAATCTTGTGTCCCAATCAAAACTTAGGATACTCAGTGTCCTCACATCTTCCAGTTTAGAATTATCCATGTCAGGTTCATAGGTCATATCCAAGTTTGAAACTCTTATTTGAGTCCTAATATCATAGCTTAAGCTTTTTATTAAATTGAATAACTCTTGGAGCAGTGGATGCGATTGCACAATCCACTAAAAAGGGATGAACAGACATGCGATGAATTGGCATGCATACATAGCTCAAAGTATTAAACATAAGAACCTACTGGGAAAGACCTAAGAAGAGAGAATACATTATAGCATCTCTGGTCAAGCTTGAGGAAAGATAAGGTGGTTGGTTAGAGTTTTGTGACTCTTACATTCTTTATTTATTTCAAAAGGCAAAGGACCCAAAAAGAGCTAAAGAATCAAGACATTTGGCATAAGAAGACGGACTTTAAATGGCTTCCAACACTCCAGTCGTAAAACACTATGTAAATGTTTACAAACCAGCAACTTTTTGGAGCAGCAGGCCACACCGTGTGGCAGGGTTACCCGAGTTATTTTGTTAGGGGTTACCCAAGTTACTTAGTCAGGGGTTACTCGAATTACTCATTCAGGGGTTACTTGAGGGGTTCGGACAGGGGTTACTCGAGGGGTTACTCAAGTTACTCGATTAGGGGTTACTCGAGGGGTTACTCAAGTTACTCGGTTAGGGGTTACTCGAGGGGTTACTCGGTCATGGGTTACTCGAGGGGTTACTCGGTCATGGGTTACTCGAGTTACTCAGTCAGGAATTACTCGAGTTACTCGATTAAGAGTTATTTAAGGAGTTCGGTCAGGGGTTACTCGAGTAATTCGAGGGATTTACTCGGCCACGACCAGGGGTTACTTGATGGTTCAGTTAGGGGTTACTTGAGGGGTTACTCGGTCAAGGGTTATTCGAGGGATTCGGTCATGGATTACTCGAGGGGTTACTCGGTCACGGGTTACTTGAGTGGTTACTCGGTCAGGAGTAACTCAAGTAACCCCTGATCGAGTATCTTGAATAACCCCGTCAACTCAAGTACCCCCGACCGAGAAACTCGAGTAACCCCTGCCGCAGCAGGCCGCATACAAAAAATTGTGTTTACAAACATGGTTGGGCATGCCATCGGGAGACCCAGCAAAAAACAGCAGATCCCTATCCTTAGCCAATACTAAGCAACAAAACTCTTTTAATTAAATAGGAAATTATCAGCTTCAGTAATGTAAATTAATTGTGTGGAGGGGATTATACCTCTATGCCCTATACCTTATAGGAACTGTAAATTTGAGGTTCATTTCAACCCAAAATTTAAATAGTTTACATCTCCACACTGACGTCTAGCACAAGTTGTTAATCAAGCTAGCAAATTCTTCCACATACAAAGTACTGACTTGATCTATGACCTTTTCACTTATGAGGTTACTAAAGTATACAAGCAAATATTAAGGTTTCTAAGACAGAACAAGATAAGCCATGAGTTCCAGATTGGACCAAAACTTTAACAGCATACCATTCAGCTTCACAGAACTGTTGCACAGGAAAAAAAAAAAAAAAATGTTCCGTATTTAATAGGTGTACATTAGGGATGGCAATTCAATCTGAGTTCGATTCAAATCCGACCCGATCTGAAGAAAAAAAAAATCCGATCCGAATCCGTTTAAATTAGTCCGTATCCGAATCCGAATAGGAGGTGGATCGGACTTGGACATTGCGCAAATTCCGACCAAATCCGATCCGATCCAAGTCCGAGTATGAGGATATGCTTGTTTGTAGCAAATTTTTGTTATGTATTAATAATTTAATTATGTTATGTTTAGACTTTATACCTTATGTTTTTTCTAATTTTTTACGCACCAATATGATATTTATTAAGGACAATATAAACAATTATAGGAATATCATACATTACCAAAAAAAAAAAAAAAGTATTCGGAGGTCCGAATTAACGGACCAGATTCAGATCCAAAAATTACGAGTCGGATCGGACTCGGACTCGGATTTTTCGGATTCGGACTCGGATCCGAATCTAGGGCTCGTTTACTAAACAGAACAGATTTGGATTTAACCGCATCCGACCCGAATCCAATCCGTTGCCATTCCTAGTGTATATAAAGAGACTATGAACATAAAAGCTTTAGAATAAAAGTTGCATAATCAATCGCTCACGCACTAGACAACTCATGTCCACCCATTTTATGTCGTCCTAAATGGACTGATCTTTCTACTTACTCTGTGGTTTGCTCCAAGTCCCCCACAAACTATGTATGGCTCAAGGAGAGTAGACTGGTGGAGGTTTCAAGTTCATACGCAAAAGCATAAATTACAGGACTAGATATCTGTTCAGAAGGCCCTGTTTCTGATGTGCTGTTGGATCAATACTACTACTTGTGTCCCAAAAGACCATTACAAAAATAAAGAGAGAGAGAGAGAGAGAGAGAGAGAGACGAGCATCTTTTATAATATCCGCTCTCTACCAACTCCTGTATTTCTGGAAAAGACTTGAAAGGAAACGATTCCAATTTCCAAATCTTCCTCTTTGGCTATCTGCTCTCTTCTAGAAACAAAATCACTAAAATTTCATTTTCAAGTACGGCATGATTTTATGCCTTATCCTAAGATCAACATGTCTGAAAGCCTAAAGTACCTCTTAAAGACAAAAAAGGGGAGAAGGTTAGAGGAGGAACAAGGCCTAATTAAGGTCTTTAACAGGGTAAAGCTTCTTCATTATCAATTTTAAACACATTTGTAGACATCAATTACCAAACATTGCTAATTAAGTATCAGTGAAACCAATCTAGACATATCAAACAAGCCGTTGTATAATCACAATGCAGCTAAATTATTCAAGGAAAAGTCTGAAAACTGCAGAGAAATCATTGGTCAAGAAATAAAGTGAATCATAAAATTAGAATAAAGTGGTGTGTAATAGACTAACCTAAGGAGGGGCAATATTGGTAGTGTAGTATTATTAGGTTAGAGCCTTTAGCTTTAGTATAAATAGAGAGAAGGGGGAAAGGAAAAGATAGGCAGAATTTTGTATTGGAAAACTTAGAGAGTTGTGGCCTCAAGCCATTGTTAGAGAGTGATACCCTCAAGCTATTTTGAGAGTGACAGCCTAAAGCTATTAACCCTATTATTTAGTAACCATTCCACCATTATCAATCAATATTAAAGCTTCCATCTTTAATAGTTCTTCATATTTAATCAATTACAAAAATCAGTTTATATAGTTCACTGAAAAGAATCAATCTTTTCCTCTCCATTTTCCTGTTATCTGCGTGAGTTAACAGATTATCTAGTTCATTACATGGTGGATATGCAGATAAAATTATTCACAGACAAGTCAGATACATAACTCTATCTGTAATGTATTTAAAATGTATATCACTCACTTGATTGGAGTTCCAGGAGTATAAAGTGGATTCTTGACAACATATTCAACATACAAGTTGTAAATATACTTCAATGATTCTCGTAGATCACCAGTCCTAGGGTGAGTGACCAAGATAAGCTGCCCACATATAGATATAAAGAGCAAAAATCAGTACCAATACTAGAATCACGATATATTACATCGAAACAGAATCAATTATTGCAACACACTTATGCTTCAGATATACAACACCCTAAACTACAAATATATATAGGTAGAGGTCCTCAAAATCAAGTACAAATGATCTAATCTAAACAAAAAGATCAATATAGAAAAGCTTCAATCAAATGCCAATTTATATTGACCTTGACTTTTTATTTATTGTCATGAAGCAAACCTATCTATGACATTCTAATCAAAGGATCATGGAAATAACAGTTCCAAAGTAGCATGGATAATTCTAATCAAAGGATCATGGAAATAACAGTTCCAAAGTAGCATGGATATTGTTTCAACCGTTTGACCCTACTCTCTCTATCCACCATAGGCAGAAGCCTCTTGAGTAGAGCTAGGGTAATGATATGTAAAAATAGAAGAATAATGTGAAAGGAAATTTGAAAGAGCAAGGAACAAACACTACCCTTAGAAAAAGCTACGACCAAAGAAAAGTTGCAAGATGATATAATTTAAGATCAAAGATGGTGTTTAAGCACAGAAAACAACTTCTAGGGGTTGATAGCCAATATATCCTTCGGTTTGCATTTACAATTTTACTCTTTGAAAGTAAGATATATACAACTGCAGTTCGGACTTCTGATCAAACCAAACACAGTTAATGGACTATACTTCTTAAAACCATAACAACTAGCAGCAATGAAAAGTTTCCGATCACAATCACTACTTGTACATTTGATGATCTGTGATTCCGGCTTCTATTTTCATTATCATTTTAAATTCAGAAAATCAGATCCCATACTCTTCTTGGCCATATTTGAATCAAAACTTCTATATATGCTAACTGTCCTAAAAAGAAAACGACTAATAACTTCATATGTATGTAACAAACAGTATCTCCAAGGAGGTCAAGAAAGTAAACAGTTACATAAACTTATATAGTCAATCTGCATGGGTACAGCATTATCCGACTGCATTGACAATGGGGGATGTTGACTCGTTATAAGAGCAGAACACTGGAGGATTTTGAGTTTTTTTTAAAAAAAAAAAAAAAAAATAAGTAGCCGATTGACAATACTAAATTTGAGTTCTGCTCCAAATAATTATAACCGTCAACCTATTAAGCAGCCAAAAAACCTCTCAAGCTAATGGTATCAAAAGCTATCTACGGACTATGCCAAGCATGAATGGAGCTATATTGCCTACATATGAACAAAATATGATGAAATTTGTACAACAATGTAAAAAACAAATATTGCAACAAAGATCAACCAGCTAACATTAAAAAAATATACTTCAAAGAAAATACAAACAAATTATGTACTCCAAAATTGCAAGCAAAAGCACTATAAATACCTTTATTCCTGATGGAGTTTCCATGAAACTAAGTTTGTATGTATTGGTGCGGAAGCTGTGAAAAGAACACCCCTGGCCAGGCAATTGAGGCACCCCAAGGTTAACCTTATCGGCACTGTTCAAAGATCACAAAATTTCAAGCATCAATAATCCCACACACAGCATAGTCCCATCAATCAAAATGCAACAAAAAAATTATTAAGAATTTAACATTGAAAATCGGCAATTCGAATAATTTTTCAGGTTAACATTCTCCACAATACTTACAAGATCACATTACTATAATCAAACAAGTCTTCTACCATAACAAAAAAATAGTTTGACTTCACATTCACCAAGTAATAAAATCAACAATTATTTAACAATTATACATAATTTAGCTTCTGGGTAGTTCTCTAATCAATCAAATGAACACCAAATTATCAAAAAATTCAACAAAAATTCCTTAAAACCTAGAAATAAAATTCCAAAAAAGGGGTAAAATTTCACCTAACAGGATCCATTTTAGCAGTGAGAGATTTGAGGGAAAAAAGGAGACCAAACATGAGCTTCTGATCTTGCTGAGCATCCAAAGTATGAAGTGAACGATTCCATTCTCTGTAAAGCAAACAAACCCCATTTCTATTGAAAATGTACATCATGTGTGCATTGTTTCCTGACGCTGTTACCGCCGGTGGTGATGGGTTTATCTCTGTTGTTCCAAAAAACTGCATTTTCTCTCTCCTGAAAACCTAAACAATTTTGCCCACGATTTGATTATGATCAAAGAAAATCACAAAATTATACCTATTTTTTTATGATTGGGGAAAGAAATTGAAATGGGGTTTGTTTAATTTTACAGATATTTAAAGATATGGGACAAAGAATTAAGCTTTCTTACTTAACAGAATAGTAGTATTTGACAATGGAGTTGAGCTAGCCCAGATGTGAGAGAGAGGAGGAGGAGGAGATGATGAGTGATTTTTGGTGTTGATGTATTTGGAACCAAGGTGGGCTCAAGATTTTAGAGCCTTTAGATGACAAACATCACCCCACCCCGAAACATATGAACCCAAATTTGAACCGAACTCGAAACGAGATAAATTTATTTCCACCTCAAGTATAAAGTAACCTAACTTGATTTGAACCGTATAAAAAGATGTTATGGAGTAGTATGTAAGATGGTAGGTCTTATTGGGTTGGAATTTTTTATAGGTCAACCCGATACAAATTAGACAATTTAGGAGTAGAAAAAGGGTAAGAACTAGAAAAAAAAAAATTCATCCCGAAGTGCCCATGGACCCATAGTGGTTTTAAATTGAATATAGTTAGGTCTTAGTTAAAGTCCGATAAATTGAATTGATTTGTCTGGAATAAGTCAGCTAAAAATTAATTCAATAACCTAACTAGCCCTTTAAAAATTTGATAATTCATGTATAGTTATGTCATAGTGTCACTTATGTTTCATTTATTTGAAAAATAAATACTACTCCATACTATACGGAATATTGATGAACTTTTCACTACCATTATAACACATATATAACTATATAACACACCTTTTTTTTGAAAGGAAATATTATAACACAATTTGATTGACTAGAATTGTACTAAATTTGAGCATAAAGCTTCGCAAATTACTTGTTGATCTTCATGATCAATTTACTTTGTCAATCAAGGGGGTAAAAGTGTCTTTTCCATCATTAAATTTGGGGCAAAAGTGTCTTTTCCATCATTAAACCTGGGGCAAAAGTGTCTTTTCCATCATTAAACTTGGGGCAAAATGGTAATAGCATATGTTTGGTAAGGGTGAAAATGTCTTTTCCATCATTAAAACTGGGGTAAAATGGTAATAACATATGGCTACTGTTCATGTTACTGTTCAATATATTTACAATTCTGCCATATTGATTGCTTTGCTATATTGATCATGAAGATCAATGGGGGCCGGCTCATAAAGCTTCATTATTCAAAATCTGGACCCAAATCAAAACAATCAATTTCAATAGATTATTGAAAAATGTTTGATCTCACCTAGATTAAATAGACCCGAACCAAACCTAACTCGAACGGCGAACGACATGTTTTGCCACCAACCCACATGGTGGGCTTATAAAGTCCCCTAGACAGTTGTAATTGCAAACAGTTTTGTTAACTCAAGAAGACTTGTACTTAAGTTGTTTTAGTGTTAGTTGTTACTTTGGAACACTTCGCCGCACCAATCTCTGTGCTCAACTAACCTTAAACCCCATCTCTCCCCTAATCCCTCTCTTTCTCTCTCTCCTCTGATTGAAAAACGCAGTCACTTGCACTACTGGAATTGCAGGCTCAACAAAGGTGATACTTTCTCTCTTTCAAAGTCACAAACTAATCACAAGTGATTTGTCAATTTAATTTCAGTAAATGTTCATGCTATATATTTCGTTTGTTCATGTTCAATTTGTTATTTTTTACCATAACAATTTTAGAATTGACCCTTTTTTCTATTGTTAATTTGATGTCATATGAATGTAAAATATGAAGATTAAAAAAGTACTTGTAGTCTTGGGAGTAAATTGAATTTATTTTGTTGCTTAATCAAGTATCGAGTACTAGTTTGGCTGTTAAGTTTTGTTGAATGTGAAATTATTAACAGTGGTTCCGAAATATGACGCCGGGATCAGGATTGGTTTTTAATATTATGCTTGTTGGATTTATTGTTGCAAAATTTTGAACCTTGCATAAGTAAAATTGTTGGTCTATCTAATTATTTTAGGTTCAAATTTTACAAAAGGTGACCATAAATTGTAAGTTTACAATGTGTCTTGTCCAATTGTCAGTTGGACAGTTCGATTGTTGGTAATGTTCGTCTGTAAGTTTACAATGTTTCATAGGTTTACTAAAGCTGTACTTTGCGAAAAAATAATCAACTTAGATTGGCTGTGGAATAGTTAGGGTCGTCGTTTTAAGTGCCCGTGTTGGATCCTCAAAATTCTTACATGGGTATGACAATTGACATTTCGTTAAAGATGAGGAATATTTTCTTATAAATAACTAAGTCTGATACTTGGATGCCGAGTTTGAGTAAGCTCTGCAACAATGGCTTGCCTAGAGCACTAATTACTATAATAACCTAAAGACTTTTTGTTCTCTGCAGGAGTGAAATTTCAGTATTACTTTGTCATGGCTGTAGCAGAAAATCATGGGGGCATATCAACTGCTCTGAAGTTGGTGGACATTGAAGGGAAGGGAAGGGGTCTAGTTGCATCTCAGCCGCTTAAAGGAGGACAAATTGTTCTCCGAGACTCCCCCATCCTCACCTACTCCTCTTTTTCTCTGAAACAACGACAAGGGGCTTACTCTCGATATTGTGCTCATTGCTACAAGCTCTTGGTCTCAGGAAATGGGACATTGGCATGCCCTTCATGTTGTCATCCCGACGATGCTATCTTTTGCAGCTCTAAATGCCAGTCCTCGGCCCTAGTCTTCTCACACACACCATGGGTTTGCCAATCTCTTAGTTATTTAAGAAATTGCCCTGTACTAGTTGACCAACAGCCTGAGGATCGCCAGATCCAAGCTCGTTATTTGGTGGCTGCATTCAATCTTGCTATGGTTTCTCCTTCCTCCTTTCAGACTCTGATATCACTTGATGGAGGTGGGCCCCAGGGTGCAGAGAGAGATTCTAATGCTGCTATTTTTCTACACTCCATTATCTCATCGCTACCTTTTCCCAAGGGTCTGTCTGCTCCATCAGTAGAAATTACTGCGGCTCTATTGTCCAAGGACCGGTGTAATTCCTTTGGACTCATGGAGCCTTTTTCAGAACATGGAGAAAGATCGGTGAGAGCATATGCTATTTATCGAAATGCTTCATTCTTTAACCACGATTGCCTGCCAAATGCCTGTCGTTTTGACTATGTTGATGGTGGAACTGAGGAAAACACTGATATGATCATTCGAATGATACATGATGTTCCTGAAGGCCGGGAAATTTGTTTGAGTTATTTCCCGGTCAATCTAAGTTATTCTCAAAGGCAGAAAAGGTTGCTAGATGATTACGGGTTTTCTTGTCTTTGTGATCGATGCAAGATTGAAGCTAAATGGTCCCATGAGGACGAGGATGAGGATGAGGGTGGTGAGGATGAAACGATGGAACAAGAGGAGGAAATGTTACCGTCAGATGGGGAGAACAATGAGATTGAGCACGATGGGGATGATGATTTTCCTCATGCTTACTTTTTTGTGAGATTTGTGTGTGACAAAGAAAATTGTGGAGGCACTTTGGCTCCTTTGCCACCCTCTAACTATAATAACACAACTAATGTCATGGAGTGTAATGCGTGTGGCAGTTTGAAGAAAGAAGAGTTGTAGTATGATGAGAGCAAATTATTCCGGAGAGGTATCTTTTGTTTACCTTTTTCTAGTTTTTTTATTGCAAAGATTACTGTATGCTAATGATAGTTTCTCCATACGATGTTGACAACAATGTTTGTTCCCTAATCCCTATCATGGGTTTTCTTAGAAAAAAAATAAAAAATTATCGTTCACTCGTGATTCTTTTTCTTTTTTTTCAAAAAGTTTGTGTTTTTCTTTCTGTGCATTGCATCAAAGATTACAAAGACTGCCCTGCAAGTTTCTTGAAAAAAATCTGCAAATAAGACAAAAAATTGTTTTAGGTCCAGCCATGAAAAAGGTTATGATGTATTCATAAATAAGCTGGATGCACCTGTAAAAACATTCCATTTCCTATTTCAAGAATGTTTTGGTTAAGAAAAATTATATCGACAGCTGCTCCCTGTGAAAAGTGAACTGTTAGATTTCCTCTTGCTGTTCTTCACTTCAATTCTTCAACAATGCTACAGGGTGACTGATATATGCATGATCAAATTTTTAATTACGTACTTATGCTGTTCTTGATGGGAACTTTGTAAAGATTCGTGTTTGTTAAATTCCTTTGCATGCTTATTATCTCATGGTAGAAGAACATGCTAATTACAAAAGCAGGTGTTATTGTGATAAATCATGTGTCGTCTCACCTTTTTTTCCCCCATTTGGCCCTTTGATCTGTAGGAATGAGCAGGTTTTTGGAGCTGATTCTGTCTTGCGTAGCAAGACTTGGAATGTATGTTTATCTAGACCGCTGAAGCTTGGCATTGCATGCCCTAGGACAAGAAGTAATTTATTGTGAAGAACCTGAGATTGAGAATTGCAGCTTTAATCTTGATTTATCGGCCTATTAACACAAGTTAGCCAAAGTTTGTCAATAAGGAAGTGGTTCCCCCTTCTGAGGCTATAGAAGTCTGAATTTATATTGTTTGCTTTATTTTTAGTAGTTAGAAGTCTATGATCTTGAATTCAACAGTGTTACTTTTGTATGCAATCTATGCATGGTAGTTAAAATTGATACAGTGAGTTTTTTAAGAATATGGCAGTAGAATAGCTAGAATATAATGTAATTTTGTGAGTTTTGAATAATAATAATGCGGATGAATATTTATTTTCACCAATATAATCAGTTTGGGTTGGTTAATTTTATCTTCCCACTTTTGCTCAATAGATTTTGAAATTTCAGTCAATAATAGCATTGATATATCAAAGGAAAAACCCAATAACAGCATTGATATATCAATGGATTGATAGTGATGCATGACACTGACCTTACAATGCTGTTTGATCAAGTCTGGGCATACACTATGCTTAACATTAATGTACCTCCTAAAAAACAATTTAAGCCTCAAATTCTAGTACTTTCGGATCAAAAAGAGTATACTTCTTATGCGATTCCTTTCAGAAAATAACAAGTCACACTCAAAATGGTTAAAGACTATCAATTTTACACAAATTATTGTAAAACGGCCTCATAGAAAAATAGGGGGGCAAAGGAGATTGCAGAAAAAATAAAACTTGGGTAAATTCCGTGTACTGAAGCAAGCACAAAAGAGATATGGAGTAATAATATCAAGCAAAGGATACATATATCAGATTCTACTGAAGCAACTACAAGCTTGTATTGTAAACTAAGTATGTAGAAGCTATACACATCGAAATAGGCACACCCAAATTCCAAAAACACCCAACATTTTAACAAGATTGATATATAAGCTTCAATTCTCAAAAAGGCTGGGAAAAGGTCCCTACTGAAACATTTAATAATCTGTAATAACAGCATCACATAATCACATTACTGCTGCGCACACTTAACTCGAGGTTCATCATCATCTTCTTCATCGTCGTCTTCATCATATGCCTGCTGATGTCTTTGATGCTGCTTGCGTCTCATCTCCTCCTCCATGTTAACATCATGTAGTGTGGTCTCCTCACACTCATCCAGCTCCATGTCCGAGATCTGTTTCTTGGGATTTGATGGTAAGACTTTCTCCAAAGCTCGGGACTGTTCGAGGGGTAAGGAATTGGGAAATTCCACAGTGAAGTGGACATATAATCGCCCCTTCATGAAGGGCCTCTCATGATGTGGCATACCCTCATCATTGATTGCCTTGTATTGGTCGGGCTTGATGACCTCTCCAGGGTTAGATTTTATCAACAGCTGTCTGCCATCGAGATGAGTCAGAACAAATTGGAAACCGCAAAGTGCCTCAGTCAAACTCAGCTTATGTTCAACATAGAGATCATCAAATTTCCTCTTGAACCTAGGGTGTTCCTTTTCTTGCAACACAATGACAATGTCCCCAGTGACTGTATCTGGCTGCATCATCAGGTTAACGAATGATTTAGTTTTATACATCGAAGTTGTTACAAATTATCCAAATCAGAATGATCACAAAACAACATTAGGCTTCTTTTGGAGTCATTGGGACAGAGTAAAAACTTTAGAAAGAATGCCAGTATACTGTATTTTGCTTTGTTGGCCTGACTACCAAATACAAGCACTTACCGCCTCATCTGCTTGTCCCTGGAATACAATTCTCTGACCATTCTTCATCCCTTTTTCCACATGCACCTCCAATACCTTCTTCTCATGAGAAACTTTGTTGCCCTTGCACTGTGGGCATCTGTCCTTTTGACTGATTACCTCCCCTGCATTACCAACATGATAATAATTGATATATAAGAGGGCCCAATGACATGTATGGACATAAACGAAACATCTTCAAGAGGATGAAACAAATACCTGAACCTCTACAGTCTGGACAGACATGCTGCATTTGCTGAATCATACCAAGCCCAATTTGTCTAGAAGTAACTTTTATACCTGAACCTTGACAGCCATGACAACGACTAGATGCCCCACTCTTTGATCCTTTCCTGCAATATACCAGATCAGAAGAGATGAAAAAATAAGCTCCAATTCACAACCGGTATAACACTAGTGTTGCATCAATGTATTAATCTCCATCTCACACACTAAGTTATTGACTCTAACCTCAAGTCCGCAACCATTATTGAAATAATTAGCACACAAAAAATTTACAGTTTTACATAGCTTAATGAACAGAGTAAAACCTACAAAAGAGCAGGCTATACAGTGTCAAAGGATTCATGACTGGTATAAGAGGTTACTAAGAAATACAAATATAAATGATGATTGTATGCAAACCAAGACCGCATCCAGGTACAGCGTACTTTAACAACAAAAATAAGGCTGACATTTCAAACCTACTGCAGTAAACATTTGACCACCAATCTTAGAGTGAACACATTTTTATGCAGTCAAATTGGCCTTTTCAACTACGAAGTTTTCCCCGTGCATTTGAAAGTAGGATGATTTATGTCAAGTGCAAATGAAAGTAGGATGAATTATGTCGTGATATTTTGCATGTTTCAAAGAGAAAGTTTCAGAAAATGACATGGTCATTAATCATCACAGGGAAGTAAAACATTTTAGAATGTTCATATATCCTTTTTTCACAAACCATAATATCCAAGATCTAGACCGCACCATCAAACTAGACTACAATAACACTAGAAAATGGGGGTTAAAATGGGGTAAAAGAGCCGATAGGACTTTCATTTCACCAACACGCTATGCGGATCCTACAGAAGGATAAATCAAGATATATAGCCTTAACCATAACAATAGGACTTAGGACTTTCAGCTGAACAAATTAAATTTTACCCTGAGATGTCACATTTTGATTTCATCCCAGGAATCCAAACCTGTTTGATAGTAAATATTTGATAAGAAGATAAGCACCATACCCTTTACATTTAGGACACAGAATATTCCTAGAAAATGATAGTTTCTTTGAGGTCCCATTGTATAAGTCCTCCAAGGAAACCTTCAAAGTTTGAATCACATCTTCACCTTGCTGTTGCCTTCTAAATCTTGAACTGCTACCACCACCTATGACAAGCATATGACAGAATCATCATCACAAGTTTCATGTAATCCTATTTTCCCCTTTATTTTGGAGGGGCTTTGCGACATAAATACAGTATGCTAAAAAAAATCAACAACTACTCACCTCCAAAACCTGAAGGATTAAATAATTGTTCAAAGATATCGAATGGGTTATGAGAATGACCGCCACCACCCATTCCTTCCTTAAGAGCATCTTCCCCATATTGGTCATAAAGGTCTCTCTTCTCTGGATCATTAAGAACTTCATAAGCTTGAGCCACTTCCTTGAACTGATACAGGAGTAACCAGATGTAAGAAAAGACAGGAAGGGGTAAATATTATTAGAACAATTTAATCAAGAAAACTCATAAAAAGGAAATCTACTAAGTAAAAGTTGACAAATGAGAGTATGATATTGACACCTAAGAGGTCATCCCAAAATAAGAATGCAAAAGAGACAGAGAGATGAAAAAATATGTATCATCTTGAGCTCCTCCACGATTTAGATCCTACACTATTGACCTTAATAATCTCTCAAAATATGCAAAGTTCCCAAAGTTTCTTAACCATCAAACTTTACCCATACATAAGGCCCAATACTCCATAAAGGGCGTATTGCATATATAAATATTCTAATCCCTTCAACGACTGTAATCTTTGTCAATTAGGTGTTGATATGAATGGAAAATACATGGTAAAGTCAAAACAAGCCCTCAAACTTTAGGTTATGAATCGAAACCTAAGCATTCTCAATAATTTTTTCCCACAAAAAAATAACACTACAGAGGCACTACCCTCCAAGAGTATTATATTTAGATAGCTTTTAACTCAGTTTTAAGTAATCGAACTACTACAACTGCATAAGAATAAGATATCCTAGATCGGCATAGCAGTTCTCACATTAGTAACCATCACAGATTGATTACTGCAGGAAAGCAACAAAAAACTAACAAGCCAAGAACCAAAAAAAGCCTATAGATTTAGGACATATTATCCAGAATCACAAAGAGGTTTGGAAAAAACAAATATCCATAAAAGATATTAGTACTAAATAGCAACCTTGTAAGAAAACCACAAGTAATTTACCTTCTCTGGATCTCCACCTTTATCCGGGTGATTTTTTATCGCAGCTTTTCTGTATGCCTTCCTGAGTTCATCTTGACTGGCTTCTTTTGACACACCAAGAAGTTCATAGTATTTGGTGTTATTGCTTTTCTTCGGAGCTCGCCCAAACATGATTACACTTTACAACACTCCGAAGCTCACTACAGAGGATAAATAATGAAATTAGATGCAGCGGTACCAAAATCCTTATTGGCTTTCAAAAAAAACAACTTCAGCATAGTTGATTAACATTTACGGTGCAATAATAGCCAAGTAGGTCACTATGAAAATGTTACAAAGAAAAGCATTTAAAATCTAGCAATTAACATCTCCACTACAGCACCACCAAAATTCTCTGAAAATCCCCAAATTACAAATTAAAATAACATCGATGGACATTACCTATAAAACCAAAGCCCTTAAGTCACAACAACCATACAAGTCCACAATTGAAAAAGATAAGCTTGCCAATCACATCCTTTTAGGCATCTATTCAATTTCCATCTTGGATCAATTCACCCACTAAATTAAACCCTAATGGAAAAAGCAGCAACGGAATGAAATCCTACAGATCATTCTAGCTATAATATACGAAGTACTAACCACCACTTAGCTCACCATCGAATCCGGAAAAAAAAATCTATTGATTTAGGACTTGAAATCTAGTCGTTAAAGCACTAAAGATACACCTTTCGACGGAACAAATTAAACTGTCTGCAAACAACTACTTCATACATAATTATATCCTCGCATTTGAAGCAATTCTTCCAAGCAATTGAAGCACTAAAATAAATAAACCCAAATTTCTCATCCTTGTTCCTTTCGACGGAACAAATTAAACTGTCTGCAAACAACTACTTCATACATAATTATATCCTCGCATTTGAAGCAATTCTTCCAAGCAATTGAAGCACTAAAATAAATAAACCCAAATTTCTCATCCTTGTTCCTGATTATAACAGTAAATCTCCTCTTTCAAATATAAAAGTATAAAAACTATATTAGATAGTTAATCTTGTTATCATATTTTTTAAAATTTCCAATCTTCCCACAAACATAAAACCTTGATTATAACAGTAAAAACACCTCTTTCTTATATAAACGTATGTTAGATGGTTAATCTTGTTATCATCTGTACAAAATTTTCAACCTTCCCACAAATATAAAACCATACAAATCCAGAAATTACCCATTAAAACAACACAATAAAACAATTTCCTGATCAAATATATAAATGTGGATTAAAATTGCAAGGTCACCAGCGCACTGTTACATTTACATACCCTAATTCAAAATTAAGAAAATAAAACCCTTAAAATTAAATCAATCAATTGAAACAATAAAAAGGAGAAAAATTCAAGTCTTTCGGGAAATAAAAAGAAAATTCCAACAAAAACAGATAACAACCAAAAAAAGATCTAAGCTTGTACAATAAACAAGAAAGCCTAATCAAAAAAAAAAAAAAAAAAAAAAAAAAAAAAAAAAACAATTAATTAATTAATACCCAGAAGAAGCAGAATCAAACCCAGAAAGAAGAAAAGATTAAATCCTTAAACTCACCGAAGAAATTCGATAAGAAAAATGATTCCAAGATGGAGTAAATAGAAGGAGGAGATAGAAAGAGAGAGACGAAAGATGTCTCTGCTCTTGGGTTGAGTAGTTGGTGCGCAGCAGCTGAGAATTAAGGTTTGAGGGGTTCGAAGAATTTTGGTGCCCTAAATTTTTATAGTTTCAAGATTTAAGAGAGGCTCCTTTGATTTTACTCTTACTCAAGTGTGCAGGATTCCTAGTACTGACTCGAGTTTAGGTATGTAGACAGCTTTTTGGCTTTTAAGGTTTATTAGATCTTCCAACTACCAAGAGTGATGTAAATGAGGTTGGACTTTATGCATTTTTGACTCGAGTTTATGTGTTTCAAAATCTATTAAGAGGATGTTTGATATCTACAACTCCGTATTTGCTACACCTTTCATTCTTATTTGTTTTTGACGTTTTGAATTATGTGTGATTATTAAAAATTCGTGTAAAGTAAAGGTATTTTGGAATAATTCAATCATTAAAAGTACATCTCTATTTAAAAAAAAATATTGTACATGTGTGTCGAAAAAATTAGAAGAGAGAGGAGAGAGAATGTAATAATGAGTATTGAAAAACTTACTAAATAGTACAAAAAGTACAATTGTACATGGAAAATTAAAGGACATTTGAGAATTCAATGGTAAAGCAAGTGTAATTTTGTCCAAATTTAATGACTAAAAAAAGAAATATACTAAATATAAAAAAATAAAAAGGAGCACCTAAAAATGGAAACGTACAAAATAAAAGGGAATGGGGGAGTAGCTTTTAATTGAATAACTTTCCATTCAACTACCTCTTTTTATGGTATATAAATCATCGGTTCAATCAATCAAATCTTGGAATACACAGTTAATGAAAAGATACTCCTATGTAAATCGTGACGAGTTGATAGATACAAGGCCTGCAATCATTATGGTCAGTATATACGCATACGAGTATATGACTGCATACAATATGGATAGTTAGGTATGTAAGTATATTTAATGTTGTATATATAAATACGAAAATAAAAAGGTAAGAAAGATCAAAGGAAAGTGACGTAAGTTGAGTTGTGTAAGAAATGTATGATCTCTCAAAATAATTGTAAGGATGCATGAAAGATAACAGTATAACTATGAGTTATATGAAAAAAATATAGGATATCCTCCACGTGCATGAATATATAGTAAGAATTCATGCATCATCTTTCCACAATGAGAGTGAAGGATAACGTCAGAGCTTTCCTTCCGGTTTAGGGGATCGATTCTTATTAAATGTCTTTTGACTATTTAACTACATTAAAAAAAAAAAAAAAAAAATACCATGTCTTCTTTTTCCTATATTCCAATATAATACATGAATATATATATATATATATATATATATATATATATATATATATATATATATATTCATATTTCTTACTATAACTTAATTTCTTTAATTAGTGAATACATTCAATGCTTATAACTTACCCCCTTATTTATTTTGGACTATTTATTTTTACAATGAGTAATAATTTGTACAAAAAAATAGAATAATCACACTATACCATATTTTCGATCAAAAATCTAGTTTTCATAATTTATTTATCTTTCTAATGCTACTATATTTCCTTTCTATGACTCTTTCTTATGATAATTGACAACCTAATTGGCCAATCAACTACTCCATACTATCCATATCATAGCACATTTCAATATAACCAAATTTATAAACGAAATCTTATCATATGGATCATATCCACGTGTACTTATAACATTTTTATGTGTTTAGGCGATCATTTTAAAACCTACCTGATATTATATTCCGGACCTACAATGACAATATCATAAGAATTTAATTATAATACTCTACTTCACTACTTGTCCTTTGTCATGTATCAAAACAACCAATGAATTAGTACGTCTTATCAATTTAAAACGAAAAAATCATTAAAAAAACGAGTGTCAAATCAATAAAATTCGTACCAAATCCCAAAAAATAATGAAAAATTCAATAATTTCCCAACTTTCGCCCAGATTTCCTCTTCCTTTCTGTTGTCAATTCCCAACTGCCCCTTCAAAAACCAACCCATTTCCCTTCTTTCTCACTCCTCAATTCGCTCTTACAACAAAACCCCATTTTAGGAGAGAGAAAATGAGCTCTCTTCATGGCGCCGCAGTCGTTGCCGGCGACGGCGGTGGTAGTTCCAGCGGCGTTTCCGGTGGTGGGTTTGATCAGAATGTGCTTGTGATGAGACACGGTGATCGGATGGATAACTTTGATCCGAAGTGGGTTACGACGGCGGAGCGGCCGTGGGATCCGCCTCTTTATGATGCCGGAAAAACTAGAGCGTATAATGTTGGTATTGAGTTTCGAACTCGGGTGGGGTTTCCAATTCATCGCGTTTTTGTTTCTCCTTTTCTTCGATGTATTCAGACTGCTTCTGAGGTTGTTTCTGCTTTATGCTCTGGTGGGTCTGATGCTTCTCCCTCCTTTGACCCTTCTAAAGTTAAGGTATATCTTTTTTGATGATCCTTTTTAACCTTGTTGTTGTTTGGGTGATTATATTGGTGATTTGAATTACCCTTCTAAAGTTAAGTTATATGTTTTTGGGTGATTTTTTGACTTTTGTTGCTGTTTGGGTGATTAAATTGGTAAATTGAATTACCCTTATAAAGTTAAGGTATATTTTTTTATGATCCTTTTTACTTTTTGTTTCGGGTGAAAACAATGGGATCTTGCCGAAGGTCCGATGAAGTGGTGAAGACTAGATTCGATCCAAGAAATGTTGGGCCGAAGGTTTCCTGCACAGTAAACACACGTAAACTAGCCTCGGGGGTGTTGCCGAGAAAGGCCCCTCCGATGCTAAAGTCAGTACAGTGCGTAGAAAGAGAACACTATGCAAGAGAATTAATTGCTTGAGGCTTTGCTTGAATGAATGTACAAATGTAATATTGATGGTTTTTATACCTCTTCATACATGGAGAAGTTGGGCCTTAGCCCAATTGGCTTGCCTTGAGGACTGATCTTTGACTTTAGCACAATTGGAGAGATGAACCTTGACCTTGGGCTTTTAATTGGATCATTTAATGCCTAAGCCCTATTGGACTAAATTGGACCCAAACAACTTGCCCCCCAGACCCGATTTGGAAGGATGACGAGTCGGGTTTGATTTAATCAGAAAAGGAGGGAAGTGAATGATTTAATTAATCCAAAAATTTGAATTTAAACTGCAATTAATGAGATAACAACAGTTAAGGCGGATAATTGCGGAAGTTGGACGGATAATGGGCAGTTTAATCGCAAGGTCGTGTGTTTAACGGTTACTTAGTGGGTATTTAAGAGAAATTGAAACGCGGACTCCCCGTATTCCCATTTAATGAGATAACAACAGTATCGGTTTGCCGAACAAATTGAGCTGCATTACGGCATCCTTGAAGCTGATGGGTATTGGTGCCGAATGCCCGTGGCATCCGATAGAATCCATCGTCCACCCCCGGGGTATGTGGGGGTGTACACAAGACAACTTCAGTATGGGCTGAGGTTCCCTTTGGACGTATTCGTCCGAGACTTGCTGATCCATTACAATATATCCCTATGTCAGCTAACTCCTACTAGCATCCGAAGGGTGATGACATACTTATGGGTCTGCAAGTTCTTCAAGTATGTGCCGAACCTGCACTGCTTCAAAAAGCTTCATCGGCTAGTGCCAAATATTCAAAGTGGGCACGGAAGTCATGGTTCTGGGTGGTACCGGATTGAGCCTCGGCCCCAGTACCTAACCATGTGGCCGAACGACTCTTCAGATAAGGACTGGAGAGGTCAATGGATTTGGGTTAGGGCACCCACGGACCCGGGCCACCCTTGCGTCTTCAGCGCTCCCCGGTACCTTGCTGAGCCTGATCCCGACATGGGAAGTCTAGGTCCCCCCGCAGATAACGGTCCAGATCCAAACCTTAATCAACAGAATATCTTCGGCAAGCTGCCGAACCGGGGGGGCAGCGGCCGAATGCAGCATATCCCGGAGACTTGGCTCCCCGATACGCATTATGTTTTCCAAGAGAACATGCTAGCAGCTGTCGGCCTCAGCCGAAAGTTTAAGGATGGTAAGCTTCTTCGGCTGGGGCCGAGGCTTTTTAATTATCTCTTTTCCTCCTCTCACTTCGCTTTTTTATGTTGTACCAACCTAACTGAACTGACCTTTCCCCTTTTCTTTTTCAGAGCGGGACGAGACCAACGTCGGCATTAACTACGCTCGTCTTGGCGTCAACCGAGAACGAGTTATAACTGATCGGGCCCCCTCTATCACTGAACCGAGGCATAGGGAAGTTCATCTAGACTCTTCCCACTTCCAAATTGAGGCTGTTGCTCTGTATCAGAGGCAGAAGCCTTGGTGGAAGAAGAGAGATCCCTGGTTTCAGCTGCTGGACGAAGAAGCTGAAGCTGCTCGTACGGCCGAAGAGGTTGCACGGGTTATTGAAGCTTGTGAAGGAGGAGAAGGTTCCTCCAGGGCTGCTGAAGAAGAAGCTGCAGCTAGGGCAGCTGAAGAAGACGAGGCTTTGCTGAAGACCTCGGTGAGCTTTCAGACTTAACTTTGTCTGTTTTTTTTTTTTTTTTTTTTTTTTTTTTGTACTCACATTCTTCCTCCCCCCTGTCTTTTACAGTCTGAAGAGAGTAACAGACACAGAGAAGGGAAAGCCCCTGTTTGTCCCGAAGACCAGATACAAGAAGAGTCTTCAGACTCAGACATGGACGAGCAGCCGCTTCAGAAAAGGCGCCGAAGAATGGACATCATCGGCCCGCATGACTTTCAGCGGAGGCCGATGACCATCGGCGTTGAAATAAGGGAACCCGAGGAAGGCAATGGATCGCCGAGGGTTCCCCGGCCACCACCTAAATCACCTCCAAAGACCCCTCCGCCACCTCCTGTGATGGAGGTGGATCAGAAAACTCCTGAATCTAAGGGTGGGGTCCAAGAAGAAGTTCAGGAGAGTGCTGCTGAGCACAAGAATGAGGATGCCGTGATGCCCAGTGCTGAGGGTTTCACGGCAGACATTGCAAGAGAGGTTGAGGCTTTCGTCCTCACCCCTGAAGAAGAAGAGGTCATAATAATTGACTCTTCTGAGAAGGAGGATGCTGAGCCATCCAAAGTTAAAGAAGCTCCGTCGTCATCCTTTCCTTCCTTCCAGACTCTGCAATCTGGAGAAATGGGTTTCTCGGCCCCCCGAATTCCAATCCCAGATCACATCTGGGACCTCATATGGGGTCAGAACCGAGAAGGTGCTGCAGCCTACTTCGGCGATTTTGCTGGCACGTCCGAAGTAGATAGGGCAAGAATCTGGTCGCTGAAGGCCACTGCTGGGATGGGCGAATCCAGCAGATCAGTTCCTGACCCAGCCAGGTCTAACCAACTGCTGATGATGCAGGTGATTTTCCTTGCCTTTATCTCCTCTAAAATTCAGCTCTATTTTTTATTTTAACTTGTGCTCCTGTTTCCAGTTCGTGCACAATCAGACTCTCACTGTTGAGCTGATAGATACCCTACAAGATAGGGTTGACGCTGCCGAGCACGACAAAAAGGTAGCCGAAGAGGAGTTAAAGCTTGCTAAGCTGAAGCAAGCAGCAGCTGAAGAGAAGCAGCAGAAGGGTGAGGAATACGAGAAAAAAGCTGCTGAAGCCTTCAAAACCTTCTGCGACGCTATGGAGAAGGAAGTTTTTCCCCCACTGATGGAAGGGGAAAAATTCCTCCAAGAGCACATGGGAGTGGACATCTCCAAATTCAAGGCTACCATTGAGAGCCGAATCCAAGAAGGAGCTGCTGCACAAGCTGAAGTGCAGCAACGGCTAGAAGCTCTTGAAGCCAGCAGAATGGCTGCTGAAGAGATGCTCCAAGCCAGGGATGTCCAACTCTCAGAGGCTGCTGCTGCTGCTGAAGCTCAGAGAGCTAAGCTCCAAGAAGTTGAGGATCAGCTGATGGCCAAAAAGGAAGAAGTGGCCCAGGCTCAGACAAAGGCTTCCCAAGTTCAGCAGGAGCTGAATGAGCTGAAAGGTTCCTCCTCCAAGCTCGCCGATGAGCTGAAGAAATCCAAGGAAGACTTGGAGGAGACCCAGAAGAAGTTGGCTGATGCTGAGGCTCTACTCAAAGTCCGTGTCTATACCCAGGAATAATATGAAATGGGTTTCAGAAACGGGTTCAGAGTGTGCCGAAGAGTCTGCCTTCATGCTGAGCCGAAGTTGGACTGGTCCAAATGTGCTGAATGGGTCCAGAATCCCGAAGACCCTCATATGAAGTATGAAACTCCAGTCGAAGCTGAAATCCTTAAGGCTGAGGAAGCCGAAGAAGACGCTAAGAGAATGGAGTTGGAGGCTGAACAGAGGGAAAGGGAGGCTCGGCAGAGTGCAAAGCCTGCTTCTTCTGCTGCTGGGGCTGAGACCACCATGAGGCCCAACAATGCTGACCAGTCTGATCCTCGGGCTGAAGCATAGGAACTCGGGCAGTCGTCTTCAGAATCTTGCGGTTCATCATGCGCTCAACTTTAGACTTGTCGCTTTCTGAATTTTTTGCCTTGTTTGTTTTTTGCTTCAGCTTGCCTTGTCGTACAAAACAGTTTAATTTTTTGCTTCTGTACGTATTTCGGCAGCTGTTATTTTCCGCTTGTGGGCGGCTGCCGATACAGTTTATTTGAACTTGTAGCTCAATTTCTGAGCATAAATTATTAATTTGATGTTCTTTTCTTCAGCTGCTTTGTTTTTGAGTGCTTTACTGTTTCTTCAATTCTGCTGAACATAAACTTGCACTGGTAGTGCTTCTTGAGTGGATTAAGGATCGGCTGAAGATCCCTTGCTGGCTGGTGGATAACTGGAGCGTATTTTTGACATTTTTCGCATTTCCGGACCAGCTCCTTAGCATCTGCGATCATGGTGGGCCAGCAATATCCAGCCCTCAATGCCTTGTGGGCTAAGGTCCTTCCCCCAATGTGGTTCCCACAGATGCCGAGGTGAATCTCCCGTAGGATATAATCTGCATCTGTTGGTCCCACGCATTTCAGCAATGGGGCTGAGAAGGACTTTTTCAGAAGTTCCCCCCTGAAGACAATGAACCTTGAGCAGGTTCTCTTCATCTTGGAGGCCAAAGCTTTATCTTCGGGAGTTTCTCCCCGAAGCTTGAAAGCTAGGATGGGGTCCATCCAACTAGGCTCTGGGTCAGCGCAGCACACTTCAGGTGCTTCGTCGACACTTCTCTCTCGACGCACTTCTACATATACAGATCTGTTCAGCTCGGTAAGAGATGAACTGGCAAGTTTAGAGAGTGCATCGGCTTGAGTATTCTGACCCCTTGGGATCAGCTGAACCTCAAAAGTTTTCAGCTCTGCAATGACTGACTTGGTCTTGGCAAGATAAGCTATCATGGAGGGCTCTTTGGCCTCGTAGCTGCCGCTAATCTGATATGCAACTAGCTGAGAGTCTGTTTTCAGGCAGACATGGTCGGCTTCCAGGGAGATGCACAATTCTAGGCCGGCGATTGCTGCCTCATATTCGGCTTCGTTGTTCGAGGCCTTAAAAGAAAATTTTAGTGCATACTCAAAGGATTTGCCTTCGGGAGAAGTTATCACTACTCCTGCCCCCGAACCGTTTTCGGTGGAAGATCCATCCGTAAACACGGTCCAGACTTTCTTTTCATTGTCTAACGCTTCTTGGTATGAGCATTCGGCCAAGAAATCCGCTAGAGCTTGAGCCTTAATGGCAGCCCTCGGACGGTAGCTGATGCTGAATTCGGTGAGCTCAAAAGCCCACTTGGCTAGCCTACCAGATTTTTCAACCTTGCCGAGAACTTTTTCCAACGGCTGATCAGTTAAGACCACTATCTGATGGCAATCAAAATAGGGCCTCAGCTTCCGAGCAGCTACTACTACCGCGAAAGCGACTTTCTCGAGTAGAGGGTAGCGAGTCTCGGCATCCATCAGTGTAAGACTAACAAAGTAGATCGGTTGCTGACTTTTACTTTCTTCCTTCAGCAGTACTGCACTGATGGTGGCTGGGCTAACGGCCACATACAGGTACAAAGTTTCTCCTTCTGCTGGGCTAGCCAGCGTTGGGAGTTGAGCCAGATGCTCCCGAAGCTGTTTAAAGGCGTCTTTTTGCTCTTCCTCCCAAACGAGCTCTTTTGTTTTCGGGAGTTTCAGGGCTTTGAAGAAAGGTAACCCCTTATCCGAAGCTCTGGAAATGAACCTCGAGAGGGCTGCCATTCTTCCGGCGAGCCGCTGAACATCCCGCTTTGTTTTCGGCTCAGGAAGGTCGAGCGCCGCTTTGACTTTGGAGGGATTGGCATCAATCCCCCTTTTGCTGACTATGAACCCAAGGAATTTCCCTGACTTCACGCCGAAGACACACTTCTTCGGATTCAGCTTCATTTGATGCTTTCTTAAGGTGGCGAAAGTTTCAGCCAGGTCCTTTACATGGTCCTCAGGTTTTTTGCTTTTGACGATCGAATCGTCGACATAGACTTCCATGTTTCGGCCCTTTTGATCGGCAAAAACTTGATCCACCAGCCTTTGATAGGTTGCCCCCGCATTTTTCAATCCGAAGGGCATCATTTTGTAATTGTACACCCCAGCGTTCGTGACGAATGCTGTCTTTGCTCGATCGTCGGGGTGCATGAAGATCTGATGATACCCCGAGAATGCGTCCATGAAACTAAGCAAGGCATGGCCACTTGTCGAATCGACTAGCTGATCGATCCTCGGCAAGGGATAGAAATCCTTCGGACAAGCCTTATTTAGGTCCGTGAAGTCAACGCACATCCTCCAGGTACCATTGGGCTTCTGAACCATCACCACATTTGCCAGCCATTCTGGATATTGGCAAGGTTCGATGAATCCTGCCTCCAGCAATTTTTTGACCTCGGCTGCGATGTCTCGGTTCTTATTAGCGGGGTAATTCCGCTTCTTTTGCTTTATTGGTCGACACGTTGGGTCAACATTAAGCTTATGGGAGATGAGGTCTGGACTTATCCCGGGCATATCAGTTGCCGAGAAAGCAAACACATCTCTGTTGTCCCGAAGGAGCTGAATAAGTTCACAACAGGTGTTCGGATCAAGGTCCATCCCGATTGTTACACATTTCTCAACGTCTCCTTCGGCCAACTCAACTGTTTCAGTCTGTTGGTCCATGTCCATTGCTGACGGACTGGACTCTTCATAATCTCGCCTGCTGCCTATGTCAGCAGGTGTCCCAGTCTTTTTGTTCTTCGGCTGGCTCTCTGAGTCCTGCTGTTCAGCTGAAGAGCTAGCCTTTTCCCTTTCGGGCCCTTTACCTCTGGGTTCAGATCCTTGGGCCGAAGCACTTAGGCCTTTCGGCTTTTTTGTGCTTGGCTCTCTTTCTTTTTCTTTCTCCTCCTCATCCTTGTCGTCATCTGGGCGACTACTGGATGGCTTGAGGTAGTTGCACCTTCGGGCGTCCTTTTGGTTGCCCTGTATCCTTTCGTGGAAGCCGGCGTCTGAGACGTAAATCATCAGCTGATGATAAGTTGAGACGACCCCTTGGATCTCATGAATTATGGGTCTCCCCAAAATCACGTTGTACACTGAAGAAGCGTCAATGACCAAAAATTCAATCATGACGTTCCTGGCTGCCTCATCACAGCCGATGGTGATAGGAAGTGTCACCTTCCCATCTGGATAAGTTGAAGCCCCGTTGAACCCGGATACCGGGTAGGGTACCGGCGTAAGGTGCTTGGGCTTCAGCTTGATTTGATTGTAGGCCTTTCGGAACAGAATGTTTGCTCCGCTGCCACCGTCAACAAGGACCTTACTGACGTCGTGGTTGGCCACCGTGGCGATGATCACCAACAGATCCTCGTGAGGGAACGTTATCCCCCGGCAGTCGGCGGCTGTGAACGTCATGTTCGGCACCGGCGATTGGGGAGACTGAATGTCAGCGTTGTTCACCTGGTGAGTCAAAGCCCTAAGGTGTCGCTTGTGCTCCCTCCGAGAGCATATTCCTCCCGAGATAACATTGATCGGAGAGAATTTCCCCTCCGGTTTTTTTACTGATCTTCCGGGGGAAGTCGAGGTCTTGCCGAGAGTCCTTTGCTGACTTCTCGGACTCTTTTTTCTCGCGGTGATCCGCTATGTATTTTTTCAAGTATCCCTTCCGGACCATGTCCTCTATCTGGTCCTTCTTGAATACACTCCTCAGTGTTGTGTCCCGGAGACTCGTGGAACTCGCACCACTGATTTTTATATTTTCGCTGATACCACTCTGGGAGTGGTCTCGGCTTTCGGTAACTCTGCTCCTCCTTCGTCACGCTGTAAATTTTGGCGCGTGGAAGAGAGAGTGGAGTGTAGGACTCGTATCTGCCTGTGTATGAGGCAGATTTTTCCTTCTTTGGGTCGCTGGCCGAAGATTGCTCCGAGGCCTTTGACTTTCCCTTTGCCTTATGGCCTTGGCCTTCAGACAAGGGTATTTGTCTTTGTTTCCCTCCCCCGAATTGAGGTTGGGTTTTCGCTTTGTTCCATTCTTCGGCTCGGATGAACTTATCCGAGGCATTCAGAGCTTCCTCTAAGGTCTGCGGGGTATGCATGACCATGAAGTCTAGGAACTTCCCGGGCTGAAGGCCATTCTACATTGCAAAAACGGCTAGCCCCTGGTCCAGCTGAGAGACGCTGGATGACTCGTTACTGAAACGGGTCAGATAGTCTCGGAGGCTTTCGGTTTCCCCCTGTTGCAGACTCATGAGTTCTGCAGTAGTCTTCTCTCGGCGGTTTGCCGTGGAAAACTTGCTCCTAAACTTGGAGGACAGATCATCCCACCCTGTTATGGAGCCTTGCTTTACTCCCTTGGAGATCCACGCTTGCGCGACCCCCTTGAGAGTGGTTGGGAAATATTTGCACCAAGTCGCTTCGGATCTGGGGCAAAGATGCATATGAGTCTCATACGAGGCCACGTGATCCTTCGGATCCGAGGTCCCGTCATATGTGATGTGCGACGGTATTTTAACCGTGGGCACGTGCTCTTCCAGTATCCATTGCTCGAATGGCGAACTGGCGGGTAGCATAACGGCCTTGCCCTTGATCCTGGCCGAAGGGACCGCGCTCCGCCCTCTTAGAGAGGTAGGAGTGGTTTTCGTCCCTGGCTGGGAAGTCTGGGCCTCGGCCGCAGGGAACGAGAGGCGACTGTGCACGCTCGGTTCCTTGCCGCCGAGTCGGTCGAGGACGCTTCGACGAACAGTCTCAGGTCGTTCTCGGTGAGTAGATTCTGGCCGAGAAGCTGAGCTGCTGCTCTTATGTGTTTCTGGTCGGGAGGATGAGGATCCTTTTAAAAATTGAGGGTTCTTTTTCCTCTCTTTTTCATTTTTCCAGGTATCCTCTTCCCACTCTTCCAGTTCCCGGAAGGAAGGAAGCTTCCCACCATCATGGTCTAGCTTCCTCCGCTGATGTCGGGTATGCGGAGGAGTTCGATCACGAGGTGGTGGCATATTTTGTGCCCTCATCGCCTCCATGAGCACTGCCAGCGCTCTTGCCACCTCCTCCGAGTTGGGCCCCGTCAAAGGGGTCCTCGACCGAGTATGGGAATGAGGGCGCACAGTCAATGGTTGGCTTTGGGGCACTGAATGTGTCCTATGATCGGACTCACCCCTGCTAGACCGAGAGTGACTCGGCCTATGATGAGAGTCATGAATTACGGGAGAAAGGGAATCCTCCCTGTATGATCCTCCCCCCGAGCTGGCACCCTTGGGAGAGTTCCGGTCCGGCGAGGGTGATGGTGTAGGGGTTTTAGGCTTTTCGCCCGCTCCTTGACGGAGGCCTTTGCTCTTGCGGTTCTTAGCCATTGCTACTAAGATAATTGCAAGATGATCTTCGTTAGAAATTTGGCTTAAAGATTTTTGAAAGTCTTCCCCACAGACGGCGCCAAATTGTTTCGGGTGAAAACAATGGGACCTTGCCGAAGGTCCGATGAAGTGGTGAAGACTAGATTCGATCCAAGAAATGTTGGGCCGAAGGTTTCCTGCACAGTAAACACACGTAAACTAGCCTCGGGGGTGTTGCCGAGGAAGGCCCCTCCGATGCTAAAGTCAGTACAGTGCGTAGAAAGAGAACACTATGCAAGAGAATTAATTGCTTGAGGCTTTGCTTGAATGAATGTACAAATGTAATATTGATGGCTTTTATACCTCTTCATACATGGAGAAGTTGGGCCTTAGCCCAATTGGCTTGCCTTGAGGACTGATCTTTGACTTTAGCACAATTGGAGAGATGAACCTTGACCTTGGGCTTTTAATTGGATCATTTAATGCCTAAGCCCAATTGGACTAAATTGGACCCAAACACTTTTGTTGGTGTTTGGGTGATTAAATTGGTGAATTGAATTACCCTTTTAAAGTTAAGGTATGATGATCTTTTTGTCTTTTGTTACTGGTTGGGTAATTTAATTGGTGAATTGAATTGTGGGTATTTTTAAATTTTGATTTAGGATTTATTGGGTATAATTAAGTGATGGGTGTTAGACTGTTAATCAGTGTTTAGTTTAGCTGAAATATGGAATTGAATGATTATTACAAATGACTTTTGTATTAATTAAATTGGATGATCATTATAAATTTAAATGATTTCTGTTACTGATGTTAATTCATGAGAAAGCTGACGAGTGATGAATTGTTCGACTATAATGCAATTTTGATTGAAGTGTTGGTTAAATGTGTCTGTTGTCATTGAGTTGTTAAAGAAGATTCGATTTTGGGAATATTGGATGTGAAGATCATTGTGAAATACTTAGACATGAGGGTCAATTTTTTGGATTGGAGAAGTGGATTGAAAGATGCTAATTTGGTGTTATGGGAATTGGGTTTACTGATTCCGATAGGGAGGATAGTCGTGAGCTCGTGACTGCATGAGAGTGTGATGTTGAGGGAAAGCTAGAAGAAATTTTTATAAAGGGACAAAGAAAGAGAGGGTGGAGGTGTAGTGATAGACTGTAAGACTCGTAAATGTGGATAATGTACTTGTAAAGTTGTAATCATCTGGCCTATGATTGGATACCAGTAAAGCAAACTGGATTGACATGGAGTAATTTTCAAAATGCCATGCCATAGATGTAAATGATAATATGATATATCCTAGGAAATCAGGAAGTTTTTTCTAGTCTTTTCTTTTTTTGGTCCTGGATATTGTAGGTTGCTGCTATTGGTAGAAGAAAATGGAAAGACTGGGAAGTAGGGTGTCGGATGTATATTGGACGAATATTTTGAAGGTTTATCTACTCTATGATGTTGGTTGTCAGCAAAAAAGTACTGATTAGGACAGTATCTAACTATCTACCTCAAAATGATGTGATTTTTAGTATTGCCTCGTTGAGAGAGAATTAAGAGAAATTCTTTGGTTTTATTTTCTATAGAAACTTGCTTTACTCTGTCACCTCTGTTATTTTTTAGAAATTGCTGAAAATCATTACCAGAGCATATTATCGAGAAAGACTAAGCAGAGTATTGGTTCATTGGTGAACTAAATAGTCGGGAAGGATGAAGGCCTCCATACGAAGTGAAATTACCACTCTATTCTCCCTCTCTCAGTTCATGTTCCCGGATATAATAGGGCAGACTCATGTTCCTGCATATTTTGATTGGCACTCCTAACAAAACGTCAAAACCCAATTATGGAAAATAAGGGTATTGTGTAGTTACTTTAAATCTGGTGGGGGCTTCGGTCCTGGTCTGTTGCTTTTGGCATTGATTAGTTTAGAGTTGTGTATATACAGGCGTAGACCAAAGAGGTTATTGTGTCAATTTTGATCATCTCATACGTCAGTAAAATTTCCATTCTCCCTCTCTCTTTGTTTCCTCTCACCTTCATTGAACCTCATTACATCTTATTTATAAAGATCCCTAAATATGCCTCTTTACCTTCACCTGCATTAGCTATTTTTTGCAGGTCTGAGGGTTTGATCCAGACACATCGGCTTGGCCTTAGGCTACCTCTTTGGAATATTCTTTGCTTACATGTTCATTCCTAATTCTTCTTTCCCCCTATTTATTTGTAACCGTCATCCACTAATTCATCCCTCGTATTTTATTTTTTTTTAATTTTTTTTTTCCCCACTTTTCAGCACAATGTAACTTAAGTTATAAGTATCTTATATTAGTCAGTTGAAAGGAATGGTGGATCATACTTCTGGAATTATTGTCAGTCATGAAAACATATAAGATTTAAGAAACTTGGATATAACATTCAAACCAACTGTGTAATATTCTCTAACTACGTTGCAGGTTTCCATTGAGTATGGGTTGTGTGAGATGCTGTGTAGAGAAGCTATAAGACCTGAATATGCACCTAAAGATGGTGTTTTTCGCTTTAACATTTCCGAGCTTGAAGCTATGTTACCTGCTGGAACTGTAGATCATACTGTTGAAAGAATTTATCAAGAGGTAACAATACCAGTTTTCTTTACTATGGAATGATACTAGTAAATGCACACTCCGTATTATGTAAATACACATAATTTTGTCCTCAGCTGAATCCTCTTCTGGTTCAAATATAGATGCCACGATGGCAAGAAACAGTTTTTGGTTCTAGGAGCAGATACGAGCATGTCATCCAGGCACTTGCAGATAAATACCCTAGAGAAAAATTGTTGCTAGTTACACATGGTAAGCTTTATTTGTTGCATTTTTATTTTGAATTTATGTGAATTTAAATGGCATACCGTAAAAGGTTATGTTGTTACTAAAATTTGACCATTGCCGTGAACAAGCTACTAATGCAATGTGGTATAAAGTGTAACAAATTGAACCAGAAGATGTTTCATAGTGTTGAACATACTCTTTCCGGGACTTGTATGAGTAAACAGCTTCCTTACTGTTTTGTATTACTGTATTGCTCTTTCTCATTGTTCGCGCCTAGTATGATATGTCCCTGGTCTTCCAATAATACGAGGGCCCGGGTGATCTTAGGTAGAGCACATAGTGAGCTAGGATGATTGCACCTTTTCTGGTTTAAGGGTGAAATGAAGAGAGTTGGAGGGTGCCTGGTGGCTGGTGTAATTGACATGCTTCCTTACAGATCTTTTTCATAATTGACAGTCATTTTCTTTGACTTGCTGAAATCTTCACTCATGCATAATTGCATGCATTTGAAGAATAATTTTACCACTTGACTTATTTTTTTGTTGATATGCAGGGGAAGGTGTTGGAACATCAATTTCAACATTTAAGAGAGATGTTACGGTTTATCAAGTAGACTATTGTGCTTACTCACACGCAAGAAGACGCATCACCTTTGGAGAAAATGGATCAGTTACTGCTGGAAGCTTTCAGTTGCTCACTGAACCACTCGTAACTGGTATTGGTTACACGCCATCAAATAGTTTGGTTGATGGTGTATGAGCCCAACGTTAGGACCCAGGGTGCTATGATTTATGAATAATTGTTTGCTACTACATTCAGTCGGGTATACGGAAGACTTGAGCCATTCTTTGTCATCTATAGCTTGTTATATTATTTTCAACAAAGCTTCAGATTACCAGATGTACAAGATGTTGGTCTGAAGCATCATTGTACAAAACATTGAGATTAAAAGTTTACACGAGCAATTTGTTTCATCTTCTTTCTTCACCCTCAACACTTAGTTAAAATGAGTTCTTCAAAGTCTCGATCATAACCAATTTAGAATTAAAATCATCTTAACTAGATAAAGAGAGTTCATAAATCAGATGCAAATATATAGCATCGAAGTAGATGAATCTGAGTACAAGATAAGTCAGAACATAAGTTACAGGTTAGCTGATCAGATGATCCTATCTACCAGCGAGGAGGGCTTGGTAATGGCTCTATCTCATCAAACACATCTGATGGGAAGTCATCAAAAAAGCTGTCAGGAGCTGCATGGTTGTCCTCCCGCTTTACTCTTGTTTCACCATTCATACCACCTCCACCAAAGCATGAAAAAAGGTGAACCCCATCATTGATGAGAGCAGGCTCATTTATGTATCCAAAGGGTGCAAAAAAGCTATAATCGAGCCTATCAATGAGCTCCTGTGTTTCTGGAAGGAATGGAAAGTCTGTTTGGAAGGGTGGAATCGAGGGAAAGGAAGGCATTTCTAGTAGTTGCAAGTCTGTATGGTTGTAGTATGTGTTCAAGGGGATTGGATCAAGACAAGTTGCGTTGTTAGCTTCAAAACACGGACAACTGTGGTCAATTGAACCAGGAAACGGTATCAGTTCCATACTATTCTTGCCTTTGCTGCTGTTAGAAGACGAGTTAAGAGATTGTGCTTTGGAGGATGATTCTCCCTCCATTGAAGAATTCTTAGAGACCTGAGAATCAGAAGAAAATCAATTCTTTAATACATGTGAATAACTTCAATAAATTAACATGAAGTGGTTGTTTGATAGAACAACTCTGTCATACTCAAACATCATTAGAGTAACTACTCTATATATTTACATAAAATCCATAATTTACAAATGAATTATGAAAAATTGACAAAACTATTTAACACCATCATATGATTATTCAAACAACACTAAACGTATAAACAATCAATATTAAACACGAACTTACAAAGTAATTTACCATAATATCATTTAAATACTCAAATAGATTATGTCAAATTAAGTTCAATTCTACTATCAAGTTCATCCTCTTTCCACCACTCCACTTAAATTAAAAATATGTTCGATCAATATCAATACCAAACATTCTAAAATGTTTACCTCGCGAAAGTGAGGACGATCCTTGGAAGTAGAAGCAGAAGATTTGTGCTTCTTTTTAATACGAGTAGGAGATTGAGAGTGCAAAAGCCTAGCCAATCTCTTTTGCCTGCTACTCCAGAAATTCTTGACATCATTATCAGTTCTTCCTGCCATATATGTCGCAATTTTCGCCCATTTATTCCCGAATTCTCCCTGCAATTCTATCACCATTCTTTCTTCTTCTGTTGTAAACTTGCACCCACTTTTTTTTTTTTTAAAAAAAAAAAAAAAAACGATCAGAAATTATGGAACACATACCCATCAGAGATTACACCAAAATTAATTCGAACCCATTTTTAATTGATCAATTTAATAATTATTACAAGAAATTAACAAGTTTTTGAGACTGGAATTTGGATAGTGGATGAAAAGTAACTGAAAACAAACTTACTAATTTCTGAAATACTAATATTTAACATTATACAGTAAAAAATTACTTTTTTCTCTAATGAATCACCATTCAAACTTCTTTTAAAATATTTAACTCAAACAAAATATCGAAACAACTGTATGAACAATATGAGTATGGGAAACTGTACGTGTAGAAAATTATGGAATCCACTACACGAACTCATAATATTACCCTGAACACAAACTTGTACGTTCATAACATTGAGACATTTAAAAGGACATACATGTCGTTACACTAAATTCAAACTAAAAAGGAATAAAATAGAAAGCATACATACTTTTTTAAGTTGGGACGAAGTTTATTAACCCAACGAAGACGACACGATTTGCCAGTACGTTGAAGAAGACCTTTGGATCGAATGGAGCTCCAGTCACGAGGACCATAATTCTTAACATGGTTGATTAAAACTTGATCTTCTTCGGGTTTCCACGGCCCTTTCCTAATCATTACTCCTAAACCACCTTCAATTGTATTATTAATACTATTGTTACTACTACTGTTATTGTTGTTGTAGTAATAGTATTTCTTGGATTTGCCGTGATTATTATTGAAATTAGTACACTTCTCCATTTTGTTGGAGTATCTATTTGAGAGAAGATAATTGAAATTGAGAAAATGGAAAGTGACGGTTAAAGTGTTGGTTAATGACTTTATGAGAGGGTGTAATTGTTGTCCCACACTCCCACATTCCCCTATTTTTTCGCTTCTCTTCAACCCTCATTTGAGTCATTTTTATTTTCTATTGGTTATATATTCTTGGATTCTTTTTTTTTTTCTTTTTTTTTTCCAACTTTTTAAATTAACTAGTCTTAAACCCGTACAATGCACCGTGGTTTAATGTATTATAATAATTGTTTTTGCATTTGTATAATTGTATTTTTGCCTAGTATTTCAATTTCATATAAAAATAGTAGAAAATATTTTAATAATAGTGTTAAATTCATAAATCCACTAGTTGCGAAATGAAACAAAACCAAAATTCTAAAACCCACTGGTTGCGAAATGAAACAAAACTATATGTGATTAAACTAATATGAGAAATGTTTGTTTCATATTGTTATCGAATTTAATTGAACATCTATTTTTAATTTACATAGAAATACTTACAACACTTTAAATCCATTATAATGCTAAATACTTATATAGATATTTAAACTCAATTCATATAAATAAAACTTACGTAAAAACTAATCAAAATCCTCATAACCATAAATTGATACATCCTATATCAAGCATCAAATTAAAAGTTAATGATCAACTATAGTTTTTAAATTGGCGTGATTAATGAAAATATTTGACATCAAAATAGAAAAAATTGCAATATAAACCTAAAAAATCCAATGATTAATTAAATTAAAAACCAATGATAATTGATTATATTTCAAAATGCAATATAAATTAATTGATAAGTGAACCAAAACTTTAAAAATATGGAACTTTCTACAGCGGCATGTACAATACTTGAATAAATGAATACATTTTAGCATAAAATACAATTTGTTGAACAAAATAATTCCATTATCCTCAAAAAAAAAAAAAAAAAAAAAAATATTCCATCTAAAAGTATGATTAATGCTGAATATTGAATTTTTCACCTACAAACACATAAAATCACCAAATAAATCACATCAACATTTGAAAATAGAAAAGAAAATCAAAATCGATTATTAAAGAGAAAATATATAGTGGAGCAAAATGTAAAATTTAGAAAAAGATTTTACTAAAAAAAAAAAACAAAAAAAAACAAAAAAAAAACCTCAATATAGAGTCTAGCTTAGCTTATGTGCAACCGGACATTTTGAATATTAAAAATAGGTACTCGTAATTTTATTATATAATGAAAGTACAATGTAGCATCAAGGAAAGAATACAAATAACTACTCTGCCACATGAAAAACATCATGTTAGCAATAAGTGGAAATAACAATTTAAAAACGTAATTAAAATTAGATCAAATGAAAAAGTTGTTGCAAATCTAGTTCAAATTTACAAAAACAGTACTAAAAACACAACAAACGCAAATCATAGACAAAAACGAAGTAAAAAAAAATAAATTTAAATTGAGATTTTAAAAAATGAAAAGGAAATATATAACAAACTAAAAAATATTGAAAATAGAATTATAAAAACTCCATCTTTAAACATTGTAAAAGAAAATTAATTATGCAAATCTTGTAAAAAATCCAAACAAAATATTGATACACAATTCTTCTTACAAAAAATGATTAAACACCAATCACCCAAAATTAAAAAACAAATTTCAGAAAAATATTGAAAAAAATTAAAATCCTACATAAACTTAATAAAAATCGAGATCTGAAAAAAAAAAGTGACACATGATAAAATTTAAAAATATTAAAATTCATAAAAAAAATATCTTTGAACATTGAAAAAGGAAAAAAAAAAAAATTCAAAGTTTTATAAAAACCTAGACAAAATTTAAAGCGAATTTGTTAAAAAATGATTAAATACCAAAGCAACAAAAAAGTGAAAAGAAATTTGAAAAAAAAAAACGAATTATAAATAAAGTTGAGGAAACATACGTTTGATTGCTCCCTTAAATTCAATACCGCAATTATTTTTTGAAGTTTGTAACATCTTAACAATTTTTTTTTTATTACTTAATATAAATTATGGATTTAGGATGAAAGAGAGAAATGGTAGAGTTAGGGTAAATAGAGAAAGCATAAAAAGTTAGCGAGAGGGAAGATAAACTATTATTAATTTTTTAGTGTGATTGAAAATTTATGTATATAATGCAATTTAGTGAAATCCAAGCGATACAAATGAAAATTGATATCTTTTTTTGAGGGGATTGAATCGTTTAGGAGTGTTTTTTTTTTTTTTTTTTGGTTTTTTATTTTATTATATTTTTTTCTTACACTTTAGTTGAAACGAAAGAGAAAAAAAAACAAAGAAAAAAAAGCAAAAATCATAAATGCAGGAAAAGGACAAGTGTCCTTTAAATTTCCTATTTAAAAATATTAGTATAGAATTTTTTTTTTTATCCAATAAATTATTTTCTTGAATAGGCATGATTAGGGAGTTGGGATGGAAAAGATGTAGAAGAATTGTTTGATGGATTTTCTATTTTAATAACTTTATTTGGATGAAAAAAACTATTTTCATGAATAGGCATGATTAGGGCATTGGGATGGAAGAGATGTGTGTGTGTGTTTTTTTTTTTTTGTGATTAAAAAAATTATTTTAAACACAGGAAAAATAGGAAGAGGACAAGTGTCCTTCCAACTTCTTATTTTTAAAATAATAGTATTGATTTGAGTTTGGTTCAATTTCAATTACTCCCTCCGTTCTTTTTTTATAGGCTAGAGATGAGATTGCTTGGAGTGTTAGGTGGTTTAATAAAATAAGATGTTTGTGGGGTAGATAAAGTTATTATTTTATTAAAAAGTAAAGTGGTGTGAGAGGGAGTGAGGACCATTGGAGGAGAGATAAATGATAAAGTTAAGTGTCATTTGGTTGACAAATAAAACATGAAAAGTTGAAATTCCTAGGAATTAATTTTTTTTGAGTTGTTTGGTTGACAAATTCATGAGAAGTAGAAATTCCCATGAATTTCCACTTCCCACAAAATGGAGGTATTTAATTACCTAAGAAGACCTAGGTAAGTTGAACTTCCCATGGGAATTTCCACTTCCTATGGTTAACCAAACACAATTTAACATTTCCTAGGAATTCCAATTACATTGGAATATAAATTTCCAAAGCATTTGCATTTCCCACATTCAACCAAACGAGGCCTAAAAGAAAGAGTGGGGACATTAGTGAGTAAAGATATATTATTAAATTATAAGAGATTTCCTAAAATGGAACTCTAGCTTATAAAAAAACGGACGAAAATAGTAACTCTAACTTATTAAAAATAAATAAATAAATAAATAAATAAATAATAAAAAAAACAAACGGAGGGAGTATGATTTTATACATGCAAAATATACTTCAAAAAATTAATCAATACAACAAAAAACAATGATGCTCTAAAATTTTAATAAATTTGAACAATGTTTATAATCAATTACGGAGTAATTTAAAACATTGTGCGTAACTAATTACACTTGTAAATCGTAATCAACACACTTGCAAATCGTATAAAATTTATTCATGATTACATTATATTCTTAAATACTTCTATTTATATTTTTCATTAAAAAATTTAACAATTTAGGGTGTGTTCTATTCACCTGATTTTTATTTATCGAATTTTGAACGTTTTTTATATTATCTGAACTTACTTGAAATTATCTAAACTTATTAAACCGTATTAAAGCTTATTTTAGTTGTAACTAGATGAAGCCCGTGCGATGCACAGTTTTATTTGTATTTTTCAAATAAAATATTTTACTAAATATATATTTATCTGATAAACACTGTGATTTTATTCGCTTGAATTTTTTTATTATAAAATAAATTATTAATTTTGCTTCTCATATTTAGATAAAATTCCTAATGTAAAAGGATAATATTTTATCTCACAAAATTTCATATGTGGCTGGCCACACCATATGGTCAGGGGTTACTCGGTTGGTAAAGGGTTACTCGATCGATCAAAGGTTACTCAGACGGTCAGGGATTACTCGGTAAGAGTATTGGTGTGTCTCATCCGGCCAGACGATATAGCTAGCCACATAGAAAATGCGCTGATTTTATTTTTATAATTTATATAAAATTTAAATCTAAAATGAATTGCAAATATTTTTTTCATTGGCTAAAATATAACATTTTCATGTGTCGCTCTAATAATTTTTTATTTTTTATTATAATCCTGCGTAGCTTTAAAAAAAAAATAGCTTACGTGGTATAATTCTATTGTAGCGTTTTAAAAAATTAATCCCACGTGGCGCTCTAATAAATTTTTAAAAATAGATCCTACATGGCGCTCTAAAATCTCGGGAAAAAACTCCCCTTTACATATATACTAGTTTTCCGGGCGGTGCCCAAATGGTTGATAAAATTTTAAAATAACATTTATACTTGAATGTTAAATATGGTCAAATAATTCATTATGATAATGTAGGTTATTTAGACATACGATATCATATGGCTTATATTTATATAATAATACTTTTTATAGTTTTGTTTGTAAATAGATATCTATGTTATTATTGACTTTAAATTATTTTTATTGAGCTTAAATTATTTTTACCGAACTGAAAGTATTTTTACCAAACTAAAATTAATTTTATTGATTTAAACTTATTTTTACTAATCATCTAATAAATTTTTAAATAAATTAAATAACAATGCATTTTGTATGCGGCTAGCCACACCATCTAGAACAAAGTAACCCTATAAAACTGACCGAGTAACCCCTGTAATACTAACTGAGTAACCTCTAACACTGACTAAGTAGCCCGTATCTATAACACTGATTGAGTAACTAATATAACATTGACCAAGTAACCCCTACAGCACTAACAAAGTAACTCTTGTAATAGTTGGTGACACGATTTGGCCAGCTACTTATAAAAGTTTGTGATTAAATATATTATAAATGAATCTTATTTTAAAGAACTTTTTAAAACGAATTTGATGATGGAAATAGATTGAGTTATAAAATATTTATTAAAAGTTATGATTAATTTTGTATATATGAAATATTAGAATTCTATTGATAATAAAACTCTATACAACAATTTTATCTTAAAAAATCTATCTAAAAATCGCTTACTTAGCATTATATGTGTCACAATAATATCTATTTATCTCCTACATGGCGCGACACTTGGCAAAAAACTAGAATTCCAAGTGTCGTTGTTGTTAGGATTTATAGCGATTTCAATCAAGAAAACACTTAAACAAAGTGTGGGAACAAATCCTAAATATATGATTACAATTCCAAATTGTAAATATCAAATACTAAACAAAGTATTACAATCAAGTATTTGAATTGTCAATGAAATTACTGAAAATATACAAAGACTACACTAGTGTGAAGATGATCAAACTTGCCTTTCCTCCAAAACGTTAATTCCAAGCATGAACATGAGAAAATCGATGTCCCGTAAGACTAATACCTTGATAAACTGTCAAAGGCGTGTAAACACTTTCCTAAAGAGATTTATTTCCTCTACACGGTACTTGGGTTAAACCGGAAATCCTCTTTGAGATACAATGGACAGCAATTTCGTTCTTAGCACTAGAATCGATATAAAAATGATCAATTCACCAAGATTGGATTAATTGAAAGAGTTTTTCTCACAAAAGTTTGCAACAAAATTTGAGAGAAAATGTGGAGAAATACTTTTTGGGAGATGAAGAATAAACTTCTGTCAATTTCTTTCACGAAACTTGTCTTTTAATAAAAAACTCAACCGTCAAGAAAAAATCGCAAAACAGGGAGGATCAGACGCTCCTCAACGTGGAGCGGGCGCTCCTCCCAAAAATTGCGATATTCCACAAAAAGGTAGTGAGGGGCGCGGTTTAGGTGCGACCAGCAGCGCGGGCGCGCCAACCAGGACGCGCGGGCGCGCAATCCTCACCCTTTCAATTTGCCAATTTCCAGAGAGGTGCACGGTTTAGGCGCGCTCTCTGCGCGGCCACGCCTAACTTGCGCGAGCGCTCTTCATGGTCGCGAGCGCGCAACCAACAAATATCTAACAATTGTCTCGTGGCCTGGTTGCGAGACTGACTTTATTTATTAATGATATATATGATATGATATGATATTAGATTTGTATTGGTTAATTCTAATCACATCATTTTTTTTTAATTGAATTTATCTGAACTTATTACCCCTGAAATTTGTAAAGATAAGAAAATCACCACGTGAATTAACGAACTAGGCATTTTGAGATTGAGGAGAAGGGTAAGAAAATCACAACCCCAAAGTATCTCTGGTGGAACACAATATTTTCCACTAGACCAAGCTTAGCTTGGTACGAAGTACATAGTTGTCCGTTTGATAATCATACATTCATAGAGAGTAAAAATACGAAGTAGGAGTACTCCGTATTTCCTAAAATAATTTTGTACAAATGACTCCACCTTGCTACGTGGCACCAAATTATTGGTTGTGTCTATGTGGAAGCTTTCCTAAGTCAAATAGAACTCGGTTACTCCAATACTCTTTACAATTTCCGTATATAAATTAGAAAATAAACCCAGAATTTTCATAATTTTTGTTAAAAAGTAAATCGAAGCTTTTCTCTCTTTGCATCTATAATTTCTCCGCCCTTGTTCTAAATTTCTTCACACAATAAATCAGGTTGGTTTTTCTCTTTCTTTTTTAATTGTTTTTTGTATTTTAACAACAATTTATTGCATGAATCAGATCTGATTGAAAATTTTCTTCTATTTGATTTAGAAACTTGTTATCTGAAAACCCAATTCATTGTTCTTCAAATTTACAAGTATATTTGGGATTTACGATTTAGATCTATGTGACATGCACTGTAAATTCTGTGATTATCGTTGAATTTGGTCTATTTCTGGCACTAAACCTTGATTCGCCTTTCAACGTCGTGAATAGATATTTTAATATTGTTAGATTTAGGGTTTAAGTTGTTAATTGCTTGGATTGATGCACCCTTGATTGTTAATTGTGTAAAAATATTGAATTGTGTTAATTAGGTATTTAGATTTGGACAATTGGGGGTAAAATTGAGGTGAATTGTTGATGGGTTGATTAGAAGATGGGATTGGTATTTCTTGATGAGATGGGTACAACTTGTTGATGGGTTATTTAGGAGATGATAAGATGGGGTAATTACAAGATGGGATTGATTGTCATTCTTTTGTTGGGATTTTCGATCCATGAAAGGGATTTACATAAGCCGAGATTATTGCCAAAACTTGCTGTTTTATCGTAGAGTTTGGGAACTTGAAGTTTGAATTTTGTTATTTTTAACTCACTGCAATAATGCTGCGGCGATGCCAAAACTTATCGGTTTTTTGTAGAATCTGGAGTCTTTGAAGCTTGTATAGAGTTGTATATTTGTTATATATGGGTTATTTTCATCGAATAGGTTATAGGTGGGTTTGTATTTGGTATTGTGATTAGGCCTTGGTGTGAAGTTTCTGGTGTATATGTATTTGGGGAATTAGCTAGGATATGATTTGGTATTTAATGAATAATTGAAGGATGAACCTTTTACTTCCTCCGTTGTAAAATAATGTATCATATTTCTGTTGTTTTCGGTTGGTTCTTTCTTCCTGCGAATTTTATTGATCTTGGTGATTGATTGATTGATTGATTTTCATGTCGGTGTTGCATTGCATTTCCTTTAATCTTGTTTTACCTTTGAGAGAAGACCATGCATCAATAAGATTGGTGGTTGTAAATGGCATTGCAAAAATTTCTTTTTTCCCTTATTTCAATAGCTGTCTGAGGTTTAAGGTCTTAGGAAGGGGTACTAGAGGAGCAGGGGATACCCACTTCACATTAATCTTCACCATGCTTGAATTATGCAAGTCTGTTTATCTGTTCAAAGATTTGTAGTGCTGAATTCATCAACTTGCTCAATGCTCATCGATATAACGCTAATTGCTTTTAATCTTTCAGCCTGTTCCTGAAAGGAATTGAGTCCTATAGAATCTTTTTCGACTCTGTGCATCACAGATTCATGATTGTATGGTCTGTTGATCCTGTATTCCTGTTACTGTTAAATGTTAGTTAAGTATAATTCTCCTTTGTTGTATGTCTAAATTTTATGTAACTGAGTTCTAATGTGTTGTATGTTCTTTGCAGATATGGCAACTGGAACAGCTCCCCCAAGAGGAAGTGCAGCTGCCACTGCCAGCCTTCGCCGAAGGAGGACTACCAGTGGTGGAAATGCCACAGGAGGGGCTTCGGGAACTATGCTGCAATTTTACACTGATGATGCTCCGGGTTTGAAAATCTCCCCAAATGTTGTACTTATGATGAGCATTGGTTTCATTGCCTTCGTTGCTATGCTTCATGTTGTGGGCAAGCTCTGGTTGGTGAGGAAAGAGTGAAGCAAGCCTTACTAGAAAATTGTTGGTTGGCTCGTACTTAGGCACCTTTGCAGTTTTTTGTTTTGTAATCAGCTTCGACAACCATATTAGTATTCTGCTGCTAAAATTTACGAGCAATGATGTTCTACTATTACGAAACAGAGATTAGTGTTTAATATATCGGCTTTTGAAACTTGTTGATCTTTTTGCCTTATCTGTTTAAATCCCAACCTTTCAAATTTATGATTGCGTCTTTCAGAAATTTCTTTTATGAATCGCTCATTGGTTATCCTTGAATGGATTGAACTTCATTCGATACATGTTTGCAGAATTCACATTATCCGTATCAGCAGCCTGATATCTGTCCATCTTATGACTGTTTAATGACAGTAATATCAATATATTGGTGTTTGAAACAATGTTTGATTTTAGAGGGTTCAATATAATCTATAAGTAATCACTCTACAGTGACAGATAACTTATGAACTAAAGTTAAAGCTAATATTGGTATTATTAGAGGACATACAAAGTACTTGTTCTGTTGTTCGAAAATTAGTCTTACATTCAATTTTGCGTCATTGCGTGAGCATTTTGGTACTACTTTCCCACTGGTAAAGGCCGTTTGGTGTTGGTTAGATTGTCACGTATCTAGTTAAAATGCATATAAACGACTCAATGGGTGCAGATTAGATTGTCACATATCTAGTTCAAATGCATATAAACGACTCAATATGATGGTACCGATCCATAATGCAGGGGATACTAAGCTTTCATGTTAGTCCATACAATCTAAAACTAAGAACATTAGGACCATAAATCCCAAAAAAAAAAAAATTAGAATACCCATGTAATGAAAATTAAATTACTAAGTATGCCATAATTCGATGATTAGATAAAGCATTAAGGATACTAATTCAAACAATTATTACATTAGGCATTTCTTCGAAAGATTTCAGATAAATATTGGTTTGAAGCCTTTGTGACTACTTGATTACCAAAAGAAATCAAGCTTATGATTATTCAATCATAAGATTTTGTTAACACTTGACTACCAAAACTTGTTGATTTATTCACATTTTTGTCATTTAAAAATTTGTTTATTAAGGAGATTAACTTGTATTTTCTCTTATTGAATCATGTACAAATGTAAAAGAAAATGACAGTAAACGATTAATTCTTCTTTGCTAAATGAATGCGTTTTAATTCCTTGTATATATTTCTGAAAAAAACCAATTTAAATACATTTTTTTATTACATATTAAGACTATAAAGTGTTAGAACCTCCTTTCTCTCTCCTCAAAAAGTGTATAAATTCCCGCGCAGATTTCTGTTACACATCACTTGAGTTAACCCCAATAAAAAAAAAAACACACAAAAACTCTGTTTCAATAAAAAAGTTCTGAAATTCTAAGAAATCCATGGAAAACAAGAAGATGAAGTTGAAACCTAAAACAGAGGAACTGATTTCTGGATCCAAGAACAAGATTAATCATCAACCCAGAAATACCCACCAATCCCAAGTTGATGGAGATGATATTTCTGCTCTCAAAATCATGAACAAATCTTCAAGTTTAAGCAACAAAGCTTGGAGTATGGCTTCTTTAATGGCGGAACTCCCTCCTTCTCCTTCCTCCTTTGATGCCGATTCACCTACACTTCCTTGTGATTCTTGTCGTCCTTCTACTGTCTTTTACTCTCCTACAAGATTTCAGGTCTCTTTTATACTCCCAATTTATTCTGTTTTTCGATTGTAAATTTGTAGAAATCACTGATTTTCATAAAATTCTGAGTATATTTAACATTTTCTGAGCTCTGTGTTTTTTGTTTTTTTGATTTGGTGTTGCTTTTTTATTCATTAGATAATTTATGATCATCAATTTATGTGGGGTTTTTATAATTATTGTACTAATTTCTTTGTTCCTCTGTTTTTTCCCGATTGAAAATTAGTAGAAAGCACAAATTAAAATGATGATAATATAATTGGTTTATTGTGAAATTTTTCATCTGGGTTTTTCTTTTAGTTTAATTTTGGTTCAGTGTTCTCAAGAATTAATATAAAAATAATCGAATTATATGTTTATCTTTAAGGAAATTAGTATGCTCTTCATCTAGGTTCTTGAGTTTTCGATTGATTCTGCATTTATGTTTTATTTCGTTAATTTCTGATTAAAAATGATGGTATTTAATTGTGTATTTAGGGCATGAAAAGTTCCAACAGTTTCACAAATCTGAAGAAGCAATTTGAATCAGCAAAAAACATTGGATTTCTTGAAGGAAATGAAGCTGATAACTCATTTGACTATGAATCTTCAGTTGGTGTTAATGATGATAATTGTAAAGAAATATTCTCTGTTCCTCCCACTGTTTCTGAAGAGTGTTCTAGTTATCTACACAAGAGGGGAACTGGTTCTGCAAACCGTGAGGAATTCGGAGAGGCGATACCGGTGATTGAAGAGGTACGAGGGGAGCGTAGGCAGAGCCACCGGCCTAAGTCCTACCAGGACTTTTTGGATGAAACTCGGAGCCACAAGCAGAAGGCTGAAATTGATGCAATGAGGAAGGCTTCATATACTTATCTTCTCAGAAAGTCAGTCTGTCACTCTCTTTCTTCTGTTTACTGTTGTACGGTATGCAGTATGAACACTAAAAGTCTGTAAATGATTGGTCAGGTTGACAAAGAAGGAAGAAGCCATTGATGAGTGGGAGTCGAATCGTAGGAAGAAAGCAGAGTTACAGCTAAAAAAGCTTCAGGTATAAACTTGAAACAGATCTCAATTAAACCATAACCAGAATTTTAGCTAACTGTATTGGAAACTGAAACATTACATGCAGCTTAAATAAGAAAATGCTTCGTGTCAAATATAGCTATATACTTTCTTCGTCCCAAATTAGCAGTCACGTCTTTATTTGAGAGTTGAGACCATCCCTAATGACACTGGTGGCTATATTCTGAAATACCACAGTATGGAAAGTTGTATCCCCATGAATCAAATGTGGCCTGTATTAGTTACAGATTTTTTTTTGCATATTATTGGTTAATTAAAGTTAAGTGTGTTTTTTTTAAGCTCAGTCTAACATGTTTTCTGTTTATATGGCACATTCAAATATCTATTGCTAATAAGTGTGTTTCTGGGGTTAAACAGAGGAAGCTGGAGCAGAAACGGATAGAAGCAGTGCAGAAGGTGCAGAAGAAACTTGCAGAGACACAGCTAGAAGCTCAGCAGAGGAAAGCGAAAGCAAGGAGGTTGGCATTGAAGGAAATGGCCAAACATTGTTCACAAATAAATTGACATTGACAAGGCTATACCACCCAAATTCTAACGGATTTGCTTCAGGAAAACAGCAGAACTAGCACAATAATTTCCTTCTGGAAATTTAGCTTTTCATTTTTATAATTTCAATATCGATGTAGAAACAAATCATTTGCCAGTGACAATTGAAGCAAAAAACTTGGGTACAGAAAGGAGCATTAAGCCTGCCTAAACTAGCATTAGAAAAATGTTATTAATAACATTGGTATTTGAATGTATCTAGAATATGCATATTCACAGTATTGGTACATTTACAGTCTTCTAGCAATGTTAGAAGACTAATCTACTTCTACACATTTACAAAGAAAGATAACTTCAATGAGCATTATCTGATAATCCTCCGGAGCCAACCATGCTTTCATTAACAGGCTTTGGCCCCCCACACGAGGTCGAAACGGACTCGAACAATTTTTCAATTTCAGGTGCACACCGAGTGAAGGTACGGTTCCAGAAATTATAATCAGGATTCTGTATAAAAAGCAAAACACATTAATTAAATATAACATTTATGGCATATTCATACTAAAAAGTATACTCCGTATTCACCTTGATTAGTTCAATAAATGTAATCAACAGTCCCCACGGATGTGGCCTGTTAACAATTAGCCTTTCTAACAGTACTCTGGTAATTTGTTCCTGAATGATCTCCTGCAGAAGTTGGTACATGTGCCATCATCAGGAAATATAATAGATAAAACAGGGAGCTAATTTTATCAGCTATATTGCAAAGTGTAGGACAATTCAAATAGCATAACAATTTCCAGAGGAAGGGGATGGATGAGAAAACAAAGAACCCATAATTTGGAATTAGAATTCACAGACCAACAAAAATACTTCATTCAACCAGTTACACGTCAGCAAAGATGAGTTTGGAGAATAAATAAGACGTTAATGTGGAATATATGACAGAACATATTGTTTTGACATCCAAAAGTACATTGGATATGGGTCCAAACTTGGGCTTAGGATTTTTCAAATTTTCTGGCAAAAAAAAAAATTCAATTCTTCTCGGCACTCCTAATAAATAATATGGGGTACCAAACAAAGATTTGTCATGCAAATTAAATCAATTACAGAGCAACATTTTAAAGGTGGGGAAAAATAATACCTGGTGCGCATCAGAAAATAAGTAGAGGAGGATGACGGAGAAGTAATGTGTGTGAGTATTTGGATAACGCAACTGGTTAGCAATTGCATTTAGAAATAGATAGCGGCATTCAGTATCCAAATCCCTAATTAAAGTTTGGAATATATCCAATGCTGCTTTAGCTGCCAATGGATCACTGCTGACTGACTGAGGTTGTGACCGGTTCCGAGCCTGAAGCAGCTGAATTGCCTGTAGCAAAATCAGAGGTAACCTTAAAAGTAACACCACAACACCACTACATATAACAATAATTACGTCACAGAGGACTTTGATCCTACCATAAGCAGAATTCTACAATGACAAGTTGCATGCAAACTACATTTAAAGACTTGAAAGAGATTCTTGACAGTCCACATTACACTGTTTTAAAATAGTCTTCTAATGATGCATATCTAGAATAATTCCCAGAACATTAACTTCCAAATTGTTAGAGGTCTCAAGCCAGAAGAAAACTACCAATTTGCTGGGTTTCAGTTAATCAGACTCCGGAGTCTTTCAGTCATAAAATTAGACTTGCGACTTGTTACATCGAAGATTTTTTTAAAACAACTTAGCTGGAACAAACAGGCCCCTCTATATCCAAAGAAATAGCATCTCTTTTACATTTACCAACATGTCAAATAACTCATAATTCATCAAATGAAAAGCACACAGAACTTGGAACAAAAAAGGATTGGCATACTTGCCAGAATGTGAGATTAGCTACAAAAATATAGCAAAATTTTAGAGGTAAGTTATAACAGGTCCCGGCATTACCTATCATTTTTATACCATAACTATAAAATAAACATAGCATACAATATTTACCTGCATTCCAACATACAATACAAGTGAGTTGATCAGAGGTACATTGTAACAGGTCCCAGCATGGGAAGCCTCACTAGGTGGAAGTAGTAATCTCTGCTTCAGATCACTCAGAAATGGGGATGATTGTTGCCTTGTCTGCAGTGAAAAAAGACAACAAAATTTAGACTACTGCACATAAGCAAATCAATTTAATGAAAGAAAAAAAATTTACCCTGAGAAACTCATCAACGTCAGCTTTCATCTGCTTTGCCTTCAAAGCTGCATCAACTTCGGACAATATACGAGGTGCTTGGCTCATCTCATCCAGCAAATCAATCTAAAAAAAAAAAAAAAAGATTTTTAGAAATCGTAACACATTATAGTTCAAGAAAAAATTGAAGTGGTGGAAGACAAACCTTCAAATTTGGAGTTGAAGGATCCGGAAGTCTCATGTTGCGAGGAAAAGCACTGAGGATTATATTTCGCATCTGTATGCAGCTGGGAGGTATGACATCACAAAAACTAAAATGAAAGTCACACAAGAATTCTGGAAAATCATGCAGCAGCACCAACAGCACTCTCAGAGTTCCTTGGTACAGAAAGCGTATCTTCAAACAAAACACAGAATTTTAATTAAAATGATGCTGATGAGAAAAAATAAAAAAGAACTATTATTAAGGGATCTAAAAGATGCAAACCAATTCTCCCATTTCTGCATTCCTCAAGAAAGGCTCCATGAACTGAAATAAGTCAACCAACAAGCGATGAAGAAAGGGCCACCCCTTCTGAGAGTTGCCGGTAAGCAACTTAGGCATGAAAGTTCTGTGACTAACTAGTTCTAGCCATGCAAAGCTGTAGAAATTTATGAAAGTGTGAGACAGCAAATATGATGAATAAAGTAGTCAGAACTACAATAGTTAACCACAAAAAAATTCCTAGATGACTTGCATATAGAAAATGTATTGGTCCAAAGTGTAAAGAATATATTATAAAAAAAATGGTCCAGATTTTCATGGGAGTCAACACCCATCCACATTCAGTACTAAGCTATGCTAAATCTTCATCACAATCATTATCCAATCATCATGTGCAAGGAAAGCCTCTACCTACAAGTCAACGATGTTCTAAGCATTTATGTTTAAAGTCAGAAAATTTAGCAACAGAAAATTGTTTCAGATTTCAAACCCACTTCACGACGTTAAACATTGTACTCCCTCTGTTCTTAAAATTTACCCAAAATTCTTTTTTAAATAGTCCCTTTGAGTTTGCCCCATACTATAAGTAATGATATAGGTCCATCACTTTACTTTCACATTCATTATGTTTGGTGTCCCACTAATTTTCTCTCTCCTCAACTCTCCCCAATCAAAAATTAACAAATTACACCCCAATGGGACAATATATAGAAGGGGAAAGAGAGGGAGGTGGGGGATCTCCTTTTAAGGAAATCAAAAGACTGATTAAAACTTCACAGGCAGCCAAGCATATTCTACATAGATTATGTAACTTTGAAAATCAAATTAGACTAAAATAAGGTTCATAATAAGTTTGCATAGCTAGCCTTAATCAGCCAATGTCAAGAAATAAATTGAACACAGGACGTCAAAGATTGCCATAAAGGCAGCAAGAATGAAAAGATTTTGCATTTAAGTAATCTTATAGATCTAATTCTCAAACGATTAAATACTATAGTAATAAAATGGCAAAAAGACAAACAGGGTTTCCTAATACCCAAACGTTCAGCTTTTCCTAACCTGAAAGCAGGTACTTTAAGGGGCTGCAAAGCATGGAATGCATTCGCAAAAGCTGACAAAACCTGGAAAAATTAACCACTATTAGTAAATACAAAAGATAGATAAATAATAATAATATTAATTATAACAAAAACCATCCAATTAGATCTAGTTTTGAGGGTGTGTGTGAGTGTGGGGGGGGGGGGAGGGAATGAATACAATGGCAACCATGTTATACCTGGAAATTAACACCATCGTGCACAGGGTCTAACGAACCAAAGTCTAACAGCCAATTAATAAAGAGCCTATAATATGGCCTTGGATTAAAGTCTTCTTTCTTTTCATCAGCATCTTTTTGAATTGATCTCACAGTTACAGCTAAAATCTACAGAGATAAATGATGCAATATAACAATTCATAACAAGATAACAATCCAAAATTAGGGTGAAGAAATACAAGATAACAGCAAACCTAAAACTTGAAGTTAGAATCCAACCTTTGGTAAGAGAAAGAGTTTGCTTGACCCCTGATCCACTGGGCAATGCTACAAATTTAGAAAAATCTTAAGTTAGAACCAATGCTATACAATAAGAAAAGAATGCAGATTAAAATGAAATTACCTTTAAGATTGAATATACTAGTTTAGCATAAATATCAATTGCCAGAAAAGAAGACTGCACTTGTTGAGATGACTGCATCACCTCACCAAAATGTGACACAGATATTTCCTGGAACAGAAGATCAATTATAGATATGGGATTGAATATCACTAAGAAAAAAATAAATGCTCAAGATTGGGAAAACAATCACCAAAAGAACCCGGAAGAAGCGCTCCGTTATGTCATCTCCTCTAAGTAAACCATTTTGATGTAGCTGTATAACAAATCTGATGCATGGAGTATCAGTTCCAGAAGGAAGTTCAGATAACCGATACCACTCTGCAAAAAGTAGAGAAACCTGCACAAGCATTTTATCAAACACTGTAAAATCTAGCTTGTATGAGATCATCTACTAGTTCTACCAATATGATACAATAGAAAATTACTGACTATGAAACATCTCAGCACTAGACCAGGTTATTCGACAGGGTAAACAAATGGGTAAATGTTTAGGTTTAAGTTCATAGGGCTTTTATTGGATTAGGGTAAACTATGGCTTCTTTATTGCCAGATAATTTTGTAAAAGAAATCAGTTGCAATAAAAAAGATTATATGTATAATTTAGTATTCACATGTGCTTATTTTTCTCTCTTCTAAACTTCTTTTGCCTTTTTCCTTGCTTGTTATTGGCTCGCCAGACATCAACCAACAACTGATTTGTAACCCACTTCAGCCCAACCTATTTTGAACAATTATATGGCAAGCCACATAAGACCTAACCTGCTACAGACCCGCATGGATAAGACCCAACCCGCCCAATAACCAGGTCTACTCAGCACAACCTCATAAAATACCATCTATTATAATATGCCAATACAGTATACACAAACAACAAAGAAAACTAATGACTCAGTGGCACAAAACAACTAAACAAGCATCTCCACTCATCTGGCTCAGAATGTATGAATACAGCAAACTAATATAGAAGATGCACTTAGATCCAGCAATCATCTACGCAAGCTTCCTCAGCTATCCACATAACATATCTCCCTCCTAAAGTGTTTTTAATGACGATTAATGGTCAGCTAAAAAAGAACCCTTTGAAGCAAAAGTATATGATGCTTAGCCTTGTGTACAAGTGCCAGTCAGGTTAAATTCAACAATTTGACTTAGCTATTGGTCAGCTAATAAAGTACCTCTTTCACTAGTGTTCCACTGTTTCCTACTGACCCACTTCTTCCAGTACCCCCCTCCCCCCCGATCCTTATTATGAGTGGTTTTAAACTGGCTCTCTGCTATCGTTAACCACTTTCTTTGTACAAGCTTGTGACCATTGTTCCGTGGCCGATAGGTGACAAGAAATCTACACCAAGCTTGGACAGTGACTAAAATAAAATTAATTATTGTAACACTCGTTAGCCTAGAATACGGAAATTCAAGCACCTGCTTCTGGAAACTAGAGGCATCCGGCTCCATTACTTCTACACTGTTGTACTCACCCTTACTTGCCACAGATTGAGAAACCTGTGCAAAATAAAAGTTAGCTTTATATGACATAAAAAGAAATAAAAAATCACAAGCCACCTAAAATGAGGGTCATAGGTTCATCCAAACCTTTTGGTCTCTAGTTTGTCGGTTCTTATCATCCTTCCCTGTACTAGGACTGGTGAGGCCACCAACAGTAGCAGCTGGATTTTTCACCGTTTCAACTAACTGCTGCAACAACTCAGGCGACCCCGGCCTCGCAGCAAGCTGCTATTACAATGAAATCATAATTAAATCCGCATCTGATCATCTGAGTTAAGTAACCTTACTTATGATAAAGGACTAGACACTAACCTTTGCCAGGTTTTCAACTAAATTCTGAAGCTCTGAAATGACCTTAGGTTCTTCTTTCACCAAAGTTTGGAGAAGAGAAACAGCAAACTCAGTTGCAATTTCTGTATAATAAAAAAAACCTCATGAGATATAGATCTTCAGCCACTATAAATAGGAGTATATCAAATACTTACTGTTCCTTCCTGCATCAAGAAGCTTCGCCATATGAATATTATATTCGGCCAAGTTCAACAACTCCCTTCTTATCAGGCCAACAGTAATATCCTTATTGAACTTCCGTTCCTCATCTGAATAAATCAACTGCAAAGAAGATAGCGAATCCAAAATCAAATTAAATTAAAAGCACCCTCCAATTCAATGAAAACTAAAATAAGAGAGCAAGTAAACTGCTAATATTTAATTAATACAACTGGAAGAAAAACAAGTTCACATTAAAAACAAAACCAAGATTAGGAAAAAAACTAATAACAAAGAGATGAGACCAATGAAAAAGAATCACATAGAAAATTACTATTAAGATTTTTTGATGATTTGCATGAAAATCATATTATAGTTACATAAACATACCCAGCTAGTAAGCTCCTTCACCACAAGTTTGCACACATCACGAATTGCAGCTAAAATTGCAAGATGAGCAGCAATGTGCAAACCATTGCCTGAATTCTCATACAAAGATTTGAAAACCTGCACCAGAACATATATGTAGTAAAAAAATCAATGTATGATACAAACATAAACAACAAAGAAAGGAAGATAGATATGCCATCATAGATCACCTTTTGTGCGACAGCTAAAGCAGCTTCATCTCGGTTGCCACATTTTAGTATGATCTGTGGAATCTCTGAAACAATAGGCTGGAAGAAATTGATGGGAAAAAGAAAATCAAAAATGAGTGTTATGCAAGTACAAAAGCATGACTTAAAATTCGATAAAGTTCTATGTACCCGTATGGCATAAATACCTGAATTTCCGCTTCTCTACCATCACTAGAAAGGGCAGTTTCCAACTGTATTCAAAAATGAGGAATTGAAAAGGGTGCCTCAGATGCAAGTTCAACGGCAAAGTTATTATAAAAAGCATCAAACAGAATACTAGTGAAGGCACAATCAAAATCAAGACCAAGAACAACACCAAGCCCAATAGATAAGCATGGAAAGCAAAATCCGATAAACCATGCCATTACTTCTGCCCAATTGCACATCAAGACCAATATAAGACAGTAAACACAATTTATAATCAGATGTATGTAACACTCGGTCTTTAGTCTTTACAAACTAGAGCCATGTAAGCTGTGCCTTAAGTAATGAATGCACATACGCACATAAAGATCACATCAACATCATCCTCCCATGAGCTATATATAAATAGACATAACAGGACTTAGATAAGAATGACTACTGCATGGGTAATATATATGACCTTCAATGCAACTAACTGGTATTTGTCCAGCACATCTCCAATAGTCAATGAAGGTTCTAAGAGACCAGTTCCTATAGGCACAGATCCTTGCGGTGGTGATTGGGAGGTTACTCCAGGATCCTGAAAGCACAAAAATGGTCAGTAAAGAATATTGTACTCACAACAGCACAAAAACAAAAAAAAAATATAATTAAAAAAAATTAGCATCACCAACCTTCATACTTGCAGCTGATTCAACTGGTAGTGCTTCCATGGCTGACACACCAGAAGAAGACACCGGGGTTGAATCATTCTCAGAGCGCTGAGAGCCAACACTTTCAGAAGTTCTTATCTGACTAAGAGCAGCAGTACTGCCATGCAAGGAAAGAAGCATAAATGAGTATCAAACATAGCTACTAGAGGCAGAAACAATGTAAAAAATTGCAGGTCCACAATAGCAGCTGCTACAAAATTAACAGCTGGTCTATTAGCCATCATCAATTTGGCCGAGTCAAGAGCTTATCCTAGATATTTTGTAAATAAAATCATGGACTAAAAATTAGGGCTCAAAATGTTATTTTACATAATCATAGAAGTATTAATCAGCACCTTTAGAAGTTAGAAGAAAATTAAACAAATATTGCCCTAGCAAAATATAGTATGTACTTCCTCCGTTCCAAATTAGATGACACACTTGAATTCGGCATGCAAATTAAGGAGGAAAGATATGGAAAGGCAATTGACAAAATTATCAAACACCCATCAACCCACTACCCAGCCCACAGACTCTTCCTGACAGACTAATTTGTAACCACCAATTGCGCACTCCTCAACTCCACCACCAGTCACAACTGCTACATACCTATTTAAATTAATTTCCTATATTTCCACCATACTCAACTGCCTAACATACGATTCAGACATCCATTTCTTGCTCATATGGCTCCCGACTTCCCATCTTTCCCAACCCATGCATATTTTCTCATAAAAGGAAGCAAAAGTAGCTTCATATATTTGTCCACAACAATTTCCAGAGATCAAGATTTTTTTGTATTTTGAAAAGCTGATATCCAAACAGAAATTCATCACAATATGAAGAGCATGACCAAAAAAAAAAAAAAAAAAAAAAAAAAAAAAAAAAAAAAAAAAAAAAAAAAAACCAATTTAAACATCCCACTACGTCCTGAACTCTAAATTGCAACGCACATATACATTTTCGCATTTTGAAAAGCTTTAAATCAGTATCAATACAAGCAGTATAACTTGCAATGAACTTACATTTTAATGTCCTGCATTTCAACAAGAAGATAGATAAATACCTAAGTATCTGTGAAGATGGTTCCATTTCATCAGAAACAAGATCAATAGGCTGAGCACCCACACCAAAACTAGTATTCCCGAGTCCAGAGTAGATATTTGAACTTAGCTGTCCTGAAGATGCACTGAATGTGCGCGGGAAGCTTCCACCAGCAGGGGAAGGAGAAGGAGAATGAGCAGCAAGCGTACCATTAACACTTTGACTCGACTGTTGGTTCTGCCAGGGAAGCCGCACAAAATCCTGCCAAAAATAGAGAGCCAATTAAAAACCTATCCACAATACACTTAATGTCAAATAAAGTCTATAAACAAAAGTACAATATGCAAATACCAGCAGCAGCTGATACAACCCTATCACAGTAGAATGTGAAGAGTGTAATCAAACTCAGTGCCATACCTCATAAACACGTTGCTGGGAAAAAGACAAGCGCCCAGGGGTAGGACGAAGAGTTTCGGGCAAGATACCCATTGCACCTTGTGCATATATATTAGCATCATATATTGAGGAACCAAGACTTTCTCTGTGCTTTCTTCTCAAGGAAAGTTGTTGTGAGATTTCTGCATCAATTGTTTGTACAGCCTATAGCAACAAATGCAGACCCTTTGGTAAGATGAGCACAATTTTCTAATGACCAAATCCATATAAAGCAAATAAAATTCCCATGAATATGAGGGAGGCTCAAATTCCAGATCCGATCACCAAATTATCCCCCAAGACACCCCCCCCCCACCCACCCCCCCCCCCCAAAAAAAAAAAAAAAAAAAAAAAAAAAAAAAAAAAAAATATATATATATATATATATATATATATATATATATATATATATATATATATAATTTAAACCTGGCCTTTGTCAGATAGTAATCCTCCCCAGTCAAGGGGGATAAAAAAGTATATGTGACAGGATATAAAATAGAGCATCACTGATAACAAAAGACTATTGGAGGGCTCTTATCGGCAGAATTAATAACAAAATCCAGAACTTCACTACTGCTGGATACTCCATCTCGCAACAAATCGTCACTCTAGATAGCGACGAACAAAAGTAATCAGAGAAAGTATTACAGGAAACCCTCAAACATAAAGGTTAATGTTAACCAACAAGTTCTCCACCAATCAACATTATCCAATAAAGGAGAGAAATCACATTCAAGAAGCTAAAATCTTAACCTTCTCTTGTGCTGCTTGTTCAATCATTGCACAACCCAAATCAAGGTTGTCATTGGTCACGAGCTGTACATACTGTTCTAAAACTTCACTTCCAACATTTACTCCTTGAAGCATATTACGCAGCTGACTAGTTATTGAGCCACGCAGAGGTTCCTGCAGCAGTAACCAAACTCTTGGACATCAGGTTCTTCACAGCATATATATAGCTAATGATGAAGATCTCTAAAAACCAGCTACATTAATAAGCTTGTTGACACCATATTCACACATTTTACAAAGAGCATAACAGGACATCGCACCTTGCAAGTCACATGAGCTAGACTTCCAGAAAGACTAGCAACCATCAAATGCGCAGCATTATATATGCGACTCTCATCTGACTCCAAAGCATAATCCTGAAAAAATAACATTTGTCTAATTTAATTAGTAAAGAAAAACTTACCAAATAGACCTTAGTGACTAATCAACTAGGTAGTATACAGAACCTTAATAACAAGCTCCTTAGTAGTTTGAGTAGCGATGGAAACACTACGCTGCACTATACCAGGCACAATTTCTTTGATAGCTCTATCCATAGCAAGTGGAAGAACTCTGCAGTGAAGTCAATTCACCTCAGTAAGTATCAAATAAAACAAGGTAGTTCTAGAAATGACAAAAGCCTGAGAGAAGGGAAACCAGACCTCTGGAAGTGCACATGTAAGCCCATATTATTCAGCTTTGAATTCACGACGACATGTGCTCCAAGGCTAGGAATTGAAGGGGGTAACTGTAACATCAAACAAGACACACTTAATAGCTAGCAGCTATGTGAAAAAATAGGTAAGATGTTGCACATTTCAGTTGCTAACAAATTGTAGTCAGGTTGTAATTTATCTCCAAAAATTTAGATATTATTTTCTATCAACTCATAGCCCATTCCAGCCTGAATAACATTTAAAGAAATTGGAACTCAAGCCAGACAGCCAGACCGACTTTGAGGTTCATTTCTGTTGGACGCAATTCTTTTTGAATTACATAGATTGCATAAGCCAACACTAATATCAGTGAGTCCAAATATCATTAGTAATGTTGAAAGCAATAAAGTGTCTCCATACCTGAGTCATGCTATATTGAGATTGAGATCCAGCAGATTGGAGCAATCCTTGAGCTGAAGGAAGCTGGTCAGAAAACCCCATACTACCACCCTTATCATCCTCAGCAGGAACATACTGAGTCGTGAAACACAAGATATTAGACTGACAAACAGACTATCAGCATGAACAAATTGAGTGAGAGAGAGAG